>NC_139514.1:98369825-98894825 GCF_947247035.1 Vipera ursinii | reverse complement strand
CCCCCTTTTGCCCTCCGAGAGCCCCCAAGACGAGACTTGGTAGCTTTGCAAGGGACTATCACGGAGGCTCAGACTCCTTTGAACCCCGCGGATCTGGCCCTCGAGAGACGGCCCTGAGATGCAAACTGGACTCGGATTACGGAATCGTCAAACAGTCTCTTAAGTAGGAAAGGGGGACGGGCAGCCCCGGGGCTTTGGGGCTGATTTCTAGGGCTGGTTCTAAGGACGAGGCCGAAAGCTGTTAAGAAGCACCGATTCCCTAAAGCAGGGGTCTTCAAACTTGGCCCTTTTATGACTTGTGGACTTCAACTCCCAGAATTCCTCAGCCAGGCAAGCCTGGCTGAGGAATTCTGGGAGTTGAAGTCCACAAGTCATAAAAGGGCCAAGTTTGAAGACCCCTGCCCTAAAGCCAAGCTCTTCCGGGGCTCCTTGCTGAGGAGATGCGCCAGGTCAGCGCTGAAACTCCAGACCCTTCCCGGCCCTCTTCTCCGGAACGAAACTTAACCGGCTGCTTTCTGCTTTTAATTTGGGGGGGGGAGGGAGGGGGTTGGCTGGTTAAAGCAGGCGCAGAGACATCCCTTTATTCGGTATCAAGTCCCAGTGTTAGGTGCGTGCAACGTGGGGGTGACTTAACAGACCAGAGATCCAATGCATTGCCTTGCAAAAAATATAGCTAGGGGGGGGAGGGGCAGGCAAGGGCTGAGGCAGAATGATATTCCCCCTTTATCCATTTTTGCAAGGGTGGGTTTCTTTTGGGGGGCAAGCACCGCCTTCTGGGGGTGCATCAGAGAGCCCGGTCCGCCTCTCTTTGCTGAGCGGGTGGAAAGAGCTATCCATCCCGAGGACTTATGGGTCGACTAATTCCCTCGCTCCGAGAGAGGGAGCTTCAGCATATGGCAAAATGTTCCACCCTTCACAGCTCAAAAGGGCCCGCGATTAACACCCCCACCCGGGGCTACTGGATGAATGGAAGTGTCAGCGTGATTAATGGGGAGCCCAAAGGGGTGATTCCGCCGCTGCCTCCGCTTCAGGTTGGTCTTTGAGAATTCAGTGTAAGCGGGGAGGGGAGGCGGGGGTCTCTTCCAATAGATGCTCCCCACTTTGAACCCAGTCTCCCTCGGGTTTCCTTTGAAAGGGGGCCTGAGTTCAAATGGACCTTTATAAAAAGTCAAAAGCCCTCCCCGTCTTTTAAAAATAAATATTTCAACTGGCAATATTCTAGGCTGTTAAATTCTTTCCGTCTAGCGGGATTCAATCCCCCTGGAGTCCCCATGAGCAAGTAGGCGGCTATACAAATAATAAAACAAAATGAAATAAATATTGGAAGAAGGCTTCTTTTTCGCTCTACCTCTCTCTGTCTCCCTAGAGCCGATCCACTAATATGGATTAAAGCCCCAATCCTCTACCCACCTGCTTAAAAGACCACTGAAGGCAATGGAATTTCTGATGAGTAAGTAGCGTTGCTCTGAGCCGGCCAAATCGAGTTTCATTGTTTGATTGTCAATGCAGCTCTCTCTCTCGAGAATTCAGAAGAAAGACACCCGGTCCACACTGGGATGGACTCTCAGATTTGGCTCCATTGCTTCTTCTAACTCCCCCCTCCCCCTGGCTTGTTTTCTTTCAGGGTGTTCTTGAATGTGTTTATTCAGAATCAGTCCCAGAGAACTCGCTTTCAAAGCAACGATTGCATTAAAGGTGCTCCTTACAACTGGCACCCAATTTATGAACTACAGATAGTCCTTGACTTATGACCACAATTGAGCCCCACATTTGGGTGGCTAAGTGAAACAGTTGTTAAGTGAATTTTGTCCCATTTTACAACCTTAAGTTAAGTGAATCACTGCAGGTGCTAAGTTAGCGGCACAGTTGTTAAGTAAATCTGGCTACCCCATTGACTTTGATTGTCAGAAGTTTGCAAAAGCTGATCACGTGACCCTGGGACACTGCATCCATCATAAATATGAACCAGTTGACAAACATCTGAGTTTTGATCATGTGACCCTGGGGATGCTAAAAAAAATTAATTGTGAGAAACGGACATAAGTCACTTTTTTCAGGGCTGTCGTAACTTTGAATGGTCACTAAATGAACTGTTGTACGTCGAGGACTACCTGTGAGATGATTTCCCTTTAAAGATTAAAAGTGCAGTAAGATAAAAGGGAATGGAATTAGTTAGAGGGCTTTGTGTGTAGCTTTTTACTGTGTTTCAAAAGAGAGCAAGAGAAAAACAAGGTACTGAATGAATCCAAGTAAGGTAAGTCCAAGGTTAGCCAAATCTTTTGCAGAAGCTCTCAAGAATATTTTCAGCTCCACCTCATGGTACCACTGGACCATCAGTGTACAAAACCTCTCTTTGCCACTAAACTATTGGTTTTAGATTTATAAATTAATCAACTAGAATCCTATTAATTCTTTACAGGAAAAAATATGTCTATAATGCTGGAATGAGGACCCAGATTGTTGGGGGCAATAAGCTGACTTTGTAATAATGCTGCTTGGGGTGTGTGTGAAAGCCCTAATAAGCAGGCATATACATAGAATGAAGGCTACTGCTAAGCTTGTAAGCCGCCCTGAGTCTTCGGAGAAGGGCGGGATATAAATGTAATAAAAATAAAAAATAAATAAAAAACTTTATCTGAATCCCAGTCTGCACAGGATTTATCTTTACCCCAATCTGGGTACGCGATTAAATAGAGAGGCATTACCCCTACACACAGACAAACAGACACAGCCGATACTATTTATGGATTCGTTGCATATTCTTGGAACGGACTTGCTTATAAACCACTATCTGATCTAGCCTGCAGCTTACCAGTCAAACGCTCACCATGTCTGTCCATGTTCTCTTTTCCAAACTTCTGTCAAAGCAAGAACATCCGGTGCTACATTTGTGGTTCTAAATTACAACAGCGCTTGAAGTCATTTCTCCCTCATGACAGGTGAGTGGTGTTCTAGTTTGCATTTCCATTCCCCCACCCCCATCCCTTATGGGTCTTGCACTCTGCAGTAGTTAAAACAGAGCCAGCCTATTGGGTTATGCTATTAAGGACAAGAGGTATATATTGACAGCTAGGGTAGTGTAGGACAGACATGTAAAACATAAGGCTTGCAGGCCGGATCCGGCCTGCGAAGTGGTTTCATGTGGCCCATGGAGCCATCCTGGAAACAGCCAGGGAATGGCCCCCACTGCCTTGGCCCCAGTCCAGGCCAGCTGGGAGCCAATATACAATTTCATGGTGGCCATCCATGCTGGAATGGGTTCAGCTCCACAAGGCCATCCTGAAAACAGCGAAGGACCGGCCTCCGCCCTGTTGGCCTTGCCCCCTGAGTGCGCTTTGGGTAGGTGTCACCCTTCATAAGGAATGAAGAAATGCACCATCTCCTGGAAGTGGCCAGCAAATGACCCTCACCTACTTTACATATCCAGCTTGGTGGGCTCTGGGGGAGGGGATGCCACGAGCAGCATGAGAATCGACATTACCTGCACAATGCCACCCAGCCCCCAGCTTGCCTGGTTTAGGCAGGCAGAGGGACACTCTCCTCACAGCACCGAGAGGATGGGCCGGCAAAACCAGGCAAGCTGGGGGCTGGGTGGTGTTGCGCAGGTAATGTTGACTCTCACACTGCTCACAGTGTCCCCTCCACCAAGCCAGATATATGAAGTAGGCGAAGGCCATTTGCTGGCCACTTCCAGGGGATGGTGCATTTCTTCATTCCTCACGAAGGATGACACCTCCCCAGCTGTGTTTCTTGCCTGTTTTTCTCCCTCCCTCATCTCAAATACTTTCCTGCCACTTTGTTCTGAAGGAAGGAAGGAAGGAAGGAAGGAAGGAAGGAAGGAAGGAAGGAAGGAAGGAAGGAAGGAAGGAAGGAAGGAAGGAAGGAAGGAGAGGGAGGGAGAGTCTGAGGGAAGTCCTGCCTTAGTCCTGCCCTGCTGCCCTTTCACCATCCCTTTGCCCCCTCCTCCTGGTCTATCCTGGGGGTCTCCCATCCTATAGCTAAGGATGCTTTGGTTACAAAGCCATGTCTCCTCGCATGGAGAGAGAGAGGACCTTCCTCTGACCCACTCACTTTGCCCTCCTACACCCACCACGAGCAACCTGGCTAAGGAGAGTGAGCACAGCAGCAGCAGCTTTGAGGAGGTAAGCACAGCTGGGCGCCCCCTTGGGGAAGTGGGGCTGGGCAAGGTGCCATGGGAGTTTGGGGGCCTGGCTGGGCATTTGACCTCCACTGCTCAGGGCTCCAGGCAGCCCATGCCACTGTCCGGCATCATCTGGAGTTCTTTCCAGTACAACTTGAACTCAGTGCATTGGGTGTTGTGCTAAAAAGAGCACGGGAGCCTGAGTGAGAAGTATCCTATTCTTTCAGCACCAGGGGATTTCTAGTACAAGTTAATCAATGAAATTCACCTTCACAACAACGGGCTCTGTGGACACAACATGCTAGATAAGCCAACCTTAACCATAGTTTGTTGACTGGGTCCACACTACTCATTGAGCTAAAATCAAATAAGCCACTTGCAGCATAAGATATGTGCTGTTTTCATCCTGAGAGAAATGGGTGGTAAAGACTGAAGCGGCCCTTGAAGAAGGGGGTTGTTTTGTAAAGAGAGTTGAAAACAGTGTTTGCGTACTATGGACATCACACAAGAGCTTTTAGTACGCATTAGGAAATTTTTAGTTTTTTTTAAAGAGTTCTTTTTCCTACTGTTCTGCCATCAGGGGGATGTAAAAATTGGGATGCTTTTCTTCACTGATCCGACATATTCCAGTTCATAGATTGGAATCCATTTTCCAGTTTAGGTGCAGTAATTTGTGATGACTCCCCCAGACACTTACCCACACCAGTTGTCAGCTCGGAGGAAGATGAACCTGTTCTGGGCACATCAGGAGAGGAATTGGTCAATGGCTCCAAGCAGCGGTTTGAGGGTGATTTGGCTGAAGCACAGCTGCAGCAGGAGAGCCCCGCGGCTGGGGGGGGAAGCATGCAGCTGCATCTGGTCAGCGATGAGGGAAAGGAACTGCCTTCTGAACCTGATCCAAGAACATGTAGGCAGAGAAAAGGCAGGAGCAGCGAAGATCAGTCAGATTATTCATGAGGAGACAGCCTCACCCTTCTTGATAGACTGCACCAGAAGACCAGATGGAGACAATCCTGGGAACAACGGCTTCCTTTTCTCACTGTGCGTTCTTGCCTTGAACTTTTGGTCATATCTCTTCAGCTGTTTTCTTTGCCTTTGCCTGTGGCTCTGCCTTTGTCTTGGAACTTGCCCTTTTGCCTTGAGAACTTGCTTTGGCCTAGTGCAGGGGTGTCAAACTGCCAGCCCACAGGTCGGACACGTCATCCGGAAGCCGCGCCCACCCCATTGCCGGCAATGGCAAAACTATCCCGATACGTTGCATGACGTCACGTGACATTGCGAGTTTGACATGTCTGGCCTAGTGGACTGGACTTGGCTTTGCCTTGAGGACTAGTGTTGGCTTCATTTGAGTAGCCTCATTGGGGTTGAGCTGGTGCCAGCACAGGGAATTGCTGAGGAATACCAATTCAGGCTCTGAATCCTTAATAAAAAAAACCTTACACCTATGGTGTATGTGTGTGCATGAATGGGACAGCCCAGAATTCAAGATAAAGTGACTTTTGTAAATGGCTGGACGGTTTCACTCTGAACATATCTAGTAAAGAGAGGAGGGTAATTGGTTCAGCAGCAAACTGTTCTACAGTAAATGTTTCCTAACATTCAACCAAAATCTGCCTTCTTGTAAAAATTGTTGATCCTTGCCCTCCATGCTGGGATAATGGGGAGTAAATTTTGACCCTTAGTGTCAGACCTCTTCTAGAACTTGAAGAGGGTTACCTTATTCTCCCATAATCATCTTCTTGTAGAACTTTGCTTTCATTGCATTGCCAGATTCCTACAGCTTATTCCAATTTGTCTAAATTTTTATTGAAATGTGTCTAGAGCTGGGCACAAATCCACAGGTGTGATCTGAGCAATGAAGAAGAGTATGGAATGGTTGTTTCTTGTAGTTAGAAACAATATTCTTCATGTGCCAACCTTCTTAAAAGTATGACAAATCTCCCTCCAATATCAAGGGCTTTATACTTTGCAATTCCAGATGTTTGCAAGGTGTCTGACTTTTAATTCTTCCCATCATGCCAACACCAGAGACATTCTCACCTTACTCTTTGTTAGTCTCTAGCACAGGGGTGTCAAACTCAATTTCATTGAGGGCCACATCAGCATTGTGGTTGCCCTCGGGGGGCCAGGTGGGTATGGCCAGGGTGGGCGCAGCCTACTGGGTGGGTGCAGCTGGAGTGCGTATGGCCTACTGGGTGCGCATGGCCAGCACTACATCATTGGCATCAAGGGTACCTATGGGGGCCTGGGCAGGAGTGGGACAGATCTGGGGGTCTCTGGCAGAAGGAGGGTCTCTGGGCCAGGGCCAAGGCAGCGGGGACCATTCCCTCACTGTTTCCTGGATGGCTTCGGGGGCCACATGAAACCACTTCGCGGGCCGGATTTGGCCCTCGGGCCTTGTGTTTGACATGTCTGCTCTAGCAGATTTTCCACTGACTTCAGCAGAAGCTGATTCCTGTTGCCATTCATCATGTTCTTATTTTAGGCCCTTGAAAATTATTAATTAGGAGTGGATGGTTTAAATGAATCCAGTTGCTTTGAAGCTAAGTTAACATTGTCTTCATTATGTGTTAATTCTTGGGATGATGCAATGGTATCGATATAATTATGGAGGAATAATGAGGAAGTCATCTTGTGCAAGGGAACCGATTTGCATTTTTAGCACTTAACACAATCCAAACCCAGGTCCTTTTACTTTGTTGGTCAGGCACCTCCTGAATATATAGATACATTACCATGTCAAAGATGAAAACAGCATTAATAATCTCTCTCTCTCTCTGTGTGTGTGTGTGTGTGTGTGTATGAGAGAGAGGTTTTTTTTGTGTGTGTGTGTGTGAGAGAGAGAGAGAGAGAGAGAGAGAGAGAGAGAGAGAGAGAGTAAATTGCAACACTTTATTTGAATAAGTTACTGTACAGATCTGGGATGTAGAAAAGCTGGGAGTTTAAGATGAAGCATCTATAGCTGGTTAAGGTCTTTAGACATTTTTATGTGGTTCTCCTACTTCTAAGCTTTGAGGGAAGAAAATATAATTGTCTCCTCCTGAGACACTTGGGCTTCATTAAAGAAGCAGGAGTGTCCACAGAGAGAAGGCCAAGGAGTGTCAAGATGGTGGCTGCAAAGGGCCGCCATTTTGACATTTTTGACCCCTTTGCTGCAGAGATAGCCCTGCGAAGAAACTGGTTTTATTATTTTAAGCGCTGATCAACAATGCTCCTGAACAAGCAAAAAGCCACAATCTAGTTTGATGTTGGCAATTTGAATGTCATAATAACTGGGCAAGCACTAGAGATTTAAAAAGGGGACAGAAACTGTGGGGAGAGAATTATGGTTCTCCTGATGGCAATCTGCACCTAATCATTCTCAGCAACTGAAAAGATGACTCACACGCTCAATAGACTTATCACTCTGCTATTTCAAGAGGCACTTTGTGTTTTTGTGGCTTTGTTTGTGCACGAAAGCCTTTCCATACCCTCCCTTCAAAGTTGACATTTTTCTTTGTGCAGGTCTCCGCCACCAATTCCACATTGCTTTCAGTTGTCAAAAGTTGCCAGGCCCTTAAACACACTTGCAAGACTGCATTCCTCATTTGTATCGTTTTCTCTCTTTATCCCCAAGATTTATGAGCGCTGCACATTGACTTTCGTCACATTTGGCCTGATTTAGAGAAATCCCAGAACTGCAAGGGTATTCATTCACTGGGGCTCAAGCTGCTCTGGGAGGCCTGTAGACATTCCCAGTGATAGGGACACAAGTGGGTGTTGTGCTGATCCAACGCTACCTCACACACAGTGGTTTTCAGTGGAGATCATTCATGTGCTAATTTTCAGACAGACATAAGCACAGATAATCCATGGGGCATTTCAGCATCCAACAGTGACAATTTCTGGTGGAGTCTTTTGACAAGATGGCTGCATTCACAAGGCACGTTTAACCTTACCTGGGTACTGAATTAATCTGTTTTCTGGTATGCACAACTTACTGAACTGTAAAATAAGCAGACCAGTTGGTTGGTTGGTTGGTTGGTAATGTAACATTGTCAGCAACAAAAAAAACCTAGCTAAGATTAATAGAATAGCATATTGTGCAAATGTGCCTGCTAGATCTTTCAGAGGTTTACACATCTCGTTAAGTAGGTTGTATGAATATATCCATTGTGATGTTAGTTGTCACAGCAACCTACAAAGCCCAGTGCCTGTATTATGGGGATAAGAATTGTGATTTTGGATGAAGGAGGGGAAAAAATGAGAGAGAGCAGTTTTATAGAAAACCAAGGTGGCCAACAGATCATTTTCTGAAGAATTACTTTGAAGACACAAGAGAAGGAACATGAATGAAAGTAAGATCCTTTTGAGAGGCCCTAATACCTCAACGTGAAGTCCTCAACAAGAAGTTTTTAATATTCCCCCAATCCCTCAGAGAAGGTTGCCTACTCATGCAACCCTGAATATAGTTCTAATAACATTTTTAAAAGATTTCACCAGCTATGTTCCAAGATTAATAATAATAATAATAAATAATAATTATTATTATTTTGAAGTAATTTGAAAGAACACACTGGCTGGGCCCAAGCAAGTTTGAATCTGGTTGGTGCACAGATGGCCCAGAAAATTAACATAAATTTCCTTATATTGGGAGAAGGCAATAAATGACCACGTAATAAAGAAAGCAATATATAGCCACATACGGTAATAAAAATATGGCATCCCTGCAATTTGTGGAAACGGGTTCCCCAAGAATTTGCACCATAAAATATCCTATAAGGCAACTGAAACATATCCATTACTGGTAGAATTACTATGTTCCTACAACCTGCAGCAAAAACACCTAAACATTCCAGACTTGGGAGACATATTAGATCTATTTATGGAAGATATTAGATCTATTTATGGAAGCCTGAGGGATGAAGGATATCATATAATTGAGTAGAATGATTTCCAAGAGAGAAGAGTATTTATAAAAGGGAGAGTTGGTTTTTTAAAAAAAACAATTTATAGGTGTAATGGTATAATCCTGTGACTCACACATAGTTTTTTGTTAATTGTCAACAACCAGTAGGCCACCAACTTTTGGGGAGCTGGAAAAAAAGATTCTGTAGACCACCCATAAGCCTGCTTTGCCCTACTGGTGCAGCAATTGGTATTCATTTTCTGTATATTTAAGCCCAATTGTTTGTCACATGAACAAGTATTCTTCAAGCTTTCTTTTCTTTTCCAAAGAAAAGACTCAGAAAGCTCACATATATCTGAATTCCAAGAACAGAGGTAGATAGTTTATTTTGGCTCCTATAACACAGAGAGTATGATGGCAAAGCAATAAATTGAATCAGCCAGTTTTCCTCTAGGCATTCCAGTTGATTTGCTTTTTAATTGGGAGAGAAAAGTTCTAAGATCTGTGGAACATTAAATTGCTTCAACGCAAACAAACAAAAAGAAGGAGGAAAAGAGAAACAGCACCAGATCAAAAAGCTTATTTGCAATTTCCTTTGTATTTAGAAATATCTATACCTGTCATTCTGAAAAGTCATGGAGTTTGATCTAGTCAAGTAGTTGCGCACACAGGACTGAACATGACAGAGGATCGGGGCAAAGCAGAGCTGAGGATTGTTTCAGATTTTTTTCTCTACCTCTACCTCCCTTCTAAGTCCATCTCCTACCATAACCTTGTTTTGAGCTGTGCTGGAATTGCAGTCCCACAATTCTTAGCCATTATCAGGTCAAGGAAAATATCCTATCATTTTAGTACAGTGCAATATAACTGGCAATCAGAGATGCAAAACGGGGAGAACAGAACCTTTTAAGCTAACTAACCTCCACTCATCTCATCTCATCTTCATGGGACGCATGTCACGTGTGTTTCCATCTTTCTCTGCTCTGGGGAGGGACAGGGCATCTCTGATAAATCAGTGGCCCCCAACCTTTTGGGGCACTGGGGACCGGTTCCATAGAGAAAGGTTTTTCCGCTAACCAGAGGGGGTGTGGTTTTGCATGCTGCTTGTATCCGGTGGATGGGGCTTCACTTGCTTGTGCAGCCCAGTTGCTGGCATGCTGCAGCCCGGTGCCAGTCTAAGAAGTGGGGGTTGGGGACCCCTGTGATAGATAACCACCCAACCTCTGTTTGAAGACATCTAGCAAAGGAGAACTTATCATTGTTATTTGGTGACCTGTCCTACTGGCTGATAGCTCACACTATAAGTCTTCCCAATGTCTTCCTAATGTCTATCTGAATTTCCTTCCCTATAATTTTTATTTCTTGGTTCTGGTTTTTCCCTCTGGAACAATAGAAAATGTCCACTTCCTCTTCTGTGTAATAAACCTTCAGATATTTGTAGACTGTTATTATATCTCTCCTTAAGCATCTTTTCTGTAGGATAAACTTATCCATTGCCAACAGAACTGCAAGGACTTGTCCAGGCAGTCTCTGAGAATCAAACATGTTTGAATGGAAAAAAGAAAGAACCATACCCATATTATTTTATCATTCTGGACCGTTCACCTTCTTGGTAAACTTCCCACAACCTTGTTCCCTTGTCACTGTCCTTTTTGACATGGCCACAGTACATCAAATGGAACTGATTTGGACAGAGTAATGTAAAGCAATTACTTCCATGATCTGGATTCTTTGCTTTTTTAAAAGCATCCCAATATAGAAATGTTATATATTGCATTTACCTTTTTAGCAGTTGCACCACAGCCCTTGATTATGTTTAACATGTGGGGTACCTCTGGGCTTGATGCTGTTGTCCCTTCTATTGAATATTTGCATGAGACCCACAGGTCAAGTCATCTGTTCCTTCAGGGTCAGGTGCCATCGCTATGTTAATGATACCCAGTTGAATCTCAACCCCAGTCTGATCAAATTTTGTCAAGATTTTATTTATTTATTTTTTATTTTAATTCCATTTATATCCCGCCCTTCTCCGAAGACTCAGGGCGGCTTACAAGCTTAGCAGTAGCCTTCATTCTATGTATATGCCTGCTTATTAGGGCTTTCACACACACCCCAAGCGGCATTATTACAAAGTCAGCTTAATTGCCCCCAACAATCTGGGTCCTCATTTTACCTACCTCGGAATGATGGAAGGCTGAATCAACCTTGAGCCTGGTGGGATGCGAACCTGCACTAATTGCAGGCAGCTGGTGTTACTTAAGGAGGCATTAGCCCACTGCTCCACCAAGGCTCTAGCTCGTCTGATTCTCTACAACAGCAGTCCCCAACCTTTGCGGCTGGGTGGCCTGGCTGGGGGGGGGAGGAAGAGGGGAATTGGATTGTGTGAGCAGTATGATGGGGTGTATGCAGCCTTTGTGAGGTGGCAGGCCAGCATGCATGTGTGTAGCTCGACTTGCATGAGTGCCAGACCAGCGCGCACATGAGCAAGTGCCTACCAGCCTGCTGCTCATGCAAGTTGAGCTATGTGTGTGTGCGTGCTCCAGCCAGCCACACATATGACCCAATTCCAAATAGGCCATGGCCCAGTGGTGGGCCATGGCCCAGGGATTGGCGACCCCTGCTCTAGAAGCTGGGCTGATCTGAATAAGGAGGGATAGGACAAAGCTCATCCTTGACAGGAATGAGTTTCTATAGGTGTTCAAACTGCCAGGGACTGGAGATGTTTAGTTCTGAAAAGGTGTTGCTTTCCCCTGTTCATGTACAATTCCATGTGTACAATTCAGAGGTCTTCTTGGACTCAGAGCCTCTGCTCAAAGAACAGGTTGCAGGTGGAGTTTTCCCTCCGCACAAATTCATGTAGTGTATCAACTCCTCCTATGTCTCAACTGGGTGAGCTTTAAGACATGCTCTTGTCAGATGGGTTATATATGGAGCTGCCCTTGAAGATCACTTAGAAGCTGCAGCAGGTCCAGAATGGAGTGCCACAGTATGCACCTCTGCTGTATGGGCTGAACTGGTTACTACTTCCAAGTGCAATTCAAGGTGCTAAATAGTGCCTATATAAACCCTTCATGGTACAAGGCCTGTCTAACTGAAGGATCTTTCTTCTGTAATTTATTCCTGTCCCACACAATTGGGTAGTATTAGAATCCTCTGGGTTGCATAGATCAAACAGTATTACCTGATGAGACCAGAAAATAGCCCTTCTTTGTTACAGTGCTTGTCCCTTGGAATGATATCACCCCAGAGGTTCAGAGGCCCCCAACTTTAAATGAGTCCTTGAAATCTAGGTATTCCCTCAGGCTCTGGGCAGGAGTGAGTGGTTGGATCTCTTGTGACAGGATTGGTCTATTATAGCAGAGTCTTCAACCTTTTTGACTTTGTGGACCTGCAGGGGGGAGAGGATGGTTCCATGAGTGGTGAGCAAGTGTGTGCATGTGTGACTCCATTTTGCACAAGTGGCATGCATGTGCCCTTGCCGCTTGCACAAATGGAGCTGAGCGCTTGCTCTCGCCTGCCACTTCTGTACACTGGTTCCAAACAGGTTGTGGCCCGGAACTGGGTCATGGCCCGGGGACTGGAGACCCCTGTATAAAAGTTTGTATTATTTTTTCCATATGCCTTGTCTATCCTTGTACTGCATTGCTTTAAATAGCCTCTGTGCTACTGTATGCTTCCCAGAGACATGAGGGTCAAGCAGTTAACTTTAAGCCCAAACAAATAAACTCATGGTAAACAAGATCCTTTACAGATTGTAATTGCCAAGTTCAGTCTCCCCCATTCTGTCCTTGTGACTTTCTTTTTTTTCCACCCAGTTACATAACTTTGAATTCCTCCCTGTTAAATTCCATCCTATTCAGTGCAACATTCTTTGGAAGCCTATCTAGATTTTTTAAAAAAATTCTTCTTTCTCCTCTAGCCACCTCTTTCAGCTTTGAGTCATCTAAAAACCTAATGAGCATCTCAGCAATACCTTCATCCAAGACATCAACAAAAAATAGTGAACAGCTTGGGACCCAGGGCAGAGCTCCATGACACTTCACTCAGTATTTCCCTCCAGGCTGAAGTGGAGCCAGCAAAGAGCACTCTGAGTTCAGACATTCAGCCATCAGTGAGTTCATCTAACAGTAATAACATCAAGCCCATGTTTCCCCATTTTTTGTGGGAGGACATCCTGATACACTCTGTCAAAGGCGTTGGTAAGGTTGAGTTACACTATCTGTACAGCGTTCCCCTGACCTATTAAATTAATAACATTATTAAAGAAGGATATAAGGATAGTCTGGCATGATTTGTTTGCAATTAATCCAGGCTGGCTCCTATTTATTATAGTTGCCTATCCAAGCGCTCACAAATATGCTATTTAATAAATCTGCTCAAAGATCTTGCTCTGTATAAACTTCAAGCATGTTTGTTTATCCCTAGCAGGGAAAGGAGCTGAAAATAGTTGGGAAAATAGGCAATAGATTTTAGGACAGACTGAAAGTAGAGGATAGGAAAGGAAGCCAATACGTCACACACAAAAACAATAAATACCTGGAAAATAATCTCACAACGCTGACCTCTGTCATTTTTAGTTACTCACACTTGTCTTCCATCATTCTTTGAGACAAGATTCTTCTGTAATGTTTGCTCTGTGTGTGTGGACATGTTCTCAGAATGACAATGAAAAAAACTGGGCTGATACTTCCCTAAGCAATCTGACAATAACACCAGACAATTGGCTGACAATGTGTTGCACCTAAACTTGTAATCCTACATTCATTTCTTCCTTCTGCAATAATTCTTGGAAAGCTGTTATTTGAAGGTACGTCAAAGAGCATTAGATACAAACGTATCTTGAGTAATATCCCAAACCAAGGAGCCAACAATATTCTTAAAACTAATTTGGGGAGGTTCTTAGAAATAATAAAAACTGCTTTTGCACCTTGCTAAAAAAATAGATGAGTCTAGCAAATTGCCTTTACCAGGTACAGGTAGTCCTCGACTTACAACAGTTTGTTTAGTGACTGTTCAAAGTTACAACAGCACTGAAAAAATGACTTATGACCGTTCATCACATTTATGACTGTTGCAGCATCCTCGTGGTCATGTGATCAAAAGGCGGATGGTTGTCAATTGGTTTATATTTATGACAGGTGCAGTGTCCTGGGGTAAAATTATTTGCTTTTATGATCTTCTGACCAGCAAAGCCAATGGGAAAGCCGGATTGACTTAACCATGTCACTAACTTAAAAACTGTAATGATTCACTTAACAACTCTGGCAAGAAAGGTTGTAAAATGAGGCAAACTTCACTTGACAAATGTCTCACTTAGCAACATAATTTCTGGGCTCAATTGTGGTCATAAGTCAAGAACTACCTGTATATTAATTTTCTTTAAGGCCAATCCTTATATGTATTAAAGGAGCCTCATTGGGTGTCAGTCAAGTCAGCCAAATTTAACCTCTAGAGATACCTAGAAGAATAAGTTAATGCACTGAGCCAGCTTGTACGATACCATATATTATCACTGAATTGTCATTACTTCCAGAAGACATGGAGGCGTAGCAGTGCTATGGCAGTCCTTATCTCCTATCTCTTTTACTTGGATGGGGCTGCCCTTCATAATAGCCTCAGAGTTTTTCCAGAAAAATGGAAGCTTATAGATCAAATTCATTCTTTCCAGAAAAAGCCCAGAAGTTGATGACATCAAATAGAAGTAAACTAAAATCTTGTACATTATGTGGCATCGTCAGTCATCGGATTAAAAAAGAAAATACAATAAGGTGACGATATAACTATTGTAATTCTATCATGTATTCCGAAAGTAGGGTGAAGAATATGATAGAAATGAGAGAGTAATGATTGTTCAATGTATACAGTCAAATGAGAAATTGAGAATAAAGGCTGTATGGAGGCACAAAAAGGTTAGGGTAGCGCTGTGTGGAAAAGTTATCCAATATTAGTTTTTTTCAGTTTAGATTTAGTTTAGGTTTAGTTTTATCAATCCTCAATCAATGTGATGAAAAAGCATTTGCTTTTGAAATTTCTTTCAAAGGAAGCAAAATTTTCAGTGAATTTTTCATGTATGGATATAGTGTTTTTCCACTTCATCGTCATCATTCTAGCCACTCCAGGATGAAGGCCTCTACCGCATGTTTCCAACCAATACGGTCCTGAGCTTTCTTTTGCCAATTGGACCCACAATACTTGCTGATGTCATGATCCATCTTGTTTTAGGTCTCTTTCGTGGATGCTTTTTATCAAGCGGGATCCATTCTAGGACTGCCTTGGTCCACCTGCCATTAGTTCTTCTTGCTATGTGACCAGCCCATTTCCATTTCAATTATTTTGCTCTCTTTAATGATATTGTATATTTTTGTTTGTTCTCTAATCCATCTGCGGGTCTTTCTATCTTGTCTTGTAATGCTGAACTTGTCTTTTTCCATGGCTCTTTGTGCCACTCAATAGTTTTTTTATCAATTGTGAGGTTAGTGTCCATATTTCACTAGCATATATTAGAGCAGGTAGCACACACTGATCAAAAATGTTTCTCTTCAGGCACAGGTTCTTGAAAATTATGCTTAACTTGCCAAATGTCTGCCAACCACCTTTAATACACCATTCGATTTCCCTTTTTGTATCACCCTCCACTGAAATTCATTGGCCAAGGTGTAAGTAGTGGTCTCCTACGTCTAGTTCTTCTCCAGATATAAACTTTTTTTCTTTCTTTGGTTAATTTATTAAACATAATCTGGCTGTTTTCAGGTTTATTTTTAAACCAAATGCTTAAGCCAAATAATAATAATAATAATAATAATAATAATAATAATAATAATAATAATAATAATAATAATAATAATAATAATAATAATAATTTTATTTGTATACCGCCCTTCTCCCGAAGGACTCAGGGCGGTGAACAGGGCAATACATGTTAAAAGACAAGAATACAAAAATTAAAAGAGATTAAACAAGATGCCCAAAAACTATAATAATAAGTTAAAATACATAAAAAGCAATAAAACCCAAACCCATCACCCATCAGGCCAGGCTGGCTTGTTCAAACAGGTAGGTCTTTAGATCGCGCCGGAAGGAGCGAAGGTTGGGTGCCATCCGGAGCTCAACCGGAAGATGGTTCCATAAATCCGGCGCGCCCACAGAGAACGCCCTGGCTTTTGCACTTATACTTATGCAAGATGGCCAAGATGTATATAAAATTTTCCGTCTTAGCAGGAAGCTTTATAAGAGCCCATGTCTGGTTTTGAGAGATTGGAGGTAAAACAGCAACTTGGTTTGTCTTAGCTTCTCCCTCTATATGGTTGTATCGATATGTCTGTGAGAATGGGCAACAGAAACAGAAGTGAAGATGACCAAGAAGGAGGATAAGTTCTGAGGGGATGGTCTAGTCCTTACTGGACCCTCAAAATCTATAGCTGGCACTCCTGCCTGCAGAAGTGATCAATTCTTGGATTTGAAGGAATAGGAATTAAGAAGCACAAGGAGCTTGCATAGCAATCTCTGTCTGTTGAGCTGGTTGTGATGGATCTTGGAGGAGACAGTGGGAGAATGGGACCAGTTTCTAGGGCCATCAGATGGGGCTTAGGAGGAGGGTCACAATCAGAAGAGGGGAAGGATCTGGAATCGACACCTTTTCTCCTTCATGGTTTCTGGTTTCTGCAATGCTGCATTTGGCATGGCTACAATTAAATATGAGCTTGGCATGGCTTTATTGCAAGTTGGCACGATATCAGCGCAATGTATTTATTTGGTTAGAGCAGATGCCTAATTACTCAATCCTTTCAAAGCAGAATTGTCTACAGAGTTTCTCAATCATCCAGGACACGGTTGTCCCAAAGATGCTTTTCAAAAGGCAACTGGACTTTCTTGTTGTGGTTGTTGTTTTTTCCCCCCCTTGAAAATGTTTTGCTTCTCATCTAAGAATTCCTTGACATTTTCAAGGAAAAAAACCAAGAAAGTCCAGCTGCCTTTTGAGAAGCACTTTAGGAAAAAGAATTATTTCTAAAATGAATTTGCAAAAAGGCTGGCCCATTTATTGTTGTGACATGTCGTGATAAGAGATTACAGGAAAATGTTTTGAAAAAATTTCTCTTATGGACTAGGTAGTGTTGAATGATCAGTTCCAATATTGTTTTCCTTCCTGCAACTCCATATGGAATATGGAGGAAGCAATTCAGTTACAGTCGTAGGATTACTGAACATCTTTTGAAGTGAGTAAGGCTGAAAGATATTCTAGGCTTTATAATGGAAGCTTTATAAATGGGGTTTTCTTATGAATATGGAGTACTTGAGATGCTTCTCATGGGGCTGTGATCTCCAGAATTTCCAGAATACCCCCAAATCTGCTTAGAGGCCAGTCAGTTTCTACAGATAGTGTTCTCTTGAGCTAGGAAGATTGGAAAAATATTACTTTAGAATGTAATACAGATATAGATATATTAGATATATTTTAATATAAAATATGTTTATTACATAAATATATTGGATATATATTTTTGGCTTTTCAAAATCTTCTATTAAAGTTAACTCCCCACTCTGTTTGACCTCTTGGTTTGATAGGAAGAGAAGTGGCCAAAATAATAAAAGGGAAACATTTCTGCAATTAACTGTCTTCCTCCTGCTCCTGCTTTTGTATGCCCTGCCTTTAAAAGGAGAAAGAAGAATAAAGGGAATGGGCTGTGCCTGGCTAAGAAAAGATTATCAGCTCTGCAGGACAATGGAAAGAAGTATGGAACAGGCTTCTTTGCTGTATCCTTAATCCGAAATTAGTATTTACTAATATTTCCTCTTTCTGACACAATCATTAGGTTTCTTTATTTTTCTGCCTTGTTAGGTGACAACAATCATTCAAGGTTTTATACCCAGTCACGGTTGTAGAGTCCAGTCTATGGATTGTAAAGCTTATTCATAACCCAGTTTTGTCTGCAGTTGTGTTGCAGAAGGATTGAATTACAGCTCTGGTAACAGATTACGTTTCTTTGTATTATTCTATTTATATATCTGGTTGTTCTATTATGCATACTCTTCACATAGTCTTTAAGGCTGATTGGGCCATATCTTATTTGCTGTTGCGGGGAGGGGCAGGAAGGGTAAATGCCCACCACAATATGGTTTTGAAAGCAAAATTAAGAACAATCCATCATCAACTTAGAAAATCACTGGTTTTCAATTGCTCCTTTGAAATTCTGTCTACCATTCTGCCTAGCTTACATTCAGTTTATAAAAAAAAAACCCACACAATTCAAGAAAATAGATGACTAGAAAATAGAAACTACTTTAAACTAAGAAATGCATACATTTTTGATGTTTGGCTGTTTTTAAGATTATTCACCTATTCACCAATCCAGAAAAGCTCTGAATGATATTCAAATATTTCTTCGTGCAACAACTTTCTCCAAGTTCAGTTTGTATTGTCTTGTTTATGCTGCTTCTAAAGTTAGATGTTTAGTCTTTAATACAATTGATTGAAACCTACAATTCATATATTTTCCAGAATTTTCAAGGACTTCTGCAGGGGAGGAAGGAAAAGTGAAAATGGGAGTCACAATCACATGATTGAAGTCCCAGCCTTTAACTTCATGGTCACGACAACCATCTTAATGTTTTTGATACTCTTCTCCTCAATGCCCCTGCAGGATGCCTAAGAGAATAAGCAAAAAGAAGGTGGACATACCAAGTTGGAAAAAAAAATACAGAGAAATGTGAACAGCATTAAAACAAGCTCCAAAAACAAAAACAAGAGCAGAATATGAAACATATCAACTAACATTAGATTTATCATTCCACTAGACTTAAAAGGCCTTTTGGGAAAATTAAAACATCTCTACATGAAATCAGAAAGGATTTTATTTTCATTGAATGTATAAAATGCTTATGCTGCTTTCAAAACCTGCTTTCTCTTAACCGCTAACCACAGACAAAAATTATCAGATAAAATTTTAAACATTTAAATTAGCATGAACAATAGGCACAACAATTTAAAACACATAACATGGTGGCATTATGCTTTTTATTTGCTACGCACTTGTTCAGAATTAAACTGATCTTGTCAATTTAACAAACAAATAGAAACCCAATACTACCATAATTTAAACTGTTAATGATTCATTCCATTTCATAAAAGTTCTGAAAGAAAAAGTCTTTTACAAATATTTTTTAAACTTATGAGATTTAGAATGCGGTTCAAAGGGAATTCTGTTTCTAAAGAGTAGCAATAAGATGGCAAAGAGCTTTGCATGTAAGGTGGCCACTCTTACACAAACTAAGTAACCTTGATGACACAATTAACCCAAATGTGTTTTAATAAAATCAAATTATTAAGTACTCCAACATGAATGGCTTGGAAAGTCAGCATCAACATTTGAAGCAGCAATGCTCCTGTAGGCCCATTTAATGTAGAACAAAAGCAAGAAATAGGAATATGTTGGGAGTTGTCCAGGACCTGAACTAAAGAACCAAGAGCAGAGCTAGGAAAGGCAATAAATTCCCCCCCCCCCACACAAAAAAAAATAAAATCCAAAGGAGGTAACTCCCAAGAATTGTTTGGAAGATGCATTATATTCATCTTTGACTGTATTTGTTATGGCCATTTCATAATTATTCCAAGAAAACCCAAAATTTGGCACAAATTGTCTGTCATAATCAGAATTTGCGGTTGAGATGCACATATTAAAGATTGTAGGTGATCTAACCCATAGGATAGCCATGAAAGACATTCTGGCTGAACTTGTTCTAGCCCAGAAGCTAAGGAGGTTAGGCTTGATTAATACTGAAATGGAAGACTATCCCTGAATTTCTGTAGATTAGATAGGGAAATTGCAAACTAAACATACTTATAATCCCACACCATATCTCTGTCAACTCTAGGTCTGTTGGATAGTTAACGGCTGTTGATAAATATCACAAGTCCTCTACTCTTTGCTTGTGGAGAGTAGGTGGTGGGTGATGTTTTCTCTTTAAACTGAATTGAAGCAGTATTCTCTTATGACAGAGTTATATCAGTTCCCTTGCACTCCTTTCTTTAGTTTCTATTTCTATCAGCTTGCCAGCTTCCAGATAAAGCTACAGTATATCTTTGTTCTTTTATTGTTCTATGACTTTGGTTTTTCCAGCACCATCATTTCCTCCATCTCTACATAATTTACCTTAACTTCCCTTCATTTATCTAAAACAACACATCAATACTGCTCTTGCCTACAAGGCTCCTGTTGTGTACTGGGTTTCTTGCAAGCAGGAGGCGAGACAAGAGAGTTCAAACAGGAACATTGCTTTATTGGATAACAGGAACTGAACTAGTAACCAAAGCTTCTACGCAGCTACTTATATGGCTGGCCACTAGGCGGTGGCCATAGGTTTGAAGGAACCTGTTGCCGCCCTAGAGCCAACCAATGATTGTCCTGGAGACTGCATGTCTGGGAAGCCAGCGACCGTTACACAGACTCCCTGATTAAGCAATCTCAAGCAGCATTCAAAAACACGTGGAAACAGTTCAAGTAAATAGGCCCAATACATTACACCCCTCCCTTCTAGAATGTACAAACATTATCAAAAATAGTTGAGAATAAATTACAGCAGTCTTACAATTATTTGTAATATTACAATTATTTAAGAACAAAGTCTTGCAAATAGGTTGGTTGTCTGCATGACCTTGCAGATCACCTGGGGGACCCAGCAAACTCCCAGTCTATAAGCTTGCCCGCTGGGCTGGGTAGACCAGGACTCTTAAGTTCATGAGAGTCTGACTGACTCGACTCCCGTTGGCTGGCCATTCCACCTCGGCCCAGACCAAAGTCCAATGAAGAAGCAGAGCTAGCATAGCGGCTGTCTTGAACGGATTGACTTTCCCCGTTAGGGGACTCATGTTGCACTCCTGGACTTTGCCAATCTATGACCACCTCCCCGTTGTACTGTCTGGTGGAGTCCTCAGAGCATGTGAACTGCCCTGCTTGGCTGTCGGTTTCTGGCTCTAGGAGCGGACCTGTCATGAGGTCCTTGCTTTGTGGCCATCCTGCAAACCGCTTCCGCAGCTGATCAATATGGCGGTGAATTACTTGCCTGCCATCCAGAGTCACCTCATACGAGAGAGGGCCTGAGACTTTGACAATTTTACCCAGCACCACAAGTTCCCATGCCCATAGTTCCGGGCCCACACCCCATCACCCACACGCAACCCCCTCGGAGGCTTTGGGTGAGAGGTATCTGCTGCCACCTGGTCTGGATGCAATCTGTCCAGTTTCATGATGAGCCTTCTTCCCCAGCAAAGCTCTGCTGGGCTCTTGCCTGTTGCTGTGCAAGGTGTAGTACTTATATGGGTGGCAACTAGGCAGCGGCCATAGGTTTGAAGGAACCTATTGCCACCCTAGAGCCAACCAATGATCGTCCTGGAGACTGCATGTCTGGGAAGCCAGCAACCATTACACAGACACCCTAATTAGGCAATCTCAAGCAACATTCAAAGACATGTGCAAACTGTTCAAGTAAAGAGGCTCAATACATTACAAACACATCAATACTGCTCTTGCCTACAAGGCTCCCTTCTTCCATTTAGCTTTTGAGAAAATGAGGCCAGTGGTGGGATTCAGCCAGTTCACACCACTTTGGCAGAACCTGTAGCTAATTTTTTGTTGTCCAGGCCCAGAATGAACTTCTGGAAGCAGCATCCACACAGAGCCAGTTGTTCACATATTTGAATCCCAGCACTGAATGATACTCTGTTCTTTAATTGATCTGGGCTTTTCATTAGCTTAGAATTCCTGACTTTCAACATGAGCTCCTTTTGGCCAAGAATTCCCAATGCCTGATTCTCTAGATGCTGTTGAACTATGTTTCCCATATGGCCAAAAATGGTGGGAGGTATAGTCAGAACTCACATCATTCCTTTGATCCACCATATTGGCTGTGTGTTTGAAATGAATTCAAAGCTGAGTTACATCATACATTGGGACACTCGGTCTGTCCTTTCATTATCTACCTATCTGATTTAAGGTTGGGTTGTAAAAGTTCAGAAGACTACTGAATGATGGCAACTTAGTCTATACTTCCTTTTCATGTCTAGCAGTCAACTGGAGAGCAGTCATTTTCCCTAGCATAGTCAATGCTACTATAGTAAACTTTTGACCCATGTCTTTGTTTGGAAAAACATAAAAGTTTCGTTTACTGAATTCATCAGGACTTACTTCTAAAAGGACAGTGCCTTGGGACTGCTCCATAACAGAAGTAAAATTACTGCTTCAAATTTCCTGCTGAAGGTGTCCTTAAAAAACTACAAATAGACAGTATCTCCTATAACGCCTCATTCAAGTTAGGGTTATCATAATCTGGGCTGCAAAATACAGGTGATTGCTAGACACGAACAAGGAAGTATAGACTAAGTTGCCATCATTTAGTGGTCTTCTGGACTACCTCAGAGTCAGGGAACTCTGGTCTTCCCTGTCACATTTTCTGGATAAATCCTCTCAACAAGGCAAAAAAATAACTTTTATGCTTCTTGTTAGTCCAGATATTTATTGCTTCAGAATCAATATATAACTTTTATTTAAAAAAATAAATATATGGAACTGGAAACTGGAAAACCAATGTAATTATGAGATACACTACAATTAATTCTCTCCTTGAACAGTGGCATTAGTTCTCTCTGGCATCAGAAACTTTGATAGTATTAAAATTAACAATTGCTCAGCTAATGGCTGGCTGAATCTAAAAGAGGACCTCAAAAGGGCTTCAGATAACACAGCAGGCATAAATCATTCAGAAGGACAATTCATGAAAGAAAAATAATCTGTTTTGGATGATGTTGGCAGAACAAATAAGGAGGTTTTGTGAAGAAGAGTATTTGGCTCCATTATTTGTCGTGGAATCTTCTGTTTTCCATATTATTGTTGGGTTATAATATGCATATTTGCAAAATTAATTGCTGATTAAGACCGGGCAGAAATTCTTGCCTGCTTTGAAAATTCTGGCTTTGGTGACAAAACATGATTTTTATATACAGTGCACTCTTAAAGAAAGCTGTTGCCAGATAAAGTGGCAACTGTACTTTGAAGAGGAACAATGAGAGGTGACAGACAAACCCATGTTACCAAACAGTGCGCTTGCAGTTTTCCACTTGACGATCAGTTACGTAAATAGCAAATCTAAGTCTGGAGTGATGTTTCACCAGCCCATATCAATAACCCAGCAGGTCCTGCAGATTATAAAATCGAAATGACATGAAGTTTTACTCCAGATTATGTTATTCTGGGGAAAATTGTTTTAAACTTTGCTTTCAAGGAAGTGAAAAGGAGAGTGAGGAGAATACACTTTCTAAAAGATCTTTTGTGTGGTCATGTTTCCTAACATTTACTAAGGGTAAACAGCTACCACACTGCATTTAGTATTGCCACTCTCATTGTTTTGACATCTGGATTTGCAAATCCACAAAAAGCCTCCAAGGTAGAAATTTAAGAGTTTCTAATTCCATTCAGTTTTTATGGAGGATTTCAAAAAAGTAATTTCTGTGGACCTGAGTTCTCTTAACCCATTAATGACTGTTACTCATGGTAATCACTAGAAATCTATTAGTTAATCAAGTTTGGGGGAATAAAGAAGTTGCCATCTTCCTTCACGTGGTGGGAAGTTTCCAGATACATTGGGCTGTTCACTATTGAAAAAAGGTAAAGGTAAAGGTTCCCCTGCACATGCGCGCTAGTCGTTTCTGACTCTAGGGGCTGGTGCTCATCTCCGTTTCAAAGCCAAAGAGCCAGCGCTTGTCTGAGGATGTCTCCGTGGTCATGTGGCCGGCATGACTAGACGCAAAGGCGCACGGAACGCTGTTACCTTCCCACCGTAGTGGTCCCTATTTTTCTACTTGCATTTTTACGTGCTTTTGAACTGCTAGGTTGGCAGAAGCTGGGACGAGTAACAGGTGCTCACTCTGTTACGCGGCACTCGGGATTCGACCCGCCAAACTGCTGACCTTCTGATTGACAAGCTCAGCATCCTAACCCACTGAGCCACCGCATCCCTATACACTATTGAAAAGGCCATCCTAAATTGGACGAATCTTGAGTAACCAAATAAGTTTTTGTATGTTTTCAGTGAGCTATTCAGTGAGCTAAACAATTCACAAAAAAGCAATTTAAGATTGTGTGAATGAAGCTCCTCAATTGATTATCCTGAAAGACAAAACTGACTGATCCATCTCAAGCTTATTGATGTTCAAAAAGCAGAGTGATCTATTTCTTTTATTGTTTTAGCACATTCTCTTCAAAGATTGCTGAGAACTGCAGTTACATTTTGGATTATCTTTGGTCAATATTAATAGCATCCTTCTCTGATATTTTTTTTGAAAATGAAGACTGTAGGAAAATGTTATAGAAAATGTTCATAATGGTAACATCAGTTGAGATCCACCACATGTCTAACTATATCCCATTCAGTGATGCCCATGGAGAAGGTGTATCAAAATCTGCAGTTAAAACTTTATCCCATTTTATGTGCATTGAGATGCATGAAAAATGTGGAATGCCATATGTCAATATGTCATCTTCCAGATTCTGATGCCCACTCCATCACCAATCCCTTTTCATCATTTAAGGGCAATTTACTTTGTACTTATCAGCACATTCTATACTTCCTCTTTTCTCTGTTTTCTCATCACTTTTCTTCATTTAACCTTTCTGGATCTCACAAGTAATTCATTCTTCCATGTCTGTAAACCTGTATGTCTTTTATTGCTGTTTACAGATAATTGCAGTATAAAGATTTTTTTTATGTGTGGTCCATTTTTAAACAAGTGCAGTTAACATCAGCACTACCCGTCTCTTCTGCAGGGATATTAAAAATACTGGGCTATTCTGCCTTGTTTTGGTATCAGCATCCACCATTTTGACTTTCATAGATCAGCACTGACTACTAAAAGAAATAGAACTGACTATTTGGTACTACCTTTCTTCCAGCAGTGAGCGGCTTTAACATTGGCTAAACTGATTGCCAACCCCATCATGCTTCTTATGCATTAAAAGTCACTCTCCTCTTTCTTTCCTCCCTTCCCTTCCCTTCCCTTCCCTTCCCTCTTCCCCTATCTCTTCCTCTTCCTCCATTTTCTCCATCAATTAAAATTTTAGCTTTATGCTTTATTGAAAAATCATCAAACAGGTTGTTTTGTGTTCAGTTTGATCCTTCATTAATAATGTTTGACTTGGCATTCTGTCTTCTTTAGCATGCATGGCATCTTAACTGGGCACTTTCAGAAATAAATTGAAAAAGTGGGCATCTGAATGGTAACATCTGAAATAGCCAAGTCCCAATGTCACTGCAAAACAATACAAAGTTATGTTTTTTGGGCGGTGAGGCAGTCTCTCGTCAGCTCCTGGAAGAGCAACCTGCATTAACTTCCTGCTAGCTTAATCATGTGCTTCTAGAATAGCCATTCCCTACAGCAGTGATGGTGAACCTTTTAGAGACCAAGTGCCCAAACTGCAACCCAAAACCCACTTGTTTATTGCTGGGTGCCAGGTGGGCGTGGCCTACTGGGTGGATGTGGCTGTGGTGGTTGTGGAAGATTGGGTGGGTGTGGTCACCTCAATGTCGCTCGTGGGGAGGGACACCTGTGGGGGGGTGGCTGGTTGAAGAGGGACAGTTGCCACCTCTGAGGCATGGGGCGGCACAGGGAGGGCTCTGAGTGCCGCCTCTGGCACCCGTGCCATAGGTTCGCCACCACTGGCCTACAGGATGTGGTCCGATCAGTAATGTGCGATGTATTAGGATGTGAATCAGACTATGTTTATTAGGTAGAGCATAGCTATTTAGCCATTGTGTATATGTTAGATGCTACAGTTTTTGGTGTAGTGAAATAAGGGAAATTTGGGTTGTAAATATTACCTCAGATGTTAAAAGCTAAATTTGAATACTATAATTAAAATCAAATTTAGGTAAACTTTAATAACAGGACATAATTTTATCGCAATGAAATTGAATGGACCAATTTTTTAACTGACCATGCTATTTCTAGAAATTCATTAGTTTAAACTTGTATGAAATGTTAAGGGAAATAGAGAAGGATGTTTTGATAATGTAACCTGCATTATGTACTGAAAATGCTGTTACTGAATCTCTTATTACCTAGTCACCATGATGCTTTCTAAATATGTAGAGCTTAACTTGAAAACCAATAAAACTTTTTTTTAAAAAAAAATATAGAATAGCCATTCCCAACTTGATGGTCTTCAGATTCCCAGGTAACACGGTACTGTTATAGCACACCTGGAAAGTATCATAGTTTGCTTTATTGCTTCAAAGTGATAATAAGAACCATAATTTGCCTTTATATAAAGAGTCAGAGGGTTAAAAACATGTCATATGTACTCTGTAGGGTGCTCAGCAGGTTTAACTGTAGTTGTATTACAGGAAAAAGATAAGATACATTTGTTTAGAACCGTTCAAGTGTAATATTATACAGGTAGTCCTTGACTTGTGACCACAATTGAGACCCCAATTTCTGTTGCTAAGTGAGACATTTGTTAAGTGAGTTTTGCCCCAGTTTGTGACCTTTCTTGCCACAGTTGTTGAGTGAATCACTGCAGTTGATAAATTAGAAACCTGGTTCTTAAGTGAATCTGGCTTCTGCATTGACTTTGCTTGTCAGGAGGTCGCAAAAGGCCATCCCCTGACCTTGGGACACAGCAAGGTCATAAGTATGAATCAGTTGCCAATTCTGATGACATGATCATGGAGATTCTGCAAAGATCATAAGTGTGAAAAATGGTCACAGCGCTGAAAAATGGTTTCAGTGCTGTTGTAACTCTGAAAGGTCACTAAATGAGCTGTTGTAAGTCGAGGACTACCTGAATGCTATTGACCAATGGTCAGAGTGCTATTGATCAATTTCAGTGGAGCTTATGCCCAGAGGAGTAGAGGATCCCATCTGGAAAGCAACATGGTAGCCACATCAGCATTGATCAGGCTTTTGTGAGTTCACGTCCTGATGTCTGACAGGCAGCAGTTCTGCAGACTGATATTCTTGTTGGGCCCTTCTATAAGTATATATGAGACACCATAATCATTAAGACAATTTCCTTTATTTAGACACAATGGAGATCTCCAATTCCTGGCCCCACTCAGACTTTAAGCATCAGATTGATTTAGCAATAGCAAGTATCTATAAAGACTAAAACAGGCTTTTCTGTCTCATATGATTTAGTGAGCATTTTTAATAATTTAGGCGTCTCTGAAGCTAAACTTCTGATGATCCAAATAAGATATTAATAGATCCCGTAAGTGTAAATACTTCCAGTGGATGGCAACAAATAAACATTGTTAACTCTATTGCACTAATATAGAAAAAAATATGATTAAATCAGTAACAACAAAAAGTTGCAGAGGAAATTTTTTAAAAAGTGCAGCATTAAAATGTTTTTGTAATTCCCAGAATTGTTAGATAAGTCATTATAGTTATTAATTTAACTTTGAGACTCAGTTTAATATTTTTGGAAGTCCATGTTATTTTGAAGTACATATGGATTACATAGAAATTGACAGTGGATAAAGGAATTGTATTCTCAGAACTCTTCTTGCTAAAAGAATAGTCTTTCAAGACTGGAAAGATGATTTGATAGCCCCAATTATTCAGCTCTTTATTGCCATCATAGACCAGTTTAAGAAGTAGAAAAGATTTGAGAGTATAAAAGAGACATCAAAATAAAAAAAACACATCTAAAAAGCTAAAAAATATTTTAAAAGTCTAAAAATAATCTCAAAATACAGCTAGTAGATGAGCATAGGAGGGCATGAAAGAGCACTCTAGAATGACGAACTAGGTGCTCATTAAGGCTGGTTTGAGGCACAGATCATCTTCTGACAGATTTTAACTGCTCGTGTACAGAACCTGACAATATTATATGTTGCAGTTGGTATCCGAAAGCAGCAGGGAGGTGTAAAGTAGTCTTAGTGCCTGAATATTTATGCAATAATGATGAGATGAGACTAGTAGGGATGTCTGTGTAATAGGGAAAAGTACATGTTCTCCTTTTGCAACGTATCTGGAGTCCCAAGAGCATTCTCTCTCTAGGAAGGGGATCTCCCTGTATTGGTCTTCAAGGACAGCTGAGGGAAGGGCAAGAGATTGTGCCAGAGCAAAGGCCCTTGGGTGGTTAGTTATTTCAAGATTAAGAATGCCATAGAGAATGCAGAATACCTGCTAGGTTCACTGGTAATAATGTTGTGGGATTTGGCTAGGTCCAATTGGTTTTCTGTGTCTGCTACAAACTGTTTAATGAATGCTTTGGCCTGATCACATCCAATTTAGTAGAAGACCTGGAGACACATTTATATCAAAAAGTTCCTGACCACTCAACCTACAGCACAACCAATGCAAGCTATGAAAAAAAGCAACTCAGAAACAACCAACAAGTATTACAACCACATGGCATTACTGCAGCACATAAACTAGCTAAAGCCCTCCAAAACATCTTAAGTAAACCAATCCAGTACTCCAAGAAGAAAAATCGAGTTATCTACCATTTACAGTTTAAAGACTGTAACCTACATAACTACATAAGACAATCAGGATGAAAACTAGTAGAACATAGCCATGAGCAGCAACTAGTAATCAAAAGACAAGATGAAAATCCTTAATTTCAAACACATGGACAGCTTAATCATAGTTTCAACTGGAAACTGGCCATCCTAAACAAACTAATTCCCAAAATGTTAGAAAATTCCTGGAAGCTTGGCACTCAGATAAATCAGCCATTAATAGGCACATAGAGATAAACAACATTTATGCACCATTCAAAAGAGACGAAAAAAATGGAAGCAAAAGAACCAGAATATCTTCTCATGCCATTAATCAATACTTAGATAAGCAGGGATTAACACCAGAATTAATCCCAGGCAAACAATCAAGCAAAAAACAATATCCTAGGAACTACCAAGGAGAAAATAACTTCCACACCACTATATATAAGCAGAGAGCAAATCCATCCACTTCTAGCACTGAAGATGTAATCTAGTCAAGTAACAAAACATCTGCAGGAAAACAACCAAGCTATATATAAAGAAAATCAGCACAAAGAAAGGATTAAATAATTGTGCATTTATTTCTTCTGCAAAAGACCCTATTATTTAAAATAATGTAATTTAATAATTAGTATGTGACCTATGGTTTTTACATCACATAATATACATGATGTTTAGTAATCCTTTAATAAACAATATACATCATCTTAATAATCATCTGTTGTACATGATTTAAAATGGGATTTTGTTGACTTGTGCAATGCTGTTAGTATCCAGGATTAACTATTTCCAAAAGCTTTCACCCTCCCTAAAAGATGAGTAACTAGCTTAGAATCACTCCTTTCTTTGCTTTCTCTTCTATTGTCATAATCTTCTTATAATTAAAAGTTTTCTACTTAGCCCAGATCAGTGCTATTCATTTGTAAACCATAGACCACACACTGCATACAGCTTGCCTAATATGTGTGCGCGTTTATGCGTGTTGGAGAATACACTTTTATCTTATATTATCATACAACAGGAAGGCTTAATTTGAAAGAATCACAAAATCTAAAATTATACAATTAACTGCAAACTGATTCCAATGGGCAGTGTTTGCTGTATTTCCACTTCCCATACAGATCCCTCTTTTGAGATATGAAATCGCTGTGAATGTTCCATATATGTAAAAAAAAAGAGTTTTCCATTAGGAGGGTTGAAACTCCCTTCCTGACAGTTATGAGCTGTGAAATTCTATGGAAAGACACAGGTGAGAAGGATCCCAGGTTTATAGTCAGTGCCAAGCTAACAATGGGACAGCAGGATGGTACAATTGCAAAACAATTTAAGCTTCATTAATGTGACCATTGTTACCAAGAAGAAGTAAAATTGTACTTTATTTTGCTAGAGTAGAAGCTGCCCCTTTCCTATCTGGCTCGCATTCCTCAAATGGCAGCTAACTGTCCTATTCAACTATTATTCCATGTAAACATAAAGACAAGAGAAATATTGAGTCACAGCCAAACCTATGATAGCTTCACTGAGTAATGTGGGCAGCTACCAAAAGTTTCTTCCTTACTGAATAGCTAAATGTCTATGGCAGGGCTTTTCAACCTTTTCACCCATTGCACCACTTTTAGGAAATGGCAACATCTGAGTACCACCAGTCACCTAGCAAGGTGTCAAAAACTTGATGACCCAAAAAAAAATATGGAAAAAAGTGATGAAGTACAGGTAGTCCTCGACTTACAATAGTTCTCTTAGTGACTGTTCAAAGTTACAATGGCACTGAAAAAAGAGCCCCCCAAGCCACAGCTGAGCAAGACATCTGCCTGCCTGCCTGGCGGTGCTCTTCCTCCTATCCGAGGTTTTCATTGTTGTGAGCATTTCTGTTGAGGATTGGCAGCGGGGGTGGGGTGGGGTGTTGGTTTTTATTTTCCCCCCCTCTGCTGGGTGGTTGCAGCAGGTTTTGGTCACTTCACATGGGACCTGGGACACTGTGACCGTCATAAATATGAATTGGTTGCCAAGCATCTGAATGTAAATCACAAGACCCTGGAGATGCTGCAACATTCCAGCTGATCGGCGCTTCTTCTGGGCTCAGCTGGAGCTCATTCCCCTCCCCCGCTACTTTTCTAGGATGGTCGCATACCACCTGCCAGGTGCCAATGTACCACAGGTGGTACCCATACCACTGGTTGAAAAGCCCTGGTCTATGGAGATTCTCAGTCATCCAGTTCATGGTTGTCCCAAAGGTGCTATTTGAAGAGACAGCTGGATTTTCTTGTTTTTCTTTGAAGATGTTTCACTTCTCATCCAAGAAGCGTCAGCTCTTCTTCAGCTTCTCAATCAAGAAGCTTCTTCGAGCTGAAGAAGCTTCTTGGATGAGAAGCGCAATGTCTCCAAAAAAAACCCAAAGTCCAGTTCCCTCTTGAAAAAGCACATTTGGGTGTTCCTTAACTGTATTTGCATTTTTTCCCCCAATCAGTCCTCTTATCCCAGTCCAATTGCATTGATATTTTCAATGTAACTTTCTACCTCTTTCTCCTGTTGTCTCTACTGGTTTTGCTTTTTATTCCGCAAGCCTGTAATTTCTTTAGTCTCGTATTTTTAACTTGGCACTTTGCTGCAGCGGAGTTGAAGCTACCTTGAGAGGATTTCCAACACATTTGGAGAATAAAAGTTTAGCAGAAGAGTGGGCATTACTTGGCTCTCCTTTTTTGGGGGGCGGGTGACCCTTCAGGTTTCCAAATGGTATTGCTGAAATCCATGTGCCAATCATAGGTCTATAATTGTGCAATGTTTTGCTTTCTCTCGTCAGATTTATTATGCCTCCAAAAAACAGCCTCACACCCTGTCCCATTGGTCCCTTCCTGTGTAGCTTTTTAAAGCTAAACATAATAGGTGAAAAAAGCCCTCACCCCCATGATAAAAGTATTGCTTGCCTCTGCTCTATCTGGCCGTGTCTTTTGATTGATGTTACTTCTTTTCCAGTGAATAAAACAATTCACAATTCTATTATTCTACAACTTTCTTTAGCACAGAATGAATATTTATTAAACTCTTTATAAATGCTCTCCTATTTTGTGCTCTTTTTTCCTTGTGTACCTGTATTAAAAAGCTGCTAACCTCTGTTCCTGCCATTTGTCCTATTGGTGTAAGGTAATTCTTTTTATCTCCAAGATGCACCTGGGTCAGCCTCTTGTGGTGTTACTACTTTCTACTAAATTAAGTGCATTTGAATTGTTTTCAGCTGCAAGTAGTTCTCGACTTACAACAGTTCATTTAGCGACTGTTCAAAGTTACAATGGCCCTGGAAAAAAATGACTTATGAACGTTTTTCACAGTTACGACCTTTGCAGCATCCCCAGCATCATGTGACCAAAATTCAGATGCTTGGCAATTGGTTCATACTTACGACAGTTGCTGTGTCCCAAGGCCATGCGATCCCCTTTTATGACCCTCTCACAAGCAAAGTCAATGGGGAAGCCAGATTCACTTAACAACCAGGTTATTAACTTATCAAGTGCAGTGATTCATTTAACAACGGCAGCAACAAAGGCCCTAAAATGGGCCAAAACTCATAGCAACAGAAATTTTGGGCTCAGTTGTGGTCCTAAGTCAAGGACTATCTGTATTATCTTTAAAGAAACTTTCTGTAGTTTTTTCCTGTTTCTCCTTATTCTTATTGCGTAGGATCTACATGGAATGAAAAAAGTATCAGACTGAATAAAAAGGTACTTTTAAAATAAATAAATAAATAAATAAATAAACCTTTATTGTCAAAGTACAACATGTGTACATTGAGATTAGCTGAGCCTCTCCCCGTGCTCTCTCCCCCCAACACACAGTGACAACAAACCCTCCATCCCACCACATTATGTGAACCAACTACGCCACACACCGGCCTCCCAATTCAATTCTGCATAAGATTACGTCCCATTTAAAAGCCTAACAGCCCACGGATAAAAGCTGTTTTTCAGCCTGTTGGTACGGCTGGCTATACTCCTATATCTCCTACCGGATGGTAGGAGAGTAAAGAGATACCGTCCAGGGTGTGAGTCATCCCTGAGAATCTTCCTCACTCTTCCAAGGCAATGAGCCCTGGCGATGTCATCCAGTGGTGTCAGGAAACAACCCACAATGTCTTGTGCTGTGCTCACTACCCTCATTAATCAATAGAAGTAATTATTAAATTAAGTTTTGTTTAGATTCCTTTCTATTTTTTCATTCTTTTTCTTCTGAATGACTACATTTTAAAAAGTTACTTAAAGAACAAAAAAACCTATTTAAAATTATACAAATCTGTTCTTTGATCTCAAAGTCAGTTTGCTATTCATATGCATGTTAATGTCACATTCTCACATACACTAACATTTGTTTCATTTGTGGAGTTCATTTATCAAAATAGCTATCTCTAACTATAAGAAGTTACATTTTGAAAATGGGGAACAAAGTACCAATAGAACTGAGGCTAGAGAACACATGAAGGAAAATGTAGATTTTTTTTAATTCACCAACGATGAACACTTAATTCTGGTTAAGAAAACAACGAAGGTGAGAAACACAGAATTGCTTTGTTTTTTTGCTTTTCTGGGAACTGCTCCAACAGCAAAATGTGGCTTGCTGGTATTTCTTAGCTGGTCATTGCAAAATCTTACATGAAGGTGTCTTAAACAGGAAAAGTCAGGAGTAGGAATAAATGCAACTATTTGTTGAGGAGCTTCTTTGATTCTTGCATAAGAATATCATTCTTACAAATTGAAATAGCTTATCAGGATGATCTCTTTTATTTGTTCCTTTATTAGTCTGGCAGGTATTTTGTACCCATAGCTGAATAACGTGAAGGCATTTAATGGGCAACACTTTTGCCAGATCTTGAAGACAGAATTTGAGTTTTGTTGAATTTCTGGTTGTCACATTTCACATAAGAAACCAGCAACCACAAAGAAGAGATGCTATGCATCTCCAAAGCAGAACTGAAGCCAACATGCAGATTTGTCATATATTTCCTTAGCTGGATGATTGTCTCACTCAAGGAGTTCTAGACCAACCTACCCTCCTAATAATTTTTCACACCTACCCCTATGAACACTGTTATCAAGAGTCTTTTAGGGAATCTTGGAATCCCTGAAATGCCAGCTATGATGCTTTAAATGTGTGGTACGGCCAGATTTATTTGTGTTACAAGAAGGTTCACTTAAACAATTTAAATAGAGAAGAACTATTGACGTTTGTGACATATTGACATTAACCCATCGACATTTTGAAAATGTCTGCACAAACTTTTGCACTGGTAAGCACATTTAACCTTTCGATAATTCTTTGCTCTTGAAAAAATGGCTACTGTGGTGTGCTTACATACTCCTATGGTGCCTTGAAGGAGCATAGCCATTTCAGAAGCACTGATTTACCAAAATGCTACCAGTTAACCACTAAACTTCCTTTCCTTAAGGATGTGCAATCCAGAGTGCAAACATCAAATCAACCACTGGATAGGAGCAAAGAGATACCCAAAATTTTGTTTTCTGTCATCTGATGAACCTCTGAATTTTTATGATCAGATCTGGTAGTCTACTTTTATCCCTGGCTTATCTACATTTTTCCCCTTTTGGGCAGGTAAATACTTTTCCAAATGAAGCTGCACATTATTTATGTTTGCTAAGAAAAGTTATACAGTATTTTTCGTGCTCAGATATATTCTTGAAAATAAAAATTTGTTTGTAATCTGCTTAGCATTTGGGGCAAGTAAAATTTCAGAGGTGGGTCAGAACTTGGTGGACTTTGGGGCATGTGACTGTGATCATTGAGTTGATCAGATCAGGTTCTATAAAACATTTGTTTGTGAAATGAAATAGGAATAAGCAAAATATGAAAGAGTTCTTTTTTCCCCCAAAAGGAAGGTCTGACCCTCTTAAAAATGTATTTGAGGTATTGTTGTTTTAACTCATAAAATTATCAGAAGTGATAATTTATATAATTTTGTAGCTAAAAATGGACTGAAAATAAGTATAAATTCACCAAGTTAAGAATCTACAACTACAGAAGTGTTGGTCACCCCAAACATAAGTAAGTAGGAAGGGAGGGCAAGGGGATTGTAATAGTTTTCTATAATTTATCATATACTCCAGTGCAGAATATAGCAAATGGACTGCCATTTGGTAGCACATTGGTAATACCACATTGGTATTTTACATACTGACATATCCCTATGACATATTGCTGAAGGCTAGGGTTCATATGATAGGTTTAGGGATCTTAGACCATTCTAATATTATTTGGTTATTATTTCCTTCTATTCCAAAATGGTTACTGTATAGACAAGTTATGTTGGCAGGTAAGCAACAGTTGAACAGCCACAGATGCTGCTCACAGTAAACTTTGTGTATTTGTGTAATTTGTGTAATTACTTTATTAGGAAAGTGGTAGAATTTCTCTTTGCTTGATACAAATTACATCATGTACACCAGTTGTCACTATTTGGATACATTTATACAAATGTATAAAATTTGTGTCAGTTATGATATCACTTATTACCATTTATCTCCTCTCTGTTTCAATGGCTTGCCTCAATAACAACTATTAGAATAATATTAGAATGAGGCTTCATGGTAAGACAGATTGGAATGAAGGATGTAGATAAAGAGGCAATTTTCATTCGTGACATGTTGACACTATGTAAATCTGGTGCCATCTCTCTACATCTAGATGGGCATATAATAGAAGCAAAGTCATGTAGCATTTCAGCAAATATTATCTTAGGCCCTATTCACAAATTACACAAACAAGTGCACTGTAGGTGACAGTCAACCATAGAATAAATCTCTGGTTGTTAATTGTGTTTTATAACTTGCTATCACCATTATTAATATGCAACATTACATTTCAGCTACACTAGTATTCCAGGTACATTGCCTGAAAAATTTTACAGCACTTTGAGGTGAAAGGAGAAAACAGAAGAAATTCTGTCTTCTGGAAGAAGACAGAATCCAGGGAAAACTCAAAACTTTGTTGTCTTGTACTGGCATAGGTTTGCTAGAAATATGGAAGAGGATCTCAGAGTTCCTGAAGAAACACAGCAGTTTGTCTAAGTTTACAAAGAATGTTGTATACATACGTTACTCCAGGTTGAGACTTTAAATATATTCAAAATATATACAAACAAGCAATCTTAGAAGTGTTCAGTTTCTTTAAATATCAAGAAACCTCCGCCAACCTGTGGTTGAGTCATCTGAAGCCCAAAAATTAGAACTTCAAAAGAAACTAAGTAGGTGCACCTTTGTTGATTTACTTAATTACTGTTTTTACTCCCGAAGCCTGGATGAATTTAGGACTTATAGGTAGTTTTCAAATGAGCTATGAGTTCATAGCTACTGTAAAACAAGACCGTGGCTTCAAACTCACACTGCTAATTTTTAGGCTCCAAATCATGTTAGGGAAAAATCATGTTGACCCACAAAGCTGGTCACCTATAATAAAGACATTCAGTTAGAGTCAGGGAATGACATTCAGTGATATTGCTTGGTGGACTGCTGATGGGCAAAACGTTTCAAATTCAGAAGATTTTGTCTTCAGAATGCTTCATTTCAATTTGGAATGCTCTGGTCTTACCTGAAAAGTTCTACTGAGGACCCAACCATTCTGGAAATGTTCCAAGCTTGAAATTGACCTTGTTTTGAGATTAGAACCTCCATTTCTCTTTGAAACAGAACCGTTTTAAGCTCAACATACTTTCAAAATGTGTCTACAGCGCTGGAAACTTCTGGTAAAGCTGGAACAACCTGTTCTGAAGTTGGAACAACAATTCTGAGCTTGAAATTGGACGTTTCAAGCTTGCACAGTATGGAATTTCCCCCTTCTCTCCCCTCCCCTTTCCCATGCAATCATCACATCATCATCATCATCATCATTATCTTCAACTTCTAAGTCATCTAAGTTCCTGTTCTTCTTTGGAAAATGCTCTTTTCCAGATTCATTTGCTTAAGTAGGTCTAACATGTTCAGTGCTGTAGAATTACGCGCTGTAGGACTGAGATCCAAATTCATTCTTTATTCATGATATTATTCTTATGTGAAAGCAATAATACACTGTTTAGGTACACTGTCTTTATATTTGGATGCTAATAATAAGCAGAAGCACAATTGACAAAGAGGGATCAGGTGCTCCTATCATTTACATTTCAAAGTCAACAAAAAAAATTGCTTGAACTTATTTATCTCAAAGATTCGTGGGAGAAGGCGAATGAAAGAACTTTATTATGCCTATGTAGGTGTGGCATATTAATTTTCTTTTTTTGTGCAATGTGTAGACATTATCAAGCAATGTAATTACTGTACATTGATATGGCAAAGCAGTTACTAAAGAAGTATTATGGAAATTGATAGCAGGATTTCCAAAGCAGTCAGATGCATTAATAACAAGGACATAGAGAGCTAGTCTATGTGATCATGTACTTAGGAAGAACAATGTCAGTTCTCTTGGGGTATCAGGTCCAGATTTTCATTTTGCCTTTGAGGAGCACTATCTTTGCCTTAAGCTGGTTACCAGGGTGGTGTAAATTAACGATATTGCAGATTATTCAGAAAATTGGAGTTTCAATCTCTTTTGTAATCTTCCTTTTATATTTACTTTTGTAAAGTTAAAGCGAAGGAAATGCCAAAGGTTATTTTGTAATTTTATGATTTCCTTAATATGTCTCGTTCAAAATTAGTAACTGAATGGACAATGCCACCACAAATGATATTAAGTAGTCATTTGATTAACTCTCTCCAATAGAATCTACCAAACCCTTGATGAACACAATGTGATTTTAAGACAGTGCATTGCTGTTATCATGGCTGTACTCAATTTTTATGAGTTGCCGAAATAGATTTGAAGAGATATTTACACCTTAAAGAGGATGAAGCTGATTCATTAAATTCAGCTCCCAAATATTTTCTCCATTTTTTAAAAGGAATTTTAAGTGTCTTCTCCCAGCAGGTAGGTTTCCCATTAATAAGGTTTTAGTCTCCTGGTTTTCATTTCCTTGACTTTTCCTTGTCTCTACACAGCCACACCAATTTGGTGATCCAAGAGTTGTGACAGATTTTAAAAAATAATTTTATGCTATATTTGTTTTTAAAAAATTACAACTAAAGAAAGAACTAAACATACAATAAATGTTGTGCTTTTGAAATTTGCAGCTATTTTGCCAAGCAACTATAAAGGAGTAAGTTCAGTTTTAATCTTTCACAAAAGAATAATAATTATTATGTTTCTTTTATCCCCCAGTTATAATGAAACACAGTCAATTGTTCAAGCAGAAATTCTTTATTGGTAGTGATTAACAAGCCAAACATTTCCCCCTGCTCCAAAATTGACTTCCAGGTCTGCTACTGTATGAAATCTATTCCATTCAGGCTGCAACTGTGTTATATACTTATTAGGATTTTTTTGGGGGGGAAAGTCTATCAGTTTATAGCATGTTTGTTTTGTAAGTAAGACCTTGAATAAAAATTAAATTGTTATTTCTCTTAATATTTTAAGGTACTACAAAGTAAAATTTAGGAGAAAATGGCCACCGTTGTTATTTATTTGAAAGAATTCTGAGTGGAATCCATTTTTACTAATTACTGGTAAGCTATGCAATGTTTCTGAGTTGATATTACAAAATTTTGAGAGAGAGATTTTGACATTAACCTGCATTCCACATGTTCAGCAGAACCATAATCTCCAACAACAATTCAGATTAGCCTGAATTTCTTATCCCACCCTGGTTATTGGGAAACAAGACTGATTTTCTGACCAGGGAAAACTAGAAGGTTTATTTTTAGTCCAGAAACTTCTTTTTGTTTGCCAATCACAAAAGCTGATTCTTCAAACTCTGAGTTCTGAACCTACATGTATCCAAGTGACAACAGATGTTTTATGCAATCCTTGCTTATTGGAGTTCATATTATGGGAGTTGTGAGGTAAACTTAGTGAAGCATTCCTGTCTCCTACCAAATTACCATCTTCTAATTCTCTCTTTTACTTATTTGCCACATTTTGATCTTCTCTCCGAAAAAGGCTGGTGTAACTAATATGTAGGGACGCGGTGGCTCAGTGGGTTAGGATGCTGAGCTTGTTGATCAGATGGTCGGCAGTTGGTGGGTCGAATCCTGAGTGCCATGTAACAGAGTGAGCACCTGTTACTCATCCCAGCTTCTGCCAACCTAGCAGTTCGAAAGCACGTAAAAATGCAAGTAGAAAAATAGGGACCACTCCGGTGGGAAGGTAACAGCATTCCATGAGCCTTTGGTGTCTAGTCATGCTGGCCACATGACCACGGAGACGTCCTCGGACAAGCGCTGGCTCTTCGGCTTTGAAATGGAGATGAGCACCGGCCCCTAGAGTTGGAAACGACTAGCATGCATGTGCGGGGGAACCTTTACCTTTACCTTTAACTAACATGTGATTACCCAGTTTTAGAGATGTGAAGAATGTGATTTTTTCCAATTCACATTCAGATGTTATATTATCTTGCCAAGAAACATGGTGTGGGCCTGTCCCCCCTAACAATATGAGGCAATTAGGCTGTGAGCTATCTAGCAATAGTAATACGTTCTGTCTCAAAATGGATCTGTCTCAGCAGTACCATTTGAAAAGCTAAGCATCTTCTTAAGAGGATATATTCTGGTTGTCCCTACCTTAAGAAACACACTCCCACTTTCACAAGAATAATTTGGAAGCTCTGTACATTTAAATGCTTTGATCTATTTTAAGCCAACACCAGCACATTCCAGTTCCTAATATGGGGACACTCAAATTTATGTGTTAACGATTTGACTGAAAAGCCACTAGATCACACTGAAAATAATACATACCTGCTTCATTGCCTGAAATATTTAGTATTATTACATATGCAAGAATATATTTATTTTGGAAACCATTTACATAAAAATTTTGTAACGACCTCATCTATGATGCAGTTCCCAAATCCAGCATATACAATATTTCACCATATTTTTAGTTTTAGTGAAATTAGTGAAGTAAGACCACATTTCCTTCCATCTTATATTCATTGGTGTCATTACCATATATTAGAAAGAGAAAACACCCTTATAGGGCCAATAAATGTGGAAACAGCAGAAGCATGCCTACACATCTCCCATCTCTCTGTATATTGTCCACTTCTTTTGGGAACATTATGTAAGTATGAAGGAGCCAGCACATTTATGTCTCTATACCTGAAGTACTCAAGACAGATTTGAATCCAGAGCAGCCTGGTTTTCTCTTTATGTTTTATGTCATCCAATGGATGCTAAACATGCAGTCTCAAGATTGTGCAGTTAGCATCAACATTGATAATTATTGTACAAAAGGAGTAGCTTTTCAACAGAATCCTGTTACTTTCACAAGCATGCACTGAACACACAAAGTCAGCTTTTCATATTAATTGTTCACATTTGATGTCTTATAACTTCATGACTTGCATGTGAATATGTGAGTGGCCATTCTTTAAAAAAATGTGAGTGGTTGATAGGCAGAATGGACATTATTTCTCTTACACCCTCCATTCACGTGTGTCTATGAATAGCGTAATTCTAGAATACCAGAAAAACCAGCCTGGACTTCTGAATATGATTGCCCTGCAGGCAATTTGCTTTATTCAAGCTGCAACTGAAAATTTTAGTATACTTATCTTGAGTAAATTTGCTTCATATTGTATCTATCACTTGTAAAACTAAATAAAAAGTAGGGAGATGTTCACATGTCTTTCCTTATTCCTTTTCTCATCTCCATTACATTCTCCCCTCATCTCTTCTATTTTTTTTTCAAAATCCAAGATTATAAACTCGTGGATTTTATCACATGGTATGTAATCAATGATATTGTAAAGACATTAACCAAGACAGTAGCAAATTGACAAAACATTTTTTCTAGTTTTTTCCTAGTTGTTCGTAATTCATAGTGTACTAACCATAAGTTGCTTAGAATAAGCAATGTAAATTAACCTGGACATCTAAGTCCTAAAAGAACAAAATGTAGACACCATAAGATACTTGAAAAAGAGAGCCGTACACTGCACATTACAGAGATATCTCCTATTGTACTCAAAGCTGACAAATCTTCCAATCTAAGGAAGCTATTTTATTTAAGCTACCCCAGCTCCATCAAGTAAATCCTTATACAGTAAGTGATCTGTGGTTTACAGATGCATAAACCTGATTGCTTGTCTGTGAAAGTTGGTTATTACCTTCTGAGTTTTGTAATTTCTCTGGAGTAGAAGGCATAATAATCACTCAAGATGGTCCCCATATACCTTGTTTGTTAAAGCCTATCAAACAGAACTGGAATTATATATACCACAGAATATCACTCTTTCTTTTTTCTTCTTTCCATTGTTTCCAGATGGCCGCCTGGATTAATCCCTGTAGGGTTTTTTTTTGTCAAGGTTTTGTAAGTGAAAAATGAAAACATTTATTGTTCAGAACAATAAATATTTGTTCAAATTTCAGAATATGGACAAAATGGTTTAGATAGAGAGTGGAAAACCTGGAGGAGCATCTATTGAAAGAAAATTTTGCCTCTGCTGGTTCATGTTAAGTCAATGCACTTGATGGACAGGAATGGTAGAACTTCAAGAAAGCATCATCAGTTCAACAGGGCAAACAATTATATTACTAATAACCAGCAATTTTGGCTAAATAAATTACAACATAAATAAGCAGCATGATAGCACATGTAGTCAACTCACTCCCATTTTGCCTTTTCTATTAAGAATATTAATACAAAATTTGAGTATCTTCAAATAACAATAGAATGTGAACAAAACAAAACAAATCAGGATCATAAACTAGCATTAAACTCAGATTTCTTGTTTGCCAGCTAACCCCAATTTACTAACCCAAGTTCAAATGTCAGATGAATGTACAGGTATCTTCACATTTTCTGGCTGGAGGCACAGCAGGAAAAGTCCAGCAGTGGCAACCAAGCTCTTTTGATCATGGTTTATTCAACCAGCCTTATGCTGAAGTGAACAATTCCACTAGGTTGTGAGTTTTTCAATGGAGAAGAGAGATGCTTACATCAAGGATGCATTTCTCTCACACACACACCTTGCCCTTGACTTTAATCAACATTTGCTTTTGTAGAAAAATAATTGACATTTAGGATCTTCTGAGGCGCAGCTCAAGCAAGTGTAATGAGAAACACATTGGCTGACCTTTCCTAAACTATGATCCCCAACAAAATGGTATGGATGTCACATTTTCCCTTTAAAAACAAAACAAAACAAGGGAATGGCATCTTTTGTGGCTATAGACAAGATTATAGGGTACTTTTATTTTAAAATAATTACATGGGGACCTTCAGAGTTCTTTCCAAAAGGTCATATTCTCATCACATAGACAAGATTTCTTTTTTACTTCTCCTTTTGTCCCAACAAATTCAAATTTAGCAAAGGGAAAAGAAAGTGTGTGTGTGTGTGTGTGTGTGTGTGTTTATTCCTTCTTCCTTGAGGTGGAAAACTGAAGGCAGTTCAAAGTCCCTTCGGCTCCCAGAGGGTTGTGGGCTGTGATAGGCTATTTTCTACCATTTAGCTCTCTCCATTATCGCAGTCCCTTTTTCTTCATTATTCTCCACTTATCACATGCAGGATCATCACAGAGTCCAAATAGAGAGTTGTAATTACTCGGCTGCCACCTGATAGAAGCTCTTCTATCATCTTTATCTCACTAGGCCTTGCCGTTTCATCACGGGATAAAACTTGCCCAAGGCAAAGCCTGTGATACTACATCTCAGAGATACATTTAAAGTTTACTCATTTATCGCAGAAAAATGCTGAACCCGTGCAATTATTAGATACACTTGCCAATTTATTTGTACAGGAAGGCTTCTTAGCGCCTCGTTCTGTCAGCGATTTATTCAGCTCTTCTTGCCAACATTGAGGTCACTTTTGGGTGCTCTGCTGGAATGTGAAATGGAGAAAAGGGAAATCAGGCAATGGGGATGGATGAAAATGACCAGAAATAAAACTGCCGAAAATTGCAATCATCACAATCCCAAAGTATATCCCCCAAAAGTGTAAGTTAAGAGAGATGTGTCTTCATTTTCTTCCCCTTTCCTGCTTGATAGGATGCTAATGATTAGGGTTCTCAATGCTAAGATTTTTAGAACCACCAAGATTAGGAGAGACATGATCTCTGTGGTCACATTCCATCAAATAAAAAAAAACTAGACAACATTCTCATTTTCCATATAAAAATTTAGTTTCCTAGTTCTCCCTTCCTTGCTTATACACAATGTTTATTCAGTAGTTTGGGGGGTTCATTTTCCTTGCTTTAAGTCTTTAATTTTTTTCCTCCTTTTGCAATAGATTTCCCAGGGGTAAAAAAAAACCCCCACAACTCATTGTGGTGGCTATGATCAAAGCTGTCCCAAGAAACACAAAAATTGAGCAGCTTTTCAGTTGCAATTCATGGCTGGTGGTCCATCACTGGAGGTTTTCAGAAATAGACTGGATGACCTTTTGACTGGGATGGTATAAGGCTCCTGCCTTGAGCAGGGGGTTGGACTAGAAGATCTCCAAGGTCCCTTCCAACCCTATGATTCTATGATCTATGAGACTGAGCTTTTTCACCATACCTTATAGCAGGGGTAGGCAACTTTGGCTCTTTTATGACTCGTGGACTTCAACTCCCAGAATTCCTGAGCCAGCCATGCTGGCTCAGGAATTCTGGGAGTTGAAGGCCACGAGTCATAAAAGAGCCAAGGTTGCCTACCCCTGCCCTATAGACACCCATGTGATTCTCAGCTGCGATTCCCAGCTGTAAACACCTTTCCATTTTATGTGGGTGTATGAAGAAGTAAGAACAGACTGTTAGAAAGGCACACATATTTTGCAAAACCATAATGCAGTTGTCTTTGTCTGGACTTTGTATCTTCAATGTTGTATGAACCCACTGATTGATTTTAAGCCACCAACTCCAGAGTAAGTCTGGTCACTTTGGAACTACTCCAGTGGTTCTGAGTCCTAAAACATGATTTGGGGTTACTACATTGTATAAATCATCTCACTGTGGTTTATTCAAAAAAACCCAAGTTAAATAAACCATAGTTTAATATGCAATGCAAACCCTGCCCATTACTTTCTTATAGTATGTTCTAATCTATACAATCATTAGATTAAATTCTTTAAAACTGAGCTCTTATTATTGTGTTAATTAATACAACCACTGCAAACTTCATCAACATTTCTTTCCATCTGTCTCAGTCTTTGTGAGAAATGTAGGATGGTGAAAATGTCACTCACCAGCTTGCCAAAGGGGAGCCCCTTCTCAACTTTATAGCATTTTGATTTTTTTTCTTTCTTTTAGTGTTAGAAAACATTATTTATTTTATTTTATTAATTTAATTTGTATACCGCCCTTCTCCCGAAGGACTGAGGGCGGTGAACAGGGCAATACATAATAAAAAACAAGATGCAAAAATTAAAAAGTAATTAAACAGCAATGCCCATAAATAAATTAGTACACATTAAAAAGTTAAAACCGATTTATAAAACCCAACCCCATCCCATCAGGCCAGGCCAGCTTGTTCAAAAAGGTAGGTTTTGAGATCGCGCCGGAAGGAGTGGAGATCAGGCGCCATCCGGAGCTCGACCGGAAGATGGTTCCATAAATCCGGCGCGCCCACAGAGAACGCCCTCCCCCTGGGGGCCACCAGTCGGCATTCTTTGACCGGTGGCATTAGACAAGTCATAGTTGATAAAAACATACCTGACTAGACAAATGAAGAAAAAAAAAACACAGAATGAAAGTGTACGTATGTGTATACACACACACACACACACACACACACGTTTACAATTTCCTGAATGACACTTTTGGGGCCTTATTCTTGCTCAGTGGCAGAGTGAATGCCAACACCTTATTCCATATTTAAATGCCAGAATAAAATTAGCTTAGGTTGAGTTCCTCAAAACAGGCTAATCCCCATGAACTTAATGGAAGCTGCAGGCATTCAGTATTTTTAATAATTTATTCTCTTTTTTAGTTACCTTAAAGGCGAGTTTGAATTCTTCAAGCATTTTTTTCTGCATCTTAATTTTTTCCATTTACACATGCAATTATAAATACTACCTGCTCCTTCACATGATAGTTTAGAGAGCCTTGTATTAAGGGTCATAAAAAGCAAGTTAATTACTGCATTGTTGTAATTTCCATTAGATTTAGTCTGGCACTTCTGAGCATTCTTTGAAAATTACACCTTCTCTTTATTTTCAGAAACGAACATGAAAGATGTTTCGGTCTTGAAATATGAAAAACAAATTATCTTTCCTGTCCCAAGTTGGTGTTTTCCAGATGTGCTATAAAAACAAACTGCATAATGCCTGGTCAGCTTGATCATGCCAGCTGGGAATTCTGCAAGTAAGTTTAAGGAAGGTTCTTAGAACCACAGTATCTTCTGATTAACAGAAGAATGACCTTCTGTGTAAACTAGTATTTCCCAATCTCAGCAATTTTAAGATGGGTGGACTTTATTGTGGGTGGACCACCCAGTTTGCTGTCTGGGGAATTTTGTGAGTTGATTTCCACCCATCCTAAAGTTGCTGAGGTTGAGGAAGACTGATCTAGACCTTTTTTTTGGGGGGGGAGGGGAACTGGGATCAAAATATTCCTTACCATCTTTCTTTTATTATTCATCTCTTCCCCCGAGTTTCATATTGCTCAGAACTATGCTGATAAGCCTCATTTTCTCTAGCCATCTCCTGTATTATATGATACCTTAGCATAAAATTCCAGGATTTCCTACAGTTGACTCAAGATGTCAGTTTCAGTTAAGAATTTAGAACAATGTCTTTTGGTAGGATAAGTAGTTCATACAAAGAGAGATCATTCGAACTTTCCTTATGTGGATATGGCAATACAGATTGCACTTGATGCCACAAACAAAAACTCTTGCATAAGTCTGCAACCGTCACAGGCTTAGTGCCTTTACACAATGTGGAAACCTAGTCTGATCATGATCACTGCTCATCTAGAGACAGCAAAGATCAAGGGCTTGACCCTAATCTTCCCATTAGCCATAACAATCTGGATGAGCAACTTGATTGTCTCTTTTTGTAGTGAAAAGCTGGTATTGTTACATTGTGTATAAAGAAAGTTCACATCTACTATCTATTTAACAGATGCTTTCCTCAGTCATTCACCTGAGGTTGTGTGAACTCAAGCTGTACTTGAAGTTTACCTATCCTATTCCTTTTCCTCTGTGTCTTCCAAGTGTGTCTGGTATAATCCTTTCTATTAGGAGTTTGCACTTTGAAAAGCAAGTTCTGTGCAGATGTTTAAACTTGTCTTCACCTGTAATCGTGTAGAAAAGTTCTTACAATCCTGATCCCTGAAAAATAGCACCTGAAGAGTGATCAATCCTTTTTGTGCTTAATGAGTGTGAGATCTGCTGCACAATATGTGGGGTTCTAAAATTGAAGGCTGGGGTGGGATTACACAGAAAGAGCCAAAGGAAATGGGGTCAGGATGTGTAATTCTGTTACGGTATTCTAGAGAACTTCAGAAATTGTTCTGGACTTATATGTATCGCTTATGTAATTAAAACTTTCCTTTTTTATCAGGCTGACCTGGACTGATGACAGGGTTTTTTAAAATGGTTTTTTTAATTTTTAGTTGTTTAGTTTAACTTATTTATTGGGACTGGTTATTTAATTTCTTTTAACTTTTGTATTGTTCTTTTTATTGTTGTTAGCCACCCTGAGTCCTTCGGGAGATAGGGCGGCATATAAGTCCCAAAAATAAATAAATAAATAAATAAATTTTGGGCTGCAAATACAAAACTGAGTTTGCAAGATTTCTTACTAGTGTGGAATGGAGTAAAGTTAAAAATGAGCAAGCAAATAAATAAATAAGAGATGATGTTAGAACAACTCAACCCCCAAAGAAAACAATCTTCCTGGCAGCTCATCAAGATAAACCCAACACCTTAAAATTATTTAATTTCCTCTTGCATTCTCATTCTGGCAAATATATAATAGAAAGATTGGAAGATTTTTTACCTGGCATTTCAGGTGTGGCTTGCATTCCAAAGACTTGGAAGAAGTGATGGTTAGGGTTAACTTAATTAGCCATCGGTGGTGCCACACCAAGCTTCTCTGAAGTGTTCCTTTAATAGACTGTCTATTATAATGCTATACATCAGACAAAATCGGGTATTAGTAGAACCATTAGACAGTCTCCCTCAAAGTAATTAAGAGTATGAACCACCACCCCCATTAATAAACACTGAACTTTTGTGTGGGAGCTGTTTTCCTCAGGTATGATCACACCGTGGCTACAGTATGTCTGCAACTGTGAAACCATGTGATCAACTATGCAGATTTCCTCACCTAATCATCTCCCTGCCAAAATTGACACCTGGTTTGGAAAGAAGTACAGCCAGGATCATTGCTCCAGGGGAAAAAAAACTACCACACAAAGTTGTGCACACAGATATATGTGGTGGGAGCTCTCTCTGTGTAATGTTTTAGCCTCCAGTACCCTGATCATATTTGTTGCTCTTCTCTGTACTCTTTCTAGAGTCTCAATATCTTTTTTACATCGTGATGCAGTATTCCAAGTGTGGCCTTACCAAGGCATTGTAAAGTGGTATTAACACTTCACATGCTCTTGATTCTATCCCTCTGTTAATGCAGCCTAGCACTGTGTTGGCTTATTTGGCAGCTGCAGCACACTGCTGGCTCATATTTAAGTGATCGTCCACTAGGACTCCAAGATCCCTCTCACAGTTGCTACTATTGAGCAAGGTACCACCTATACCAGGGTGTTAAACTGCCAGTCCACGGGCCGGACACGTCATTGGGAAATCACATCCTCCCCATTGCTGGCAATGGCAAAAAAGCTCCAATACGTTGCACGATGTCACGTGACATCGTGGGTTTAACATGTCTGACCTATACTACACTATATTAGGTAAAGGTAAAGGTTCCCCTGCACATGCGTGCTAGTCGTTTCCAACTCTAGGGGCTGGTGCTCATCTCCGTTTCAAAGCTGAAGAGCCAATGCTTGTCCAAGGACGTCTCCATGGTCATGTGGCCAGCATGACTAGACACCAAAGGCGCACGGAACACTGTTACCTTCCCACCGTAGTGGTCCCTATTTTTCTACTTGCATTTTTATGTGCTTTCAAACTGCTAGGTTGGCAGAAGTTGGGATGAGTAACAGGCGCTCGCTCTGTTACACGGCACTCGGGATTCGACCCGCCAAACTGCCGACCTTCTGATCAACAAGCTCAGCGTCCTAACCCACTGAGCCACCACGTTATGATTAAATGAATTTGATGTGCAAAAGTTGAGTGGAATAAAGAATCAGAGGCTTCTATATCGCCATGCTTGCTCAGGAATTCTGGGAGTTGAAGTCCATGAGTCATAAAAGAGCCAAGGTTGCCTACCCCTGGCCTAGGCAATGAAAGAGTGTCTTAACTTCTATAGCAAAAGCTATGGACCTCAACTTATATTTCTATAGTCCACTACTTATACAACAAAAATAATTGTATAGAAGAGGACTGTCAAAAACATCACTTTGTTGGAGAGGTAATGCTTCTTTAAAACACATGTTTTTACAATGTCCTACAGTTGGTAAATTTTGGGAGCAAGTGGTGGACTACAATAATGCAACTGTGTGACAAAAACTAAAACTTTCAGAGGATAATATTCTCTTGAATTGTATACCTAGTATATGGAACATGACAACTTGACATTGTAAATGGATTCTTTATGCCTTTACTATAAATAAACAACTTCAACAATTGAAGTGATAAATGCATGTCCCATTTACCCAATGGATTGAAAACATGATTTCACTTGCTACCTATGAGCAATTGCCTGTAAACCTTGTGTGGATAAATATAATGAAATATGGACTTGTTTATTCAAAATACAGTAAGTTAAAAAAAATCATGACAGATAGATAAAGAGAGAGAGAGAGAGAGAGAGAGAGAGAGAGAGAGAGAGAGATTGATATATAGATATAGATATGCACACACACTTGCATATTTGTATTAGATAATTATATATAGAATTATAACTTTACTATAACGATATATACTTTATATTTTGTTGTTTTCTCTGCTGAATTTTTAAACTTATTTTTGAAGCATATTATGTATTTTTATTATGGATGTATTTTTGTGTTTTGTACCTTTTTTCTTTTTCTGTTATTATTTCAGAAGCAATAGAAATGTTATAAAAAAACTAGCAAAAGAGAATAGACATGTAACTTAGAGAAAAATTTATTCCTTTTCCTTAGAAAAGATGCATTTACACAGGACATTAGACTGTCCTGAGTTAACACTGGAACAAAATAGTCCCCCCCACCAAACCTGGTCTTGTCCAGATGGGTTAGAGCATTCCTGCTGACTCAGGAATTCTGGGAGTTGAAGTCCATGAGTCAGAAAAGAGCCGAGGTTGCCTACCCCTGAGTTAGGGTATCTCCCTCATTGCTGGTAATCCACATTGGATGAGGAGAATCAAAATTATAATTCAACACATTTGGAGAACATTAATTTGAGAAAGTTGGCATAGAACTAGTAGAAATCTGGTAGTAGATAAACTTTCAGAAATTCTTACTGGTAATTCCAAGATTCAGTACTTTGCAAGAAATCTGTTCATTCAATAACTACTGTAAAAGCCTCCACTATCCATCTACGGGGAGGTTTTACAATGCTTTTCTGAATAAATTATCACTTGGAAGCACTTCTTAACAATCCACTTTCCCTAGATGATAACTGGTTCTGCTTGCATTAAATTGTATCCTTCAGCCAACCCTAATGGAGAAAAACAAACCATGGATCTCCTTCAGAGAAATCTCCATTTTTGCATCAGTCTCTGCCAGTGATTTGTCCCCTTTTGCTCAGCAGGCAGTAGCTGTAGGCAGAAGAGGCTTTGCATTGACAAAGGTCCCAGTTCAGCCAGACATTTCTCCAGAGGAGGCTAGAAAAACTTTGCCTGTGAAGCCCTAGAAAACTATTATCAATCTGAGAAGGTAATAGGAAATCAAACGACCAACATTATGTCTTGTACTTCCATGGCAATACCTAAAATCAGCCATTCCTGCAGAAAAGGTGGCAAATTAACCTTCAGGTCTTCACAGCAGAGTTTAAGAAAGAAGCATTCTCCATTACTTGCAGTTGGGGAAAAATCTGTCTTAGCCAGTAATGGCATTAATTATCTGATTTTCCTTTTCTGGAATTCTCTTAAGTATATCCCTGTCTTTTGCCTGCCCATTATCCATGTATGCCTCTTATTACTGAGTCATTAGCACTATTCATAAATATATCCCTATCTATTCAATAGTCTCAGGGGAGAGAAAAGGCCCTTGCAGGTGTCCATGATACAACTGTCCTTTTTTAGAGGTCACCTCTTGCTTTTCTTTGACATTTGGACTTCTGGTTAGGAAAGCTTTGCAAAGGCAAGGAAAACACTACGTGTATGCTTAGAAAATCTGGGGAGCTGGGAAGCGCCTTAGTGCACAGTCCTTTTGTCTCTGCATTCAGAGTGGAGAGTGTCCAAAAAGCCTTGTTGGATTAAGGGACACATACTTTCTTTTAAGATGATAAAAACAACAAGAGTTAAGTAATAAAGATACACTGCAATGATGAACACATTTTCTGATTGGTCATAATTGGGTCTGCCATTTCCTGTTCCAAAGAATTTTGCAATACTTTCATGGGTGGAATTAGTTACTGTTTTGACATGCATTGACATATATTGTATATGCAAAAGATAGGGCAACTGGTTTCCAGGATTCAGCCTTCGTGTGGTGATAAGAACTCACCAATGCAGATAAAGTACTAGTTAGATTGAGACTTCTGGGAGACACAAAGAAAACAGAGAAAGAAAGAAAAGTCTGTCTTCTCTTCAAAGGAAAAATGCTGTCATTCAAAACAGCTATTCTATTTTACATTAAATCATAAAACATATGAGTGTATATGTTTTATAGGTCATCACCCACATTTTCCAGTTTATTGCAAGAACCTGCTAAACCAGGGGCAGGCAACCTTGGCTCTTTTATGACTCATGGACTTCAACTCCCAGAATTCCTAAGCCAGCATAGCTGGCTCAGGAATTCTGGGAGTTGAAGTCCATGAGTCATAAAAGAGCCAAGGTTGCCTACCCCTGTGCTAAACCATCTCTGATCACTGGTCACCTAACTCCCATCTGAAACCTTGCGGGGGTGTCAAACTGGCAGCCCGTGGGCTGGATGTGTCACATGCAGGCCATGCCCACCCTGACTGCGCAAAGGCAAAAAAATGTCACGATACATCACAATACGTCACATGACGCAATCAAGTTTGATACCCATGTTCCAGAGAGTTGTTAAGTCCTACTGTTGGTTCACAAGGACATAGCAGCTCCTATAATTGGATAATTTTTCCTGTTATTCAGCCCAGGTCTCCTTTCTCTCAGTGTCAACCTATTGGTCTTTCTTTTTTGTTCTCTGTTCACCTTGGGAATGCCTCTTTCGACTTCAAGCCCTCCAAAAGCCCTAGCATCACAGTCTGGATTAGAAGCAGACTGCTTCAGACAGGAAGGCGGTGCAGAGAGTGGTGAGGATGGCTGAAAACATCATTGGCAGTTCCCTCCCTCTCATCCAGGACATAGCACAGAAGCATTGCATGAGCAGGGTCCGTAAGATTCTCTGGGATGCTACACATCCTCTTCATGACCTGTTTACCCTGTTACCTTCTGGCAGGAGTCTTCATGATATCCGTAGCAGAACATCCAGATTCAGCCATAGTTTCATTCCATACAACATTAACCTTGTGAACTCTCAAGCTTCCTCCTTCCGTTATATATTCAAGATGGACAGTATTTAATATTTATTTGTTATGTATATGTAGGGGTGTGGGTCTATAAATATGTTGTATATAGTATGTTTAGGTGTGTGCCATGTATGTGTTTCACTTTGAGAGCAGGCAACTAAATTTCATTTTTGATGTTGTGCCCACAGCAAAAAAAATGGCAATAAAGGTTATCTTACTAAGCACAGAGAGCTTCAGCTACTGTTGATACTTCCTCAACATGCTAGGAGAAGCCTAACCTGCATTGTTTGGAAACCCTGGTCTGATGAGGCTTATGTATCCACTTCTTGTTGTTAGCTGCGAAGTCGTGTCCAACCCATCACGACCCTATGGACAATGTTCCTCCAGGCCTTCCTGTCCTCTACCATCTTCTGGAGTCCATTTAAGCTCACGCCTACTGCTTCAGTGACTCCATCCACCCACCTCATTCTCTGTCATCCCCTTCTTCTATTGCCCTCAATCTTTCCCAGCATTAGGCTCTTCTCCAGTGAGTCCTTCCTTCTCATTAGGTGGCCAAAGTATTTGAGTGTTAGCTTCAGGATCTGTCCTTCTAAAGAGCAGTCAGGGTTGATCTCCTCTAGGACTGACCGGTTTGATCGCTTGCAGTCCAAGGGACTCGCAGGTGTCTTCACCAGTACCATAGTTCAAAGGCCTCAATTCTTTGGCGCTCAGCCTTTCTTATGGTCCAACTTTCATTGCCATACATTGCAACTGGGAAGACCATAGCCTTGACTATACACACTTTTGTTGACAGGGTGATGTCTCTGCTTTTTAGTGGGCTGTCTAGATTTGCCATGGCTTTCCTCCTGAGGAGGAAGCGTCTTTTAATTTCTTGGCTACAGTCCCATCTGCAGTGATCTTGGAGCCCAGGAAAATAAAATCTGTCACTACCTCCATTTCTTCCCCATCTATTTGCCAGGAATTGAGAGGGCCGGATGCCATGATCTTGGTTTTCTTTTTTGCACTCTACTTCTTCACCTGCAACACGAGGCTCTTTAGTTCTTCTTCACTTTCTGCCATTAGAGTGGTATCATCTGCATATCTTAGGTTGTTGATATTTCTTCCGGCAATCTTAATTCCAACTTTTGATTTATCTAGCCCTGCCTTTCTCATGATGTGCTCTGCATATAAGTTAAATAGGCAGGGCGACAGTATACAGCCTTGCCAGACTCCTTTCCCAATTTTGAACCAATCAGTGGGTCCGTGTCCAGTTCTCACTGTTGCTTCTTGGCCCACATATAGGTTTCTCAAGAGACAAATAAGATGGTCAGGTACGCCCATCTCTTTAAGAACTTGCCACAGTTTGTTATGATCCACACAATCAAAGGCTTTAGCATAGTCAATGAAACAACAGTAGATGTTTTTCTGGAACTCTCTAGCTTTCTCCATGATCCAGCGTATATTGGCAATTTGATCTCTAGTTCCTCTGCCTCTTCGAAATCCTGCCTGTACTTCTGGTAGTTCTCGATCCACATACTGCTGGAGTCTAGCTTGTAGGATTTTAAAGTATAACTTTACTAGCATGAGAAATGAGTGCAATGGTGCGATAGTTTGAAGATTCTTTGGCACTGCCTTTCTTTGGAATTGGAATGTAAACTGATCTTTTCCAATCCTGTGGCCACTGTTGAGTTTTCCAAATTTGCTGGCAAATCGAGTGTAGCACTTTTACTGCATCATGGATTACTGCCTTGTCGTGGCGAAGGGGCTTGCGTAATTCAATGAAGGTATGAGCTATGCCGTGCAGGGCCACCCAAGACGGAAAGGTCATAGCAGAGAGTTCTGACAAAACGTGATCCACTGGAGAAGGAAATGGCAACCCACTCCAGTATCTTTGCCATAAAAACCCTATGGACAGTATGTATCCACTAGGGAAGGATTAAAGATTGATTATTGATCGAAAAATTGTCCCTACAACAAAAACCAATTAATTGCTCAGCAAGAGCTTTATACAAGTTGAAAGAAAGGGAAAATAAAAGTTTTTGCCCAAGCAAATTAGGAGCGCCTTTCTCAGGATGTAAAATAAATATCTTCCAATTTTGGAAACAAATTCTTGCTTGTCAAATGATGGGAAAAAGTACTTGGAAGTTAGGATTCCAGCAGCCAGATAGGAAGACTCCTGTGGCATATTCCTTCATTTCTATCTACCATCTTTATAAGAGATGTACATAGGTCCCCCTGACCTTCAGCTTTCCATCTTTAGACAATTGTTCCCAATTGTCTGTTTAGAATCCTATCATCATTAATAAGGCTGCTAGTTCTTATCTTCAGAAGTTTCTATAAGAGGGCATAAATGTCTTAGCCCACAGTTTTTTTTAGATTTTAACTGCTTCTATTTTATTTTGTCATTGTTTCTGTGTTTTACACTGCTGTTAATTGTTTATAAATACATTCAATGAATAAAAGTTCTTTGCTTTCATTTCCCCAGGCTGAATCTTCCTACCTCAAAATAAGTGGAAAAGTAAAAATACTTTAAGGACATTATTTTTTTAAAAAAATGGGGGTGGCAGGGAGAAAAACTAGTTATTCCACAAAATGAAATTTGTCATTATTTTTTTTTAAAAACGGCAGGACTGACAACCTTCTGTGTCTTAAGCAAGAATCTTAACCACTATGCAATTTCTGCAGTGCTAAAAAGAGGAATATAAAAACATTAGAATGCATGTTGCAAAAGCTGCTTGTGGGGCCTGCATGTATCTGCATTTTGATGCTTTAACATTTGGGGGTGGGGAGGGGATAAGATGCACCACAAGAAGGAGAACAATTGGCAACCCATTTCATGGAAGAAAAAGGTAGGGAGAGCCCTGCAGATGAGAATTGCCCAGTGAGGAACCCTGATGGTCTGTAGTCTGATTAAATACCTTGCAAGTCCAGGCAGAATTTTTAAAGCTGGTTGAGAAACATGCTGGCATCTTTCCAACCCTCTACCTATTGTGAGAAGTTTTATATCCAAATATATTTTATTTTTTATATTGTTTCCATCTTCCCCTTAAAATATTAAGAGAATCCGCAATGGTTTGAGAATCAGTGTCTCCACTAGATAGTTAACAGTCGACCTGAAACTGAGTTAATCAACTAAAATTAGCAAACTTCTCAAATAAAGGTTGAGGGCAAGAGAAGAAGGGGACAACAGAGAATGAGGTGGCTGGATGGAGTCACTGAAGCAGTAGGCGTGAGCCTAAATGGACTCCAGAAGATGGTAGAGGACAGGAAGGCCTGGAGGAACGTTGTCCATGGGGTTGTGATGGGTCAGACATGACTTCGCAACTAACAACAACAACTAATAAATTATCCAGATCTAATCCACATATCGAAGGATAAGGCCTGCAAACACAACCAGTTAATTAAATTAGGTCTCCCAGAGGAACTGCATGTTCACAAGAATAAACATATTTACACACACACACATACACATACACACACACACACACACACACCCCTTTCAGGTGTCACCTTAGAATCAGCATGTTACCCCCTGGACAAGCTCCCCCTATAAAAATCTGCTGTTGTACCCCATTTTCTCTGCAGCCTGCCCCTAAATGCAAGCTGTTTAGCTTTTAGGAATAAATATTTCTTCTTTCCTCACAGCTGTCTGGATCTCATTTTTATTTATTCTTGCACAGCCCTGGCTAAAGTTGGAACCCAAAATTCTTCTTTTTACATTTTACATTTGATTTTTTTCCCAACCCAAATGCAGAAAGATCTTACACTGGTCATTGCTGAGCATCATCTTCCTACAGTAGATCTAGTCCAGTTTTCTAGACAACCCTCCAGCTTAGTGTTATTTGAAATTTTGATAAGCTTCCTTATTTTCTTCTTGATGCTGAATAGTTCTTGGATATCAACAGAGCTCTCTAAGACAAGGTAAACAAAGTATGCTGGGGTGTGATTTTTTTCAATCAACTGCAAATCCATTAAACCACAGCACTGCCTAGCCCACATTTATTCATCCAGGGTATCAAGAAAGTCCTTATGTATTACTGAGATCAAAGTATACTGTATCCACAACATTCCCTGTATCTACTAAACTAGTTACGCTATAGCATGCCGGCTTCTGGTAACTGTAGCTTTTATTGTTTACAAGCAAGCTGCTTAATCATCTGTTCTAATATCTGCCCAGAACAGATTTGAACCGTTTTTAGTTTCCATCAAAATGTCTGTCATTTTTTAAGCCCTTCCTCCTTTCATTTTGGAACATTGACTTGCTGTTCTCCAGGCATCAACACATTACTAATTCTTCACTACTTTGCAAAGTCAGCCATTTCAGCATCACTTCTGCCAGCTTTTTGACTATCCTGGGATGCAATTCACCTGACCGCCATAGGGGACAGAGAGGGCTCTTACCACGTCTCTGCTGTCAATCATGAACCTTGTTCCCACCCTTTCTTCAGTCATATTAGGATGCGATCTCTCCCTGTTCTGGAATACGACAGCCATAAAAATGTACTAAAGAGTTCCTTCTTTACCCTATTCGCAATTATTACTTCCCAATTATTCCCTACTCAATTATTATTTCTTACTGTATTCTGCATTCTTGCCAGTTTCATATCATTCTGAGCTTTTTCCTTCCTAACTCTATTCCTACAAGCTTGAGGAACCAATTTGTAGTCATCCTGGGTTATCTAAGTTTCTCCCTTTCTTCTTTGTTTCGCCTTATTTTTCAGCCCAAGCTCTTTAAACTTTCCCCCTTCTACCTTCTCGTGGGGAGCGGTTTCGCCTGTGCTCATTGGTCCATATAAACTTTCAAGACACACAGAAGCTCTACCAGATAAAGATAAATCATTCTTTGTCCAAAGGAGAAAGAGACAGAGAGAGAGAGAGAGAGAGAGAGAGAGAGAGAGAGAGAGAGAGAGAGAGAGAGAGAGAGAGAGAGCAAGTATAGATTCAAGTGAAAAAGCCAAATCACAAAACATTTACAGTTGAAACCGCATATAAGCTTAATAGGAAATAGTCCTATTGAATAGCAGTTGAATGTCTGACTAAATGGTTAGGAATTTTATGTTAATTGCAGAGCACAGGCTGGTATAATGCTTCAAAAACATTCAGTCTAATATATGTCTATTTCGTTTTCTCTTTCATTTGAATTTATTTCTAATCACGTTCTTTTTGCCCTATTGTGGAAAACAGAAATAGCCAAATAAAATCCTCACTTCTCTATTGGCCAAATGTGACAAATATCACTTTCCATTGTGTGCTATGTAGAAAGATCTGTTAAAAAAAAGGAAAAAGGGAGGAGAGAAGACTGACTTCCCATAATAGTTAGATAAATATGGGTTCAAAAATCTTTAAGAAACAAGGCATCCTTCCTAGGATGGATGAATACGTCTGTTTGATTTTTTTTATCACATTTCTTTATCACCCATCCTCTTTATGGAAATTCTGTAACTAAGATAAGGAAACCAGACTAAATTTGGTCATCTACAATCAAACCTAGATGGATACATAGTTCAGAATTTCAGCTCAAAATGAGGCCAGTAGCTAGGATTATTTTCACAGATTTAACGTATGACAAGGAAAAGAGTTAAGAGATATCCCAATTTCTATTCTTACCCACCAGGTATCACCCATGAAGAGAAAAGAGCTGCCAATCTCCCTCTGTTAGATGCAGCAGGGCAGGTCTGGGTGAGCTTCCGCAGACACCCAAATCCAAACCTCACCCAAATCCAAACCAAAATGACACTTTAACCCCTGTCAAGTTGCTCAGTTGCCCTTATTGCAAGCTTGGAAATGCTCTAGACCTGAATCTATTGGTTGAGCTACTCTCAACATGAGCCTCTCAAGCTTCTGAAGTAGTCCACCTTCAGAAATTACCCATAGAACATAGAAGAGTAGAGTTGGAAGGGACCTTGGAGGTCTTCTAGTCTGCTTGAGCAGGAGACCCTATAACATTTCAGATAAAAGGTTGTCCAGTCTCTTTTTGAAAGCCTCCAGTGATGGAGCATCCCCAGGTTCTGAAGGCAAGCTGTTCCATTGGTTGATTGCTCTCACTGTTAGGAAATTTCTCCTTAGTTCCAGGTTGCTTCTCTCCTTGGATAGTTTCTATTCATTGTTTCTTGTCTTGCCTTTTGGTGCTTTGGAAAATAATTTGACCCCCTCGTTTTGTAGGAACCTCTCAAATATTGGGACATTTCTATCATGTCTTCCCTAGTCTTTTGTTCACTAGACTAGACCTACCCAATTCCTGTAACCATTCTTTATATATTTTAGCCTCCAGCCTCCTAATCATTCTTGTTGCTCTTCTCTGCAATTTTTCCAGAATATCAACATATATTTTTATATTGTGGTGACCAGAACTGGAAGCATTATTCTACATATGGTTTTACTAAGGCTTTACAGTATAAAGCAATATTAGAACTTCATGTGATCTTGATTCTATCCCTCTATTAATTCAGCCTACGATTGCATTGGCTTTGTTGGCTGCTGCTGCATACTATTGGCTCATATTTAAGTGATTGTCCACCAGGACTCTAAGAGCCATCTCACAGTTACTGGCATTAAACCAAGTTTGACCTAGCCTGTACCTATAGAGTTTATTTTTCTTGCCTAAGTGTAAAACTTTTTACTTTTATTTTTTTCATTTTGTTAGGTAGATAGATACTCAGCTATATGTGTCATGTGGAGGAACAACTGGTCAATAAGGAGCAACTGGTCAATAAGGAGGGATCTCTGTTGACTTCAGTTAATTCTGCAAGAAAAAGATGGTGCTGGCAGTACAAGACCATGGAATACAGTTCTGACCCCATGGCACTTGGAAGAAGCTGGAGATGGCCATGGAAAACATTCAGTTAGCATTGGCCCACATGTAATAATTGCTGGTTCACATATAATAACAACCTAGTGCCATCAAGCACCAGGAATGGCAGAAGTGAAATGATACCATTCTTGCTCTCCTTTTCATATTTGCCCTGAAAGAATGCTAGTGGAACCATGGTTTTTTTCCATTTGATAAAGTCAAACTCAGTCTACTGTAAGCAAGGGAGCTATCCTGTGGTTACATGGTCAGGTTTCATGGTATTTCATAGAGATGCAAAATGGCATATTTGTGGCCAAGACATCTCATGCACCTTCTTCCCCAGATATGTTCAAAGCATAAGCCCAAATAAAGTATCTGATAACAGTCATTCTGCAGTGTACAACTGGTAGTTGAAAGGCAACTTGTCCCTGGAGGTAAGAACATTTTAGTCGGTACAATCCATGTTGGCAACTCAGTTCAAGCTCTATAAAATTCCTTTATCCACTCTTTGGCTAGGTGATATAATGAGGACACTATATCCAAAGAACCATTTGCTACTAGAAGAACAGCAAACACTCTAAAAATTAAACATTGTACAATTGCACTGAAGCAAATGAAAACTTGGAATGTCATAAAAAATAATTCTCCATCTCTTTGTTTCCAGTTTACTATATGAAATAGCTGTAACAATATACACTGCCTTCCCATCTATGGGACAAATGTGACAGAAAGGGCAAAAGATGGGCAGGGAGGAAGGAAGGAAACAGACCGGGCTACTTCATTCAAAATCATATCTCTGTTTTTCTGCATTGGAAGGACCAATACCTGCTTCAGAACAGAGGCAGCCTAGTCCAATGAGCAGCAGAAGAGTCTTCCTTGGACAACACACACAATGTCTTGTGTCACATACCCTTGATACTCCTTACTACCCTCAATACTCCCAGAGGTTTACCCAGCAGCAGAAAACAAATTGAACATCGTATCATACATAGCATAGCATTAGCATAGCTTTTAGGCTTATATACCACCCCATAGCACTTTACAGCATGTAGAGGCATTATCTGCATATTGCCCTCAACAATCTGGGTCCTCATTTTAATGACTTAGGAAGGACACAAGGCTGAGTCAACCATGAGCCCCATCAGAATCAAACTCCTGGCTGTGGACAGAGTTTGCTTGCAATACTGCACTTTAACTGCTGTACCACCACAGAGAGAATGTAAGGGTCAGAAAACTTTAGAGATCTTGGTGTATAGCCATGCTGGCGACATCACCATGGTAGTGTCTTGGATCCAATGCTTGATACCTGGGCTAAGAAACAGAGATGAGCAACATCACCTAGAGTTGGACACGATTGGGCAGGGAAAACTTTACCATTATCTTTAATACAAGCCGCAGATCAATTCAGAAACCCACTGTTATAGCTCACGGTCATCCAATGAGTGTTTCAACACCTCCTTCCATGATAAACAATTGATCAACTTTTTCTTACATTTGAAGATAGGATCAAAGTTGTGGCATTGTCTCTGTTCTCCGTGATCAGTGGCGTAGCGTGGGGGGTGCAGGGGGGGCGGCCGCACCAGGCGCAACATCTGGGGGGGCGCACTCGGGAGGGATGGAAGACGCGCCGAAGCGCCCTTCGTGCAGCTGGAGTCCTGCGGGGGGGATCCGGGGCTGAGGCGCACTCGGGGAAGCAGCAACTCACAACCAGCTACTCTTGGGGGACGGAGGCACAAAGCCGGCCAGACAGGGCTCGGAGCCATCCCAGACCACAGCTGCACTTCCACCTTTCCCAGGGCAGCCCCCACAGACGGAGCGCATTGCAGGGCACCAGCATGCCCCACTGCCAGAGAAGCGCCCGCTGGTGCGGCCCCGACTCCCTCACCCCGCGGCAGGTGGCGGCGGTGTAGCAGGGCTTGCGAAAAGCGGGGCGGTCGGCGGAGGCTGCTCCCGGCGCCGGGCAAGGGCAAGCAGGGCAAGGTCGCTCCTGCTCAAAAGCCAGAGTTCAGCGGCTGGTGAGGCGCTCGCGCGGGGCTCTCCCGGGGCTGGCGGGCCGAACGGGGACCGGCCTCCCCCTCTCCGCGCTAGAGCGGCCCCCGCGGTGGCGGCCCGGCGCACGTGGCTGAGGGGGCGGCGGTGGCGGGAGGGGGGTCAGAGGAGCGAACCGAGCTCTCCCGGGGCAGCAGGTGCAGGCTGGTGCGGCTCCAGGCTCAGCCGCAGCTCCGGCCAAGGGCTGCCAAGCTCACGGGGCGTCGTGCCGGCCCCCTCCCTCGCTCCCCGCGCCCGGATGCGCCCCCGGCGGAAGCCCCGGCCAGCCGCGGTGCATGCCTGAGCGAGACGGGCAGCTGCGCTGGCGGGTCCCGCTCTCTTCCAGGCATCAGAGGTAAGAAAGGGACGGCGGCGCCCCCAGCCGCCCCCCCCGCCGGCTCCAAAGCGGGGGCTCCGCTGTGCCGCCCAGCTCCTGGCACGGCCTCGGGTCCTGGCGCTTCTGCCGCACGTGAGGGAGGGGATGCCGGACCTTCCCCCTTTTCCCGGGGGAGGCGTGGGTGGGGGGTGCGGCGGATGCCCAGGATGCGGGGCTCCCTGCGGCAGACTCGAGTGCTAAAATCCACGGGTTAGGGGGCGCAAATTACTTGCCTTGCCCCGGGTGCTGACAACCCACACTACGCCACTGTCCGTGATTTCTAAAAGATCACAAAGAAGGGGACTCTAATATGACAAGGCCATGAAAGGAGTTTTGTTGCTTTTAGTTTCCTTTCCAAATGTGGTATTATTGTCTGCTCTTGTGAACTTCAGTCAGGCAGAAACATTTCTCACCCCATTTCCCTCACACATTCATTCATTTACTCACACATTTACTCATAAGCATCCAAGCCAGGGTTTCAACTGCCTGTAATAATTGAGTATTCAAGGATGTGCTGAAGTCCAGAAGCCATTTCACCCCACCCAGGACCTTAGCTTACAAAAGTGGGGAAGAGTGTCAGAGGAAAGGAGAAGGACTATTATTCAGCTTCCAGGACCACAAGCTACAATGAGCAGTATATCCTGTTTGGGGGTTCGGTCTGGAGCTTGGAGCTTTGCTGGGAACTTAGGAGCAACCAGAAAAGGAGTAATCACACTGTTGTATTGGAAATGAACAATTGGCTACACAAACAATCCCAATGGAAAGGGTTTGGATTCTTTGACAGTGGGATGCATGTTTAAGATGAGGGATTCTTTGCAACAGTTGGGTTATACTTTACAAAAGCTGGGAAGAAGGAATCTGGAAGGTGCTAGATCAGGGATAGGCAACCTTGGCTCTTTTATGACTCGTGGACTTCAACTCCCAGAATTCCTGAGCCAGCATGGCTCAGCTTGGAAACCTCTCCCTTCCCTTCAGCATGGCTGGCTCAGGAATTCTGGGAGTTGAAGTCCACGAGTCATAAAAGAGCCAAGGTTGCCTACCACTGTGCTAGATAAACCTGATCTGGAGGACTTAAAAGTGAATCTTATGCAGGAGGGAAGAAAAAAGTCTAGGAATTACTGGTAGAAGAATATAGAGACAACCTTGAAGGATGAAGGCAAGAATTCTTAAGTAAATGATATCTCAGTCCTGGGAAAGAAAAATGTGTGAGAAAGAAACTCAAAATTGGGGTTGATTTTGTTTAATATAAAAGGAGTAGAAGGATACTCTGGCAGGCTTTGAAGATTCTGTTATTATGCCCTATAACAGCAAAGTAGCATTCCTTACTCTGTCTATTTCCAGGCCTGGCCAACTCAAAAGGGCTGATAATGCCAAGTACTGGGATTGGGACTAGGAGTCAATGTTCCAATCATACACAATAGGCAATCAGAATTCAGGAAAACAGATGGAAAGAGCAATTGGTTGGCATTCTATCTCTACTTCTTTCTCCTATCCTGCCTCTTTCCTCTTTTCAGTTGAACTCCCCTACCAACACAGTTCTTCCCAAGCAAACAAACAAATATCTTGGAAGAATGGCAAATATTTTGGCTCTGATGTCATGAAAGCTACCAGAAATTGCTAGGTGTAAAGTTTGACTTAAGGGAGTCTTTACCTCTTTACCTGTATCCTTTGTTATGAAATATCCTTTGTTATTTGAACCACTATATTTTATTAAAAGTACATTCTGGCAAAATGATTTCTTTCCCTCTCATTTTGGCTACCTGTTGTAAGCCAAGAATATTTCTCCATTTTTGGTGGCTATTTTATCTGCCTGGTCCTAGAATAGCAACAAAAGTAGTTCTCACATTTTGTTGGGATTATTATACACCTACTTAGTTTACAGATAGTTCAGAAAATTCAGTGCTTGGCTTAAAGGTTTAAAAGGAATTTGGTACTATATCTCAGAGTTCAGCAGGATATCAACTGCAACACATTGTTCAGCAAACAATTAGCCTCTTGGAGAACCTTCATCTGAAAAGCCCAACTCATATACAATGAAATATATACAGAACAAGCTCTGACAAATGTTCTCTTCTATTTAAGAATACTGTATTAATAAAATGTCACAGGCATCCTAGTGTGTAAGGGATGCCACTCTCACTTGGGTAATGATGGCTTTAAGCCAGATCTTACATGGCACTATGTGAGAAAATGCAACCTAACTTAATTTGTCTACAGAATGATATTTCAGGTGGGAACCAAAGAGGTCCCTCTGTGAGGTGTGACAAGGTGAATGCTAAAGGTCCTTGAGGATGGATTTTGAAGGTGGAATTGTATCAAAGTGTGCTTGCTGCCTGCATAGGATGGAGTGAGGTGGTATGGGAGTTCCCACCAAAGAAGAACACCAGAAATGCAGCCAATTTATGCTCATGCATCTCCTGTTGGGTAGAAGGTGACCTGATTAACCTCTGAATCAGCTGAGTATGAGATAACCATCTTAAGCCCAATTTGTGAGTGGAAAACCCCTTAGATGCTATGCATGATTCCTCCATTACCTGGTAGGTATACAAATAATGTAAATAATGCACATTTTAAAATGCTGAGGTAATCTGTTAAAGAGAAATGGAAAAATTAAAAAGGGATATGGAAAATATAGGTTACTGATGAAAGAAAAACTCTTAGATAGTTCTTTGGGGAAGGCAGATTCATACTGAAAACCTATTTCAGTATGTCTTTCAGCTTGATTTATTTATCTAGATTTTAAAATGCTACTATCTTTATGGCCACATTAAAAACTACTTAGAATTTTAACAATAAAATATATCTAAAATCAAAGAGATTTAAAACTACATTCTGAAAGGAAGTGGAGGCAAGGCTTTCAAAGGATACTCAAATTTTTAACAGAAGATAAATAGCTTCAAATTATAACTGAAGCCTTTTACAATATGTCAAAAATACAGACTTGTAAAACTGCCTAGTTGGATTCTAGTTTGCAAACATACTGGAAATGAAGTTTCAAAATGAAATAAAGTCTCAAAACAGCCCCATCTTTAATAATATTAAACCATAATGTTATCAGCAGTAAATGTTTATTTATATAAAAGTCAAACAGCAGGTAAGAGAGACTGTTGTATTAGAGGACTGCTAAGCAACCAATTTCCTGGCATAAGAAAATATGTAATGTGCAGAACAGATGACACAAGGACAAAAGTCAAACTTTTAAATATGCTGATTTTCCCAGTGACATAAACTCTGTAGGAGGTTTACTAAAGAAGATTTCTTTAAAACGAAAAGCACCTGGAAACCATTCGTAACTACCTCTTGAACCTTAGACAAAAACATTATGTTTTATTTGGCCAATAACTTATCAGATAACTGGTTAGACAACATACTGAAAAGACCCTTATGAAGGAGAGGGTGTTGCCTGCATACCATACAGAACTATCAATATCAAATGAGTGGCTGGTATTCACAAGCTTATATCACTCATCTGTTTGGCTTGAGCAATCTCTGACTTGACCCCCAAAAAACAGATCCGTTTAAAATTAGAATAATTGGAGATGTTAATAGCAGCCCAGGTGGGAATGGAGCTCTACTTACATCACCCTGTGATATGGCAAACGAACCTCCTTCTCCTCTGTAAGGGGCCTACCTTGAACAGGGGTGAAACTGCTGGCCCATGGGCGGGATGCGTCATGCCAAAACAGCGCCCACCCTAGCTCCGGCAATGGGGAAGAAGCTGCAATACGTCACGACACGTCACGTGACATGGCGAGTTTGACACCCATGACTTAGAACAGGGGTAGGCAACCTCGGCACTTTTATGACTCATGGACTTCAACTCCCAGAATTCCTGAGCCAGCTTGGCTGGCTCAGGAATTCTGGGAGTTGAAGTCCATGAGTCATAAAAGAGCCGAGGCTGGCTCAGGAATTCTGGGAGTTGAAATCCATGAGTCATAAAAGAGCCGAGGCTGGCTCAGGAATTCTGGGAGTTGAAGTCCATGAGTCATAAAAGAGCCGAGGCTGGCTCAGGAATTCTGGGAGTTGAAATCCATGAGTCATAAAAGAGCCGAGGCTGGCTCAGGAATTCTGGAAGTTGAAGTCCATGAGTCATAAAAGAGCCGAGGTTGCCTACCCCTGACCTAGAAGATCAAAGGGAAAACCAGATTTGAATCCAATTGCTAGAAAATAAAAGAGAGCACAGCCTCTGGGCACACTGCCGAATAAGTATGAAGCATTTCCGCCCGCCCCCCTCCTCAGAAAGATGCTGATTTTGCTCATAACTTTGTTGGAGAACAAACATCTAGAGAATGTAGAGTTCTGGACAGTCCTACAATTCTTTACTGACCTCTAATTTGCTACTTTAAGCAAGCTCAAAACCTGTGTCTAAGTGCTGAGAGAGCCATTGCGTCATACAGACAAATCTATGCATATATTGTATGTACCTGTAATAGAACATACCTAACTAATATATGTTGTTTAAATTCAGGTGGGTGGAGGGAGGACAAGAAAGAGCAAAAGCTTTCATTCTCCAGCCATTCTTTCTACGATTTCTGCTGCTGCCCTACAGATAATTGCAGTTTAATTGGGTGACATTAAATGAAAACTGTGTCCACATTATCTAGGATTATCTCTTTTTCCCGCAGCCTGCTACCAATTGAAAAAGAACCATTTATCAAACCAAAGAGTTGTGCTTGGTTGCCTTTTATGAGCTGGGAACAGTGTGAGAACGAACCAGGAAAGGACCTGACAGCTAAGAAAAATTATTTTAGTTGTTTATTATGGCAAGGGGAAAAGTTTACCTGATTGTTTTTTTCACGCACAAAAATTATATAGTAGAGGCAGCAGGGTCCCCAGTGCTGGGACCAATGAAGGATGGATGTTGACCAAGTTTGCTTCTTCAACTTGATGTGTGCTTCTGCATGACATTGCTTTTGTGTGGGCACCGATCAGCTTAAAAGCTTCTTTCCAGCAGCGCGAATGCCCTTCTTTTTAAACTCCCCCGCAACACCAACCCATTTTTTGTATTGATAGCTGGGGGGGGGAAGAAGATTGTTTAAAAAGGAAGGGTAGACAATCAGAACAAAATGAAGAGCTTTCACTTCCATTATGAGCATGTTGTGCTATTCTTCTCAGCTGTTTATACATTCCCAGCACAATAACGCTTCTTTGCAATCATATGTTTCCCCTTTTACACTATTCATATTGGGGTGGAGGAAGGGGAGGGAGAGAAAGCCCTCACATCATGACTGTGGTAATAAAATCCCATAGAAATGGTGGGTATAATGTCAATTTGCATTCTCTGAGAAGATCAAGGTAAACCTAAAGGCCAAAGAGAATATTTGGCTAATGCTCATTCATCATTCTGCAGACCCAGGTAAAAAGAAGGACCTTGTCACTACTCTGCAAACCCTTTTCAATTGCCAGCACATTTGTGTGAATATTTTAGCCTAATGCACCGATTGTTAAATAGAAAGGACAAGCTTTGAAAAGGGCTACTGCGCTCAAATCCCTAGCTGCACAAGGCACGGGCAAGAACGGGCCCTATTCAGAGGGGAGAACTAAAGGAGGTTTTAGTTCAGTAAGCACAGTGTGCATGACGGTTACTGAGGATATTGTGTCTCAGTAAATGAAGGTTTCCCAAGAAAAGGGGGGGGGGAAAGGCCTGATGCACTGTCTGTGCACACACCCCAACAGAAGCATGGCTAGCTGTGGAATTCTGGGAGTTGAAGTCTTAAAGTTGCCAAGTTTGGAGACTCTTGGACTAAGTAATCTTCAGGTATCTTCCAACTGTTGCATGGCATTGCGCAACATTCTTTGCCAGAATATTGTTGCAGAATGTACATCTGTGAGTGGGCAGCATAATCTCACTTGCTATCTCTACTCCTATTATTCACCTGGGCAATGGGATAAGCAAAGACTGCCAATAATCAGTGCTTCTGGAATTGAATTTCAGCTTGGAGTAAAATATAGTATCTTTTGGGAAACTCTTCCATTTAAGATCATTCACTGAAAATATATAAGAAACATGTATAAGAGCCTAGTTTTTATTTTATTTATTTTGCTGGGTTTCTTTTCCTGACACCTTTTTTTCTTTTTCTTTTTAATCCTAGGGAATCTTTTTAAAAATGTAATTACTGCCTGATTTGGACTAGCCGCTTCTACTCCCTTACTATTCAGCTACTTCCTTTTTCTCCATGAATACACTGATAATTTACAGTATACCCGTTATATAAAAGATGAGGGGAAGTCTAGTTTACTTCATGCTGTCCTACAATCTGCGCTTCAGGAAGTAAATTTTATTTCACACACCCATCTTGTGATCAATCAAAAGACAAATGCCTAAATTTTTAAAATAAAACATTTCTAAACAGAAACACATCAACAAAGCTCATTACCTTTCAGTCTCAAAGAAGGCATTCTTTAAAAAAATAATTACTTTATAATTTAAAATGTGATAAATATTATTCTTGTTATGCAATGAATTTTCTTTGGCAAGAAGAAAAATTAAAGATGACAGAACGATACAGGCTGAGTCATGATCTCTGAGCATTTTATGGGCAGGGGAAAAAAATCTACTCTACTCTTCTTTCAGCAACTAATGTGTGTTTGGAAATCTATCACTGTGCATGGGGGAGGACCAGAGGCCGGGTGTGTATGTATGAAAACACAAAGATAGTCAGACAGTGCAAGGAAGCTTCAAAATAAAAGATTGGGGGGGATTGCCCCCCTTTTTTGCTTACTATCTGTCACATCATGTTGGGGGTCAACCAGACTGGATTTGACTGCCCAGACAATGTTGGTAGAACAAATTCTGTTTTTCCTCTCCAATTCCTGTCAATTTCCCTGAAGAATTTGGATACTCTTCAGGAAGATTTGGGGATGCAGAATGGCCAAAGGAAGTCAAACATGCATAAGGTTGGTTGCAGTGAATATTTTTCTTAACTATAAGCTATGCGTTCTATCCCATTGTTGCCAAATGGGAGATGGATTGCAACTTTCCAAGCATCCTTCTCTCCCTCTGCTGAATAGCATCTATCAACCTTGGTCTGCATAGTGAATGAAATGGAGAGATGAGCCAGGAGCACCAGATTGGGGAAAGATGGATTGTCTGCTCATGCCAGAGCATTTTCTGGAATTGCTTAAAAAAGGTAAAGGTTCCCCCACACATGCATGCTAGCTGTTTCCAACTCTAGGGGCCAGTGCTCATCTCCGTTTCAAAGCCGAAGAGCCAGCGCTTGTCTGAGGATGTCTCCGTGGTCATGTGGCCGGCATGACTAGACACCAAAGGCACATGGAACGCTGTTACCTTCCCACCATAGTGGTCCCTATTTTTCTACGTACATTTTTATGTGCTTTCGAACTGCTAGGTTGGCAGAAGCTGGGACAAGTAACAGGCGCTCAACTCTGTTACGCGGCACTCGGGATTCGACCCGCCAAACTGCCGACCTTCTGATCAACAAACTCAGCATCCTAACCCACTGAGCCACCATGTCCCTTTGGAATTGCTTAGCTAACAACAAAATACTTAGAATGATTACACCAGTGTTGCTGGCTGGGGAATTCTGGGAGTTGAAGTCCACACATCTTCAAGTTGCCAAGGTTGGGAAATAGTGGTCTGCACCAACATATCTCAGCCTTAGCAAATCCCAGAATTCTGGGAGTTGAAGTCTTCACAGAATTATTAAGATTGAAAATCTACATAATGTTATCCCATTTTGTATCTTCCCTTTCTCACTTTTCTTGAATCTTAAATGCCTTAAGACTGAACAGCAGTCTGATCAATTCTGGAGCAAGGTGGGGAGGAAGAGGGAGTGCTCCAGGCTATAGGATCTCATCCTCTTTTCTCATTTTTTTTTCTTACAAAAGTAAAATAAGGGTAAATCTACAAGCCACTTGGTAGACGTTTCATGGGAACTTGGGTTCCCAGATGTTACCTTGTCAAAAACGTCATGCTGCAGTGCTATGGGATTCCTACTTGGAAATAAGCCCCACCTAACATGATGAAGTCCTAACAGGTGGCACAACTTATCTGACCTGGGCTGATCTCAGAAAAGTTAAGCAGGATGGGACCTGGTTAGTATTTGGATGAAAGACCAGAAAAGGTCAAAGTTGGAAGAAAGTAATGGCAAATACTGCTTACCATATTGTTGATGAAGAAATGACCTGGGCAGAGTATAGACATTCTTTATCATTGCCTCTTATTTTTATAATTTTCTCTTTCTATATATAATTTATAGATTTTTAAATGTTATTTCATAGCTCATTATGAACTATTTCCCAGGAAAATGAGAGGATGGCTAGATCAAATTAATACTTCATTTTGAAGTACATTAGAATAATATGTTGCCTCCCAATCCAGTACTCTGTCCAGCCCCTCCCAAGAGATGTCATGTTATGTTTAAGTGGTAGTTAATGTCTTTCTGCAAGAAGGGCTGATTCCTCTGGCCTTGAGGAAGGCAGTGGGGTATGCTATCTTCTCAAAAGGCCATCCTGGACCTGACCATGTTGGGATAACTTTCATACAGTCTCCAACCTTTCATTTTTGGGGGAAAGTGGTTAAAAAAGTGGTTGGCTTTCAGTCACAGAGGGTCCAGTTTATCTGAATACTTCTCGGTCTAGGTTCAGGCTGCACTATGGCACAGAGAGACAGCATGTGGATGACCTCTGGAGGACTCAGAACAGAGGTGGTGCACGTGTCCTGACCCTCCTGATCTCTTGGCAATATAATCAACCACTGCATCCTTCTGGGCCAGTTGCAGAGACTGGGAATGAGAGATAATGCAAAGATTCCCTTCCTTTCTCTGTTACCAGTACTAGGAGACAGGAGAGATCCAGTTCTAGGTCTACACAATTTAAGATGCCTCCAGGTTCAGATCTCCTGCTGCTTCTTTTTAATATCCACATGAACCTGCACACCAACCAGCATAGGTTATGATATCATTAGTATGTCAGTAATACCCAGTTATATAGGTCAGCCTTAGTGGGGCAGGTGACATTATTTCAGTGATGACTCATATTTGGACAATGATGAGGCTCTGGATAGGGAGGAACTTCCTGTGCCTGAACTCCAGGAAGACATAGCAGTTTTGCCATTTTGCACCCAAGACCTGATTCTCAGTGGAGCAGCATTTCCCTAGACAGAATTGGTGAGAAATTTGGGGCTACTCCTCGATTCGACTAACCAAGTAGCAGGTGGCAGCTGTGGCTAAGTGGGTTTACATCTTGTGCACTAATGGTGCACATTCCTGAAATGGGAGCCTTACCTTAATCACTTCCTGGTTGGACTATTGCATGCTGTATGGGGCTGACCTTAAAGACCACCCCAAAGTTACAAGTGGTCCAGAAAGTGGCAGCTTGTGCAGTATTGGGTGCCCCTCAGTTTGCTGTATGAGCTGCACTGGTTCCCAGTTTTTTTTTCCAGGTGTAATTCAAAGTGCTATACTCTCCTGGATCCATTTTCCAGTCCTCTGGCAGTTCCCCAGAATAGATCTTCAGACAATACTGTTTTCTTTGACTGGCATACAAATATGAAAAGCATTTTGTTTGTCTTTTTTAATAGAATGCCATCACAGCAAAGCCTCATTGTCTGACAAAATAGGCTCTTAAATTCTGCGACCTGTTGCAAAATGTAAAATTATAGCTGAGGCCGTCAGCAATGATGCATTGCTGAATATTGAAAAGCAAATGGCCATTTTGGCCTTCTAAAAAAGACAGAGAGAGAGAGAGAGCAGTGCATAGTTAGCTCCATGATTGATGTACTTCCCATAAATCATAACAAGAGTTGCAGTTAATGTGCCATGTGCATACAGACTGCTTGTTTATAAAGACGTCAATAGCCCTTTTCAGCGAAATATGGAAATTGCATCACTCTCCAGTCTGTCTCCTTTCGATCATTAAGAATGTCGATACCGCTGAACAATCTAAGGGGCTTGGTAAGTGGGGAGCATAAAGTTTAATCTACTTATGCTGGAGTACTTACCTCGTCTAATCATTCATCATCAGCAAAGCCAGAGAGAAAAAAATGAATTTGGAAATGAAACCCATTGTTTAATTGTCACCTTCTATACAAATATGGCCAGAATGCTTGGAAAAGGGGGAGAACGATAGGAAAGAGGAGAAAAAAAAAGAAGGGAAGCCCATTGCCTGATTGAAAAAAAAACCAGTGGAAGTGAAATGCTGACCCTTAGTCAGCAAATGTTAATCAATTTTATACCAAAGTGAGTGTAACGTTTCTATAGGGAAATTACTTCAATCTGGTCAGTGCAAGGAGCAGTTTGTATAATCGGATTGCAAATAAGGTTTGATCACATTCCAGCTTAATCTACTCTCTGAGCACCATTTACCACACTAAATCAAAAATTGGGAAAGCTGCAGGTGCTGCTTTATCATCATTACACCCAGGGGGCAGGAACGTGGTAATAAACAGCAAATAAATTGAAGCACTGACTTGCCTGCGACAAGGCATTTCTAATTATCCTCTAGTTTAGCTGGAAATTGCCAAGCTCTCATCACAGCCGAGTTTAACTGCAGCCGAATTAACTGACTGTGAATTGAGGCCCGGCTTTTCTCCTAACGTCTGCTACAGATCGCCTTTATTCTTGATCCACACAAGCACTGTGACTGTGAAAGATAAGAAGGATGGATTGGGATGTCTGAAGAGTCGGAGCCGTTTCTTGTTTTTGTACCATCTTACTAGGAAACATAGATATTGCATGCAACTCTCAGCACCTTGAGAGTGGTGAGAACCCTATTAAAAATGATATCTGCCTGATAACTCTATTTGTGCCCTTTACCAACTGGGTTCAATCGTTTGGGCCGTTTGATCCAAGCTGCTATCAGCAACCCTTACCACTGCATGTCAGGACAGTGGCCGTCAAAGGGCACGTTGAAGTTAACTAACTGCCCGAAGACAGCAGGAGAGCCTTGCTGAAACCTTGCAGGTAAAATGAAGTGAATCCCAGGCTCTAAGAAAAAGTGATGGGAAGGAATAATGAATATTTAATAACTTGGGGGCCTTAAGTTCCTTGAAATGGGAAGACGGCTTAGACTGGCAAAATTTTGAAGAATTGGTCTTGTAGCAGCGTTAGTTAAAATGATGCCTAAGGCAAACTTCATTTCCTCCCCAGGTCTACAACAACTCGCCATAGCCAACTCGCCACGGCCAACTTGCCTCAGCCAACTCACTAGAGCAACTTGCCACGGTCAACTCACCAAATTTTGAAGATACTTAAGACACCCAACTTTTTAAACCCTGAATGTACAAGAAGAGATTTTGGCTATATCTACTTTAGAGATTGACCCTTGGCACATTCCTCAAAGCTTAGCATAGCCCTGGAGCCAATGAAAATTATTTACCTCTGCCCTAGACATGGTCCATGTTATGTGACTTGCAGAAAGAGAGGGCAGAATGAAACCACTAAGTTATGCATGCCCGTATTACAGTAAAATAAATACAAATTCAAGCTTAGTGGTTTGAAATATAGCCAACAATTACAACAAATATCATTTTCTACATTTTATTAGATTCCACGAATGTCATATTCCTTGAATACAACTAGGATTCTCCACGATCCACATTAGCATCACCAGCTTCTTCTCTTTTCTTCCTCTTTTTGTGCATTCTCTCCACTTCCTTTCAATAGAAATGCAGAGAATGTCCTTTTGTTTGGTGTTTTATTTGGTATGGAATCTGCATTTAAAGTGCCTCCATGTTGTGGATGAGCTATGCAGTCTCACATTATGTCCTTTTCTTTTGGGGTGTGTGTGTGTGTTTCTGAAGCAAATTAATTAACATGATACAGAACGAGGAGACTACAAATGCTCCAGCCCTCACTTTAAGCCCTCGTCCGCTTTTGTTCTCCATTATTGCACCAAATTATTTAATTGGGTCTCTCTGATTGTGCATAGACACAGCAAAGAACACAGCCTATTGTGGGGAGGCCCCACGACCATAATGCAGTATCAAATTCAATTCCCATCAAAAGTGCTTGTTGCTAAAAGCCCAGTACTGTGGTTGCAGATTAATGAAGATCTGCACTGAGCATATAGTGGTCGCACAGACATTATGTTTCACCAATAGAAGGCCTATTCTCCAAGAACAATAAAAGCATAGAAAAGTGTTAGTCTGCTTATGGATGGAAATAAATCAAAATGAATAAGAGGGTTGATAGAAACAGTCTGAAAGCAGCAGAGTGGAATTCTGAAAATACTGCTTTTGTTTGGTGAGGACTTTTCTCTTTCTCTCTCTTTTTTTTATGATGACCATTCATTCTTGCCTCCCTTCCCTCCCCCTGTCCTTTGCTCTCTCGAAACGAGTGCTCAGAGAAGACTCACCCACAAGTCTGCAAAGTGAAAAATGGATTTCAAAACTGAGAAATGTGGAGGCACACAACTGGGCACCCCGCAAATGAGCTCTCCTGGCCAAGAGAAGCATAACAGATCTTTGCACTCAAAAGGAAAAGGTGGGAACCTGGATGGGGAGGGCAGCAGACAATTGGAGGGCCAGAACAGACCCTCCACTTCAACAAGGTGAGAATAGCCTAAATTAATCTGGCACTGAGGGAAAAGAGCTCCACTAGTGCCTCTCCCTGTCCAAAATGTTAACAAGCAGTGACAAATGATTAAATAGCTCGTGACATGTTCTTTTTTTTTCATAACATTGGTGTTGTTCCCAAAATGGGTCCTAGCCTGGAGCCAAAGCCAATAAAGACTACCAGACACAAGGAATGGCCTTTTCAGCTTCTTTTATTGGAGTGCCCCAACAAAAAGGTCCCAGCAGCTAAAGGAGCTGAGACCCCGAACAATGCACAAATACAAATTTTATACAGCTATGATTAATGAAATTAATACCCTAAGAATCAATCATTGGTTTCTTGATGCATGTTGCATTTGATTGCTTTCTTCTACTTTACCCTCCTTCTTCATACATTGCATGCTTGTGTTAATAAGTTTTCGTATCAAAAAATGTGTGTCTTTTGCTATTATAATGAGCTAGAGGTTACCAAAGTGTATATATCTACATGCCTTAGCTAGCATCCTTCTAACATGTCCTTCTAACTTGTGACTTTCCTGTTGCTATGCAGTAGTGTCCCACCACTCATCCAAGCTGCAACTTTCTGCACCAGCAATTCCTTTAACAAACTTTCCTAATTCCAATCTGAGTCCTTCTGTGGGTATCTGGAGACTAAGGAATTTTCTCCATTGGCTTAAAGAGAGAGCATACATGATTCATTGCTTTAGTGAAGATGTCAATAACCCCTGCCAGGTAGTTCTTAACTTAACCCACCATTTTTTAGTGACTCTTCGAAGTTACAACAGCACTGAAAAAAATGACTTACAACCGATCCTTGCACTTACATCCGTCGCAGTATCCCCATGGTCATGTGATCACAATTCAGGTGCTTGGCAACTAGCATGTATTTATGAGGATTGCAGCATTCTGGGATCACATGATCACTATTTGTGACTTTTCCAGCTATCTAGTCAATGGAGGAAGCTGGGTTTGCTTAACAACAGCCTGATTTACTTAAGAACTGCAGTGAATGGCTTAGCAACCATGGCAAAAAAGGGCCATAAGATCATCAGGGGTGGCCCACTTAACAACTGCCTTGTTTACCCACAGAAATTCTGGTCCCAATCAGATGAGGATTACCTGTAGCGATTCTTTAAAATTTGAATTTTCCCTTTGTTTTGTGTCTCATCTGAAATAGGCATCCTTGTGCTAAATAGAACAAAAATGTTGCAAGCTTTGTAGCAAGAGCATCCAGAAGGCAGAAAAGTCAAGATGCTGCCACATCAACTGTGCAATCAAAGCATCCTAAAACGGGGGCAGAGCACTGATTCTGCAGTCACAGTTGCCATGTTGACTTTTTTGACCTCTGCCTCCATGCCTGGACACTCCTGAAAATTAAGACCACTTCTAGGCAAAATAACTAAAGTGGCCAATTTCCACACAACAAGGCTGAGTTAAGTGACTGAAGCAGGGGGAGGGGAAATTTCAATGTATATTTCTTTGGGAATGCAGAAAGAATAACAGAACTGGTTAAATAAATAACTGTTGTCTGCTTTCCACAAACTCCAAATCGGCTGCCTCATTCTGTCCCAGTCTGATCTTTCATCTAGTTCAGATTCCTCAATGTTCTTTGGGATGTTTCGGCCCCTTTTCCAACAAGGAATGAGAGTGCAGTAAGTCATAAGCAATTAATAAACAGGATTTGCTACTGGTGAAAGTGAAGTATGGGAAGACTGAGAAGGAGGAATTATTTGAGGTTTCTGGTTTGAATTATTTGTTTGAAATAGGCTTGAGGGAAGTTTATAAATTGCATGTTAGAAGTGATTGCCATTGAAAAAACGATCTATGGCAAGATTACTCCCCGCTTTTCCCCAGGTTTTTAAACTTAGTGATCCCACTTAATATTTTTATACAATAGGGTTGTTTTTTCCTGCCTGAAAACTTAATAGCTGTCTGGTCATTGTGATTTCATTGTTCTTAAAGAAACAGTTCGTGGTGAAGGTACATATAGACACCATTTAGTGACCATAACTGGAACTGGAAATTTGATTGTAAAGTGAAGTGGTTGCTAATTGAAACATCACCGTTTTAAGGATTGGTCCCAAAGTTACATTTTCATCACTGTCATAACTGTGAATAATCACTAAATAAGGCATTCGCTAAACAAGAACTACCAATATGTTCTTCTTAATTTTGGATGCCATTTTGCACAGTGGAAATGCAGTATGATAATTGATACAGTATCAATTTTCAATTCCTACAATTCCTCAACACATCTTCAGGTTGCTGAGGTTGAGAAATGTTACCTTAGAGGATGGTGGAAGACAATAATAATAATAATAATAATAATAATAATAATAATAATAATAATAATAATAATAATAATAATAATAATGTTTTAGGTCATCTAGTCCAACCCCCTGCTCAGGCAGGAAACCCTGTACCAGGGGTGTCAAACTCAATTTCATTGAGGGCCGCATCAGCATTGCGGTTGCCCTCAAGGGGCCGGGTGGGTATGGCCAGGGTGGGCATGGCCTACTGGGTGGGTGTGGCTAGAATGCATACGGCCTACTGGGTGGGCATGGCCAGCTCTACAACATTCGCATGAAGGGTGCCTATGGGGGCCTGGGCAGGAGTGGGACAGATCTGAGGGTCTCTGGCAGAAGGAGGGTCTCTGGGCCAGGGCCAAGGCAGTGGGGGCCGTTCCCTCACTGTTTCCAGGATGGCTTCACCGGCCACATGAAACCACTTTGCGGGCCGGATCTGGCCCCCGGGCCTTGTGTTTGACATGTCTGCCCTATACCATTTCGGACAAATGGCTGTCCAGTCTCTTCTTAAAAACTTCCAGTGTTGGAGCATTCACAGCTTCTGGAGGCAGGTTGTTCCACTGGTTAATTGTTCTAACTGTCAGGAAGTTTCTCCTTAGTTCTAGGTTGCTTCTCTCCTTGATTAGTTTCCATCCATTGCTTCTTGTCCTGCCTTTGGGTGCTTTGGAAAATAGCTTGAGTCCCTCCTCTTTGTGGCAGCCCCTGAGATATTGGAACACTGCTATCATGTCCCCCCTCATCCTTCTCTTCATTAAACTAGACATACCCAATTCCAGCAGTCGTTCCTTATATGTTTTAGTCTCCAGTCTCCTGATCATATTTGTTGCTCTTCTCTGTACTCTTTCTACAGTCTCAACATCTTTTTTACATCGTGGTGACCAAAACTGGATGCAGTATTCCAAGTGTGGCCTTACCAAGGCATTGTAAAGTGGTATTAATACTTCACGTGATCTTGATTCTATTCCTCTGTTAATGCAGCCTAGCACTGTGTTGGCTTTTTTGGCAGCTGCAGCACACTGCTGGCTCATATTTAAGTGATTGTCCACTAGGACTCCAAGATCCCTCTCACATTTACTACTATTGAGCAAGGTACCCCCCATACTATACCTGTACATTTGGTTTTTCTTGCCTAAATGTAGAACCTTACTTTTTTCACCATTGAATTTCATTTTGTTAGATAGTGCCCAGTGTTCAAGTCTGTCCAGATCCTCCTGTATCTTAAGCCTGTCTTCTGGAGTGTTGGCTATTCCTGCCAACTTGGTGTCATCTTCAAATTTGATGAGTTCCCCATCTATCCCTTCGTCCAAATCGTTGATGAAGATGTTGAAGAGCACTGGGCCCAGAACAGAGCCCTGGGGCACCCCACTTAAGTGAGTATCCTATCTCCTTTTACTATAAATAAGTGACATGATAAATACATGGCACTATGAATAAATCGTACAAGAGCACCAATAGTTTAAACCTGTTTGAATCAATTTGGTCCAGTGCTTAAGGCAGCAAGCTAGAAACTGGGAGATTGTGAGCTCTAGTTCTGCCTTAGGTATGAAAGCCAGCTGGATGACTTTGGGACAGTGTTCCTCTCGCAGCCCAATCCAACTCATAGGATTGTCATTCTGAGGAAAGTGGGCGAAGGAAAGAGTATTAGGTATGTTTGCCACCTTGAGTTATTAATAAAAATTTAAAAAATGCAGGAAATAAATAAATAAAATCAACATAGACTGTAGAGGCAATCCAAACAGACTTTCCGATAGTTTTGAGCAAGTCCTTTTTTGAAATGCTTATCCCTGTCCTGCTCTCCACACCCAGCCAATCCTGGCCTCTTGATGCATTCTTCTAGTATTAACCAATCTAGATCAAAATCCACCAAAATATAAGGCAAAAAAAGATACAGACCAATCCGTCATCATTCAATATATATATATACTTTTTGCATTTATGACAAAACATTTCTTTTTTTTCCCCTTGAGCCAAAGAGGCTGATCCAGATTTGTCACTATTGTTTTGTTTGTTTTGTTTAAAAAGAACAAGTTACTGTCCTTCATCATTATAAAATTGGAACCTGTCTTAGGGGACCATCACTGGACTGCAGACTCAAATCACTAGGTCCGTTGAACATCAAAGACAATGCAACACTTGAGAAACCTTTTATTGTACCATAACTTTCCCAATTCTTGTTTGCGGAAACATTTTTAGTCATCCAGTCTATGTATCACATATCATTTTCCCTGCAAGTTTACTTCATTCTTCTGGATTCAGGGCTGTTGCTCCCTCGACCATAAAATTTCAGCTGCAAAGCCGAAGCATCTCATTATTTCTGAAATATCAAGCTTGTATCTTCTTGATAAATAATTCCTACTAGTATAATGTATCGGACTAAAACATATTTTCTGAGGCCAGTGAGGTTAAAGCGGCAATCTCACCTTTTTTAATTTTTTTGCCCTGAAGACAGTGATTTCCATATATAGAATGACCCCAGTTGGTGTTGAACACCGAGAATCTGGGCAAAACAGGAGGCGGCGCATATTTGCTGCCAGAGATTTGAAATGAGGCCTGCTAACCTGTAGGCAGCCTTGCAGGACTAATCAGGCCCTCACATTACCAGCGTATTCAGACTGTCAATGTGTGGTGGGGCCTGGAAAGGGACGAGAAAGTTTGCTCTTTTTATCATGGCATTGATAAACATTACATTTTAATGTGATTTGCATCCTCTCCTTCTCCCGCTGCTACTGGAGGCAGGGGGCCGGGGGAACCTATTGACATCGTATCATAAATGCTAGTCAGATATGTTTTCCCCCTCAGTGATGGAGAATTGAATGCCGCTAGATTCATTTCCCCTTTGATGAAGATCTCAGCTAGAAACGTTTGAACAGGTGGCATTAGATTTAAAAGCACAGAAGGGGCAGATTCTTCTTTAAACCGGGAGTGGGGAATGGGGGGGTTGGGAATATCTGCTTCCTAAAACCGGACAAAATTACACGTTTACTAAAACCTTTGAAAACAATGCTAGCACATTAAAATATAATTCATTAAACAAGCTTATACCTTTTTGGCATAAGCCATCCCTCTAGATCTATGGGATCTGCTCTCAAGATTACACACCTCAGATTGTAGGCAATAGAGATCCACTGGGACTAGATTTGATTGAATTCAGCAAGGTTAAACAATAACGGCTTGTTATGGTCAGGTTTGTGCTCTAACTCTGCATATTCATCCGTTACATATTGGATTGATAGAAGCTTTCAAACCAGAAGCGGGTCCCATATTAATAAAAGCATGTCAGAACAAAGGATGAAGTTTCTGGCCTTCCATGAGGCCTTCACACGCAAAAAAAACATCTATGTGAGCAGCATCCAATCTGTTACCTATCCGTAGCCTTAAAAGGCATAATCCAGTAACAGATGCACCTTTAGATGCTCAGGTGCTAAGGTGGAAATTTAGTGACAAACAAGTCTAAAGCCACTGAAAAAGTTCTATGGAATCATGAAATCTTGCACTTCCATAGCCAATGTTTTCAGGGAGGAAGATTTATTTTCATGTACTTCATTTTAACACGAATGTAAGAATGTGAGATGCAAAAGCCGGTTGTTTAAATGGATTGGGTGAAAAGTTCCCATTTTTTATGGGCATTTATTTACTTTGTCCCCATAAATAATATATACAGTACCAAATTATTATTTCTTTCTATGTAAAAACTTCAAAGTCCTTTTAAGCAAATCAGTAAGCTTGATGAAATGATGGAATTTCTCTGGAGCAGAAACTGTCGACAAATTTATTTTCTTGAATGTTATTTGTAAAAACTAGAGGAGTTTTTGTCTTTGATTATTGAATGGAAATGTTTGAAGTCTGTGTTTTTTGCCCTATGGCCTCTTTTGGATCTATTTCTTAATCCTCCTGCCTCAAAAATCAAAACAAAACTTCTGTTTGGATAATCTTTTTATTATTGTTATTATTATTCTTGATTATATGCTGAATGCAAATGGTATCTAATTTTTGTCATCAAATTGTGATTAAAATATATGGCCTGCAAAGAAGTTGATAACACTTTTTTTTTTAGCCAGGCTTCGATTTAATTAAGGGTTTTAAAGGATTAGAAAGAAGATGAGGAATGTTAAAGGAGACTTACTTTTTAAACTTGTGGAATATTAAGTAGTTGGTGCATGTTAAAATATTTAAAAAGATCTCACTGTGTGCTGTGCATCAGTGATTTTTTTCTCTTTTGTGTACGTATCAGTGACTTTTTCTCCTTTATCAATTTTGAAATTGATAAAGCCATATCTGTACGGCCCAAACCCACAATCTTTCACTAATGCACAGATGTTTTTAGTTGTAAGCAAAGGAAGTTTTGCACACTGATCAAGTTCAACAAAATATGTGAATAACAGAAAGCTGACCCTCTCTCTTTCTCCTTTCCCATGAGAGCAATGCCTTTCTGGGCAAGTGTATGCCTACAACAGATTCACATAGAAAAGTTTCTCCTGCACAATTCTATTTTCAGCCAAAAGAAGGGAATTGTTTGGGTCTTAATCAGTAACCAAGAAAGCAAGGAATCTCACAAACACTTATTATTCAGATTTATTGCAAGGAAAAAAGAGGTTAAGTTGCCCAATCTGGGCCACCACATATAACACTCCAATTTCAATGCTCTTGAGATCTTATGTTTAACTATTTAAGAGTTTAAAGTGGTTTTATAATGTTTTAGTTGTTGGTCTTATTGTACACCTCCCTTGTGTCAGATGGGCCGTCATATAATTTTGATAAAATAAATGAATAAAGTAAGCTACCAAAATGGGAGTGGAATGAACCCCTGGTGTCCAGAAGCTGGAAGGCAAGAGAAGACGAGGCCTCCCACAAAGTGAAAAGGGATTGCCTACAAGCTGTGCAGAACCACACTGGGGCAAAAGAACACCAATTTCCATCCATTCTCATATAAATGATCACGAAGCCAGAAGAAAAACAAACTAGCTCCTCACTCTAAACGTGCCAGTTTTGTGCAATTTGGCAGGTCCAGAGCTGATTTCAAGTGGTCTCTGGCAGAGATTGATTGATTGATTGATTGATTGATTGATTGATTGATTGATTGCCGTACATGCCACCAAGTCATTTTCAAATCCTAGTGAGCCCATAGATTTGCTCCATGATGATCTATCCCTCCTTCAGGTCTTTGAATAGTGCACTTGTTGCCATGTAACTGAGTCCCTGCTGCTGCTCATCCTCTTCTCTTTCATTCCAACTTTCCCATCATTATACCCTTCTCCAGACAACCAGATCTTTGCATAATATGTCTGAAGTTGGATAATTTGAGCCTGGTTATTTGTGAGAACTCTGGATTGATTTGTTTGATGATCCATTTGTTTCCTTCACTGTCCATGGTATCCCAGGAGTCTTCTCCAACACCAATGTTTAAATACATCAAAACGCTTCTTCAAAGTCCAACTTTTGCTTCCACAGAGTGGCACAAGGATTGCCACGGCTTGTGTCTTTCTGATCTTTTTATGGCAGAGAAGGCAGGATTAAAATATTTTCCTTTATGCCAGTAGGTAGAGAAATATAGCTAATAGGCATTATGGGGCAAAAACTGTATAATGGAAAACCTTTCAGGATTAGAATGCAGAAAAATATTCAGAACTAATGATATGAAGCGGTTTCTGCTAAAAAAACAAAAGGGATCCTAGACGTGAATTCCAGTAGTAAGGATATAATCCAATTTTATTCAACTTAGGACCCTTTTCCTGTAATTATTTTTTATCTACCTCGGGATGCAAGCTGCTGCCACTCTTATTTCCCTTTTCTAACTATTTTAGCAATATTGCCAATATGCTTTTTTAAGCATTGGTATAATACAATATGGAACTATTAATACAGTTCTTTGTGTTCATCTCTCCTGCCTTTTGGTTTGCTTATGTTTTTTCACTGAAGTGTTTTCAAACAGGAGCCAGTTTGATTTTTATGTTAGATAAAAGTTTTGGCGTATGTTAAAAGAAGCTTTGCCAGAGGTCAAAGACAACTGGAAAAAAGATAAGTAAAATTTATTTTGAAAACATACATAGACACCTTAATTTTTCAGCTTAGCTTCCATAGGTCAGACAAGTAGTTTTTACACAAAGGATTCTTGAATCAAGAGGGCATTGTGTTTGTGCATGTTATGTGCCTAACCTTAATGGCAGAAATGCCCATTCCAAAGTCTGAACTTAATTATTAAATTACATCACTGTTAAGGATCTGTGGCAGGATTCATGTCCTTTTTGAATTTGCTCATTTATTGGAACAAATATTTGGACTGCTGCATGGACATTCACAGAGGTGGGGGGGTGTCAGAATATGCAAGGGCTAGTGCATTGTCATGATCAAAACTCTACCCCTTTTGTATATGGATGTACAACAGGGTGGGGCTTCAGTTGTGACACCATGTCTGTCATTGTGCAGATTTTAATACATACACCCTTGCAAACACCTCTAGATTGTAGCATCTGAAATTTACCTTGTCTTGAAACAGATTGAAGCCTTCACAGTTTCAGTTATGATGGATCTTTACCAGTTTTTGTAACTATGCAAAGAGGGACAGAAAGAATGTTAGAGGTTCAGGTTGGGAATTGATATGTCAAATGTTCCTCCAAACAGAAAGCTGGATGTTATAGCTGGAGCCCTTTAACACAGCAGTCCCCAAGCTTTGCAGCTTTGCAGCCCAGCTGGGAGGGGGTGGTGGAGAGGGAACTGATTTGCATGAACAGTGGGCCCGTGTGTGCATGCACGCAGCCCTTGCATGAGTGGCAGGCCGGCACAAGCAGCAGGCTGGCCCGCATGCATCCAAGTGCCTGCTAGCCCGCTGCTCATGGAAGTTGAGCTGCACACGCACACATGCTCTCCAAACAGTAACTCACGTGTCCCAATTCCAAATAGGCCTGGTAATGGGCTGCAGCCTGGGGGTTGGGGACCCCTGCTTTAACATATACTGTAAGTTACATCAATTAGATAGACAATCTATCTATCAGAGATGTGCAACTTTTTCAGTGCAAAACAGTGTTCCAAAAACAAAAACAGTTGGGTTGTACAGAGCAATGAATCCCTAAGTGAACAGAAGTTGACACAACCTTTCCATGCTTCCTTAATCTACGAAAGTGAATGCATCCTTATTTCTTACTGTAGTTGCTATTTGTTTATTTAGAGTTCATCATCTGCAGAAATCATGCAATACTGATATACAAGTTTAAATGAAGCATCAGCAAATATATATGGTATGTGGACAATACAATATACGAGATAAAATGTTAAATTAAGATAAAACCACAATAATATCACCATAATATGGTGCCATAGAGTCACAATGAATAGATGTTATAAATCAATATTTAAGGAAGCTAACCATCTAACTGCTTCTGGTGTGGCTGCAATGTGATCATCCCAAGTGCCTTGAAATTTCCTAAGGAGACATTCTTGAACTATCAGTGTTATTTGTTCTGATGCACCACAGTCCCATTGCAACAATTCCCCATTTAAAGAGCTTTTCCTTAGTTCTGGCATGGCTTGTCCTGATTCTATTCAGGTGGCTCTGTATTTGGGGGTGGGGGGTGGGGACTGCATTCCTGGAAGTGGTTTTATTGGATCCGCATGATCTGTTTGGTTGTGCCATACTTTATCTAGATCATAAGATTGTGGTATGTATCCCGAACTGGTTTCCTGGACTTAAGCCTGGTGTGAAGTAGAGAGTCTAATATTTTATGTATCAGTAGATCTCTAGGAGTCAATGGCCTGTTTATTTTATTCCACTCTTGAACTGTCTGTTGTTGTCATCTGAAATCAGGAGGGGCAATGTTAGAAAGAGCATGGAGCTATGAGAACATGTGGATGCCTAATACAGGGCTTTTCAACCTTTTCACAGATTGTACCACTTTTAGGAGATGACAATATTTGAGTACCACCAATGCTTAGCAAAGCGTCAAAAACTTGATGACAAAAAAGGGGGAGGATTTGGGGTTTTACTGATTAGATTCATTTGTTGTTATAGAAATGGCTAGTTTATAATATTATGGAAAAGTAAAAAGTTGAGGTTCAATGTTAATGCTTCCTTCTACTGCAACAGGGGAAGTCTGTTCTTTTTCCCTTTTCCCCCTTTTTCCTCCCCACTGTGTCCTACTATTTGCTTTTGTGTTTTTGTATTTTATTCTATAATCTAATAAAATATTACAAACTGTAGGAAAAAAGGAAAAAAAAGTACCGGTTTTAATTTCTTTGGTGGCTGATCTTTTGCTGAATCACTTTCCCTTTGCAATGACAAATGTATGATGAATTTATCCATGTTTATTAATATGCACCACTACCAGCTAGTTCAGGGGTCTTCAAACTTGGCACTTTTAAGACTTGTGGACTTCAACTCCCAGAATTCCTCAGCCATCGTGGCTGGATGAGGAATTCTGGAAGTTGAAGTCCACAGGTCTTAAAGTTTCTAGGTTTGTAGACCCCTGAGCTAGCTGGTCAGCCCTTCTTAGCTCTCCTTCCACAGTGTAGTAAGAATGCACTCCCCAGTCCCTTCCCTGTACCCTTAAAGACACAGGAATCAAGTGCAAAGCAAGAAAGGCTTACAAAATAAAGAAATACATAAACTCCAGGGTTTTTTTTCTTTAAGCTGCCTCAGGCGTGTCACGTGTCACAATGTTGCAATCCAAGACTGAAAGGCTCTGGCAATTGCAAAAAGCTTTAGCTTTAAAATTAAGCCTGTTTACCTCGAAGAAAACTTTCTAAAAGCCATAGAGAGACTCAAGATAAGGGGGTAAAACTAATTACATATTTTAAAAGGGATTAAACCTATGGAAGTCAACACTTTGGACTCTTTGTTAGCCTAAAATACAGACTAAAATATTCCAATAACCAAAGCACACAAAGAAGTCTCTGAATTACAAAACGTTGTAAAAACTGTACAAAAATCCTTATGGTAACCCAATCAAGCTGCCAGCTGATCCAGAACTAAACCCACCTCCTTTCCGACATTAGGGCTTTTCATTTCAGCAGCGCTGTTTGCATTCTCCTGGCTGGAGAAAACGAACCAGGGGACCTTTTCTTCCAGCAACAGCTGCTGCTTCTCTGTCCCTGTTTCCTCCCTGCCAGCTGACCTCTCCTTCTCTTTCCTTATTGTCTTTTTTTTCCCTTTCCTGCCCAAACCATCTCCTTTTATAGCCTTTCCTCTCCTCCTCCCCTTTTTCTTCAGTTCACCTCCAGCTCCGTGCTGCTTCCAGGAGTGCCAATCAACTGGAGCCAATTAGCTGGAGCCCTGCTGGCTCCAGGGGCTTCTGCCCGCCCAGACAGTCCTGCAGCTGCAGCTGCCTCTCCCTCAGGCTCGGCTCACTTCTGCTGATTCCCCTCCCCTGCTACACTTGGCTAGCAGTTGCGTACCACCTGCCACGTGGCAAAGTACCACAGGTGGTACACGTACCACCGGTGGTACGCATACCACCTATTGAAAAGCCCTGCTCTAATAGTCTATTGCTAACTGACCCAAAATCAGTAAATGTAACATGTGTAGAAGTCAATACTTTGTTACACCTCCTTTGTAATGATTTCAAAAAAATTCTTGTAGCCAACTAAGAATCTTTCTATTCTTGCTTTTGGAATGTTTTCCCAGTCTTCCTTCAGAATCATTCTAGTTCAAGAATTATTCTTGAATGCATTTCATATGAGAGTTCTTCCCACAGTTTTACATAATTTTCCAGTCTAGGAAATAAAAGGCCATGCCAAAAACTTTTTAATTTCAGGATATATTTTGTACGATTTATCTTGCTGAAATATCCAGCTTCCTATAGCTTCTGTTTCTTTACAGTACGTGGGATGCAACTTTTTGGCTATGTTGGTATGTTAGTTTGGTCTAGTGGTTAAGGCACAAGGCTAGAAAACAGGATACTGTGAGTTCCACCCCCATCTTAGGCATTGAATCTTGCTGCATGACACACACACACACACACACACACACACGCACGCACGCACGCACGCACGTACGTACGTACGTATGATGTATGTATGTATGTATATGCTTGAATGGATTCCTTCTTCCATCCACACATTTTCAATGCCTTTGGCTGCCATATTGTCCCAAAGTATAGTAGGACTAGCACCCTATGCTTAATGGTTGAAAAGGTATTATGGTATTTCCTTCAAGAACTTCACTTTTTTTTTGTCCAAATGCCTCTTCCTCAGTTGTGACGAAAAAGTACAATTTTTGTTCAGCAGTTCAAAGCACTTTGTTCCAAACTATTTGGGCATTATCAATGTTTTTTGCACACTTTAGTTGATGACTTTTATGATGAAGTCAGAGAAACGTTTTCTTCTGACAACTTTCCACACTGAACAATAAGAAATGCTGCGCCACAAACCTGTAGATGACTGTGCCAGAGTCAACTAAATTTTCAACAGGTCACTTGCAAGGATCTCGGGGTTTTGATTTGTAGACATATCCAGTTTCCACATAGTTCTAGCAGATATTTTTCTTGTCTTTCAGATGTTGCCTTGACTTCAACCTTCTGGTCAGAATGTCATAACATTTGTCCACTAAGGGATTGTTTTCACCTGACTAATTCTGACCTACCAAATCAATTTACATTATTAACTACTTTGAGGGGGAAATAAGTGGCATTAAATTGATTGGAAACTTCCATTCCTGCCATATTCATGGTTTTCTTTTTTTAATCTAAACAACTGCTCATAAATAGCAAATGCATTCAAATGTGCAGAATGAAATTGTATTCAACTTTGCACCATGTAGGTGTAATATCGGATTCTATTCATTCAAGGATTCACTGAAGCAAAATTGCTAAACTTATATACATAGTGTATAAGTATATATAATATATATAGGTTTATATATAACTTATATATAAAAGAGAAAAGCAACCTGGGATTTAGGAGAAACTTCCTAACAGTGAGGAAAATTAACCAATGGAACAACTTGCCTCCAGAAGTTGTGAATGCTCCAACACTGGAGGTTTTTAAGAAGAGACTGGGCAGTCACTTGTCTGAAATCATAAAGTGTCTCCTGCTTGAGCAGAGGGTTGGACTAGAAGACCTCCAAGGTCCCTTCCAGCTCTAATCTGAATGATATACAACTGTAAATATAATTTTATTCTACTTGTATTTAGTTAAACTAAACTAAATTATACAAATTCCAGAGACGCCTTTCTTTCCAAGTTTTTTCAGACTGGATTGATTTGGCATTTCTCTCTGTGATGTTTACCATCTCTGCACCAAGAACTATCTGGGATATATGGACCTCTAACAATTGTGGGTACAGCTCCCCGAGTACTCCCAAATCTTATACCAATATTAATTTCAATAGAAACTACAGTAAATTACTTTCCCCTTATATTTTTCTATTGAAATTAATATTGGTATAAGATTTGGGAGTACTCGGGGAGCTGTACCCACAATTGTTAGAGGTCCATGTATCCCAGATAGTTCTTGGTGCAGAGATGGTAAACATCACAGAGAGAAATGCCAAATCAATCCAGTCTGAAAAAACTTGGAAAGAAAGGCGTCTCTGGAATTTATATAATTCCCAGCTTTAGACTACTTTTTTCTATCCCAAACTCAGTCAGTTCAAGCCATAAAGTACTGAAGTAGCTGTGCCACTCCTCATTCGGTGTCATGCAGCTTCTTACATTCCTAATCCTGACTGTAGCACCAACTTTGTTGGAAGTGTAGCCTGTGACATTTAATCAAATCTGCAACATCTCAAATGCTTCCAAGCAATTGCCTTGATGGGTTCTCAACAGATCTAATTTTTGCAACCCCTCTCTCCCCCAGATATTGCAGCATGTCCTGATTAGATTTTTGATTACTTTTCTCTTTCTTAATTACCCTGCATAAACCATGACTGCCTAGGTTTAAGGGGAGATTGGGAATTATTCTACTTTATGTAGGTAACCAAGCCAAGCTCTCTCTCTCTCTCTCTCTCTCTCTCTCTCTCTCTCTCTCTCTCTCTCTCTCTCTCTCTCTCTCTCTCTCTCTCTCTCTCTCTCTCTCTCTCTTCCTTTGACTCATGGGATCATACTGGATGTTCTGGTTTTATTGGCTCCTGTAGTCTTTAGATGACTTGGCAGTTGTTGTCCTGTCAGCACGGCAGGTCATTCACGAGCCTCAATCAGAGGTTTCAAGGCAATAGCAAGGAAACTCCTCACATCAATTTAAGTCAATTTGCAAACTAATAAGTTAAGCCCTCCCAATGTGTTTTGGGTCAGATCTAGTTAGAAAATATTTGTTGATTAGCATAGGAAATCTCAGATGTGCCAAGGCCTGTTTACTCCAAAACTCCTGCTCTCCCAGCCCTCTCCAGGTTGCTCCCGCCTTTAATTTCCCTGCAGGTTTGGGGAGGGATGCATTAAATTAAAACCACTCACTGTTCTGTGAGCAGTCTTTTGTGACCAATAATGAATGTAATGAGTGAAAAAGGAAAGGGAAACAGGATGATTAAGCCAGGCTGGGCGGCTTTTACGCAGCAGTTTGCATCGCAACACAAATGGACAATTGGGCTTTTCTTCCATTAATTTGTAATTGTGCTTTCACTTGTCATATTAAAACACACACACACACACACACACACACACACACACACACAAACTATTTACTCATACAGGAGTACCGTGGCAGATGCTGCTTCCTTTACAGTGTGCTGTCCTGGTAGAACACTTCCATGATGCTTCTTTCAGTTGAAAACCTAATGATTTATTATAGCATCTTAGGATTGCTTTACCCAGTGACAACAAATGTATGATTGCCAGGAAATCTAAAGTTTGAGAGATGCATCCAGTCCAGGTTTTCTGATTTCTACATTGCATGATGTACAACTTTTCAGGTTGTACTGATTTGGTGTGCTTACCCATTTTGGAATATTCATTAAAAATAACTTCTAGGCATATATCTAATAGCCACAACAGCTTGGGTACAGTTTAGTCCAGGGGTAGGAAACCTTGGCTCTTTTATGACTCGTGGACTTCAACTCCCAGAATTCCTGAGCGAGCGTGGCTGGCTCAGGAATTCTGCGAGTTGAAGTCCACGAGTCATAAAAGAGCCAAGGTTGCCTACCCCTGTGCTAGATAAACCTGAACGTCTACACCAGGGGTGTCAAACTCAATTTCATTGAGGGCCGCATCAGCATTGCAGTTGCCCTCAGGGGACCTTTTGGGTATGGCCACGGTGGGCGTGGCCTACTGGGTGGGCGTGGCCAGAGTGCGTATGGCCTACTGGGTGGGCATGGCCAACTCTACATGGTTCGCATCAAGGGTGCCTGTGGGGGCCTGGGCAGGAGTGGGACAGATCTGAGGGTCTCTGGCAGGAGGAGGGTCTCTGGGCCAGGGCCAAGGCAGTGGGGGCCGTTCCCTCACTGTTTCCAGGATGGCTTCACGGGCCACATGAAACCACTTCGCGGGCCGGATCTGGCCCCCGGGCCTTGTGTTTGACATGTCTGGTCTACACAGTCTAAGGATCATCTAAAGTTACCCACTCAGCCTGTTTCACCAGTTAAAGTCAGTGCATCTCATCCCAAGACCATTTCATTTCTGAAGAGTTGTTGCTTTAGGAAATGTGTTCTGATGTCCAACCAATGCCTTGTAAATTAAGCCAATTGTTTCTTGTCCTATCTTCTAGAACAATTTGAAAGCCATAGAGAGATAAAGGAGGCTGGAGCAGATGCAATTCCCCAATTCCATGTCTGCCAGGAGTCATATAGAAGCTCAGCAAATGCCATCTCATTACTAAAGCCCAACATGATATCTAAACATGGGAAGATCTATATAAACTGTTTCCTCCAGGAGCAAAATTTTGGATCTGTAAGCCTACCACCTTCCATTTAGAAGAGAACGCTGCAGACTGGATCCTCCTCCTCCTCCTCCTCCTCCTCCTCCTCCTCCTCCTCCTCTTCCTCCCTCCCTTCCACTTCCCCTTTCTCTTCCCCTTCTCCTTCATGTTTCTGTTGATGAAGTCCAAGATAGGTTTATTTATTAGTTTGCAGATATGTCACATTGTTGACTCAGGTTCCGTTTACAATCCACTATAACCTCTTTTTGTACATTAGTGGTCAATGTTGTCCTCCACATTCTCTCTGTGTGTGTGTGTGTGTGTGTGTTTCCATATCTGGTTTTGCACATTGTTCCAGGACTCATAGGTTGAAAAGCTCACCATCACTATTATTTTAACTACCTTAGTTAAATTGCAGACTGAAAAGAAGTAAAATCAACCATTGGTCTTTTCCCAAAGAAAGGCCAGGCTGCCCTGTCTTTTTGCTAGTTTCTACCTCAGTGTTTTCCATTGGCCACTTCCCTTTCACCCTGCACATTCCTAGCATGCACATGTACAAGAAGCATATGCCTGGCCTGAAACCACTGAAAGAATCATGCACTATTGGAATTCAACATTATGCAAGCACAAGCAATTGAACAAAGTCAAACTACAGTCTTGGACTTTAAGATTCATGGAATCAAATGAATGAGAATTCTCAAGGGGGAAACAATCCAAGAAGTTTGGGAAACCTTGAAAAGTGAGATTATAAAAGCCCAGTCTAGCACAATACCAGTGAAGAAGAAAAATAACAGCTCTCAAAAGAAACCAGCATGGCTGCATAAAGAACTCTCTGATAAATTGAAAGACAAAAAGGACAAGTATAAAAAGAGGAAAGAAGAGCACATAACTAAGGCAAAATATCAGCAAATAGCCAGAACCTGCAAAGATGAAGTGAGGAAAGCTAAGGCTCATAATGAACTAAAGCTTGCAACAACAGTCAAAAATAACAAAAAAATGCTTCTTTCAAAAGATAAAAAGCAAGAAAAAAGTCAAGGAAATGTTTGGTCCATTAGTGGGAGAAAGTAGCAAGAAGGTGACAAGCAACAGGGAGAAAGCAAAACTGCATAACTCATTTTTTGCATCCATCTTTACACAAAAGGAAAAAACAGCCCAACCTATCAAAAATAGTACCGTAAAAACAGATTAGAAACACAAGTTAAAATAGGCAAAAAAATGGTAACTGAGCACCACTCCACCTAGACGAGTTCAAATCACCAAGGCCAGATGAATTACACCTCAAGGCTCTGAAGAAACTGGCAGATGTGATCTCAGAACCACTGAACTATATCTTTCAAAGATCCTGGAGCACCGGGGAACTACCAGAGGACTAGAAAAAAGCTGATGTAGTTTCCATCTTCAAAAAACAACAACAAACAAACAAACAGAGCCAGGAAACTACAGACCTATCAGCCTGACTTCAATACCTGGGAAAATTCTGGAAAAGATAAACAACAAATCAGCGAACACCTAGAGGCAAACAAAGTCATAACCAAAATCTAACACGAGTTTGTCAAAAACAGATCATGGCAGACAAATCTTATTGCATTCTTTGACAAAGTGACAAAATTAGTGGACCAGAGAAATGCTGTGGATATAGTTTACTTGGACTTCAGTAAGACATTTGATAAAGTAGACCACAACCTACTGCTTGATAAGATAGAAAAATGTGGGTTACATAGCATCACCACCAGACGGATTCATAACTGGCTGACCAACTGCACTCAACATGTAGCCCACAATGGAACTGCATCTACATGGAGAGCAGTATGCAGTGGAGTACCCCATGGCTTTGTTTTAGGCATGGTACTCTTCAACAACTTCATCAATGATTTGGATGAAGGGACAGATGGGGAACTTATCAAATTTGAAGATGATACCAAGCTGGTAGGAATAGCCAACACTCCAGAAGACAGGCTTAAGATACAGAAGGATCTTGACAGACTTGAATTTTGGATGCTATCTAACAAAATAAAATTCAATGGTGAAAAAGTAAGGTTCTACATTTAGGCAAGAAAAACCAAATGCTCAGGTGTAGCATAGGTGGTACCTTGCTCAATAGTAGCAACTGTGAGAAGGATCTTGGAGTCCCAGTGGACAATCACTTAAATATGAGCCAGCAGTGTGCTGCAGCTGCCAAAAAAGCCAACACAGTGCTAGGCTGCATTAACAGAGGGATAGAATCAAGATCACGTAAAGTACTAATACCACTTTACAATGCCTTGGTAAGGCCACACCTGGAATACTGCATCCAGTATGTGATGTGTTGTGACGTATCACGACCGTTTTTGCATTGCTGGAGCTAGGGTGGACACAGCTTCTGCATGATGCAACTGGCCCACGGGCTGGCAGTTTGATACCCCTGCTCTAGAAAGAGTGCATAGAAGAGGGACTTCTCTGATTAGGGACTGGAGGATAAAACATAAAGAACAGTTGTTGAAAGTGGGTACGTCTAGTTTAATGAAAAGGACTAGGAGTGACAAGATAGCAGTGTTCAAATATCTCAGGAGTTGCCACAAAGAAGAGGGAGTCAAACATTCTCCAAAACACCTGAAGGCAGGTCAAGAAACAATGGATGGAAACTAATCAATGAGTTTAGCAACCTAGAACTAAGGAGAAGTTCCCTTACAATTAGAACAATTAATCAGTGGAACAACCTGCCTCCAGAAGTTGTGAATGCTCCAACACTGGAAGTTTTAAAGAAGAGATTGGATGATTTGTCTGAAATGGAATAGGGTCTCCTGTTTGAGCAGGGAGTTGGACTAGAAGACCTCCAAGCTCCTTTCCAACTCTATTATTCTGTTAAACAGGAACTCTCCTCTTGGAATCAGTGCCTCTTTATCACTGCCCCGCCAAGAGTAACACTGCCATACCAGAAGGGAATTCCTTGTAGTCCCAGACTCAGAAGCTGCTAATCCTGGACTTTCCTGCAAGGCCTGAACCTACAAGGAAGCTGTTTTTCACTGGTAACCAAACAGGAAGCAGCCAGCCAGATGGAACAGCTGCCATTCCTTTCCTCGAACTATCAACTTGAGCTAAGTGTGGCTCATCTTCATAGCCTCTAATCTGGAACACTGAAGCAAGATGAGATTTTATAAAAATGACTAAAGTGTCCATTGCAATGTCATTACACCAGCTCCATCCCTAAAACGTTTGTGTGTGATGTCGCTGTTCTGCCCCAGCCTATGTGACTCCTTGTTATGCTCACAAGGAGAAACCCCTCTTCCAAGAAACAGGCAGGAACTGCAAGAAAAAAACAACCTCTTTTATTCTCACAGACCTGAGTCAATGTCCAAGGCAAACAAACACAGTCCACAGAAACTCAATCCTCAACACAAACAGTTGCCTTCAACACCTCTTACACCTTCCCTTTTATAATTCAGCCAAGGTGTGGCTTCCTAATGCCTTCTCCTTTGCCTTTGGAGCCGCCCCATTGCATTCCTCTGTCCTACTTGCTTCTCTTGCCTGCACTTTTGTGCATCCTGGATTTGTCCCAACTGTTCTTCATCACTGTCCAACTCAAGCTCCCAGCACAGCTGTGTCTCACCCTGAGTGCAGTAGAGGGGCCAGGCTCCTCGTCCGACTGTAAATCTTGGAGCTCCTCACAGCCTTCCACTGACTCTAATGTCACTCCAGGCCCCTCTTCCTCATCTGATTCCTCAGACTCAGCTTCTGGATCCACTGGCTGGCGAGGAATCACAACAGTCACAATGCAAGTACAAAAGGCATAGAGCTTTCATCACGGTGTAGCAATGAACCTTTTATCATGTTTCCAGTTGCTACTATTTAGATGCCCATTCTGCATACATAGCACTCGCAGCTTCAGGCTTGCATTTCTTTATGTCCTGAGCCAGGAACCTCATGAGGTAGTGGGCAGGCAGCACCCAATCCTGAACCTGTAAAAAAGCTGTTTTCACACAAGGAGGCAGGCAGGTAGTCAGCCAACCAGCTATATGGCACAGAATGCTTCCTTTCTCCTGTCTTCTTCTCATTCTCAATGTGCAGGGAGCTGCTTGCCCTCCTGAATATGCTTTTATCTCAATGGCATTTCTACAATCAAACCAAGGAAAAATATTTTGAGGTTCCAGCCACCTACCGACAGCTTCTGAATTTCTGCATAATGTGCAAACAGCATTAGGTATGAGTTAGTGGCTCAGGATACACTCTGTCAAGGGACTTCCTCAATTGCACATCTGTGCCCATGCCAGCTTGCTGGGGTAGAGGAATTAGAACATGTCTGGGCCCAAACTGATTAGCTCTTACTTCTACTTGTGAAATGAAAAAAAAACCCCTCATCACTATTGATGACTGCTACATGTTTTCAAACTTCAACATATAATAGTATTCTGCATCAATTCTTAATCTTCGGGAATGTTGCAAAATGTCATAATAGTCCTTGCCAGCAGTTCTCTTTTTAAATGAATTTAAATGAATTTTTAATTGAATCGTTAATCATAGGAATTAGTTGACCACACTGTCAAAGATCTACCAACTAACCATCTAACCATAAGGCTTGACTGGAAATAGAGTAGATATGCAATCTCTTTGGCACTAATTTGGCAGGTATTGTTTTTTGATGCAGCTTCTAAGTTACATAATTAAATCCTGCTGTAGACAGATTTAAAAAAAAACACCAAGAATTCCCAACTTTTATTCTGGATATGAATGTACTTTCATGCATAGATGGGGACCGAGTAAATACTTTTACATTTTTTTCATTGCTGGGTTAGCTGGGATGGGAAAAAAGCTTTCAATATCTAGCTGAAAATGCATTTGATTATTATTTTATTTTGTATTTAGGTCTAGCTTGTTATTCTGCTTGCATATCTATTCCTATCACTCACAATCTCGTTTTCAGTTCATATTAATATTTAATATTCTTTATACATTGTTCAACCTTAATGGTTGCCTAATTTCTGTTTTTCATCCACAGAGAAGCTATTAATTTATGAGCATATAGGGCAGTAAGTAATAATTTGCATGAATGCTTTGAGCAGATATGCTTCCATAGGCTTCCCATAGCATAAACTCTGGGTGCTTGTGATACCATCTATTGGCCAAGCTTCAATGCATCTCACTTTACATCATGCAGCAGAGTAGGAGAGGAGGGTTTTTCAAAAATAACCATAAAAGGAGTTTAATCTACTAAATGAAAAATCAGCAGAGATCACATAAATTGGTTTGTTTGTAGTAGGGCTTTTGCAGCTATTTGTTTAATATTAAAGATGGTATTCAAAGTGATTCCAAAGGCTTGTACGTCACTCAGTTTTTCCCAAGTTTTGTGATATTTATTCCAATCATATTTGGGAACTCAGTGCTGTTATCTTTTGGATGAACGGAATGCCAGGATAAAACTAATACAAATATTCCTGAGCCTTGAAAACAAGGAAGATTTTTAGTAAGACAGTGGACCATGTTTGAATCTGAATGTTCATCTTAGAAATGTGTCATGAAAATGGGATTTCTCTCCCCTCTTCTAAACACAAATCCATTTTTCCTTCTCTTTCTCCCAGAAATGAATGCAATATTTCTGTTTCAAATCTGGATCTAAAAATTAGAATATTTTTTTATCGTTAAAAGAAATAAATACTTTGAATTGAAAAAAGAGCTTGCTCTATTCTGTTCTAAATTCTAAATTTTTTTAAAGCTGGTTATGCAAATATTGTCACAAGTGGTAATAAACATCCTTTTATTATCACTCCTGGGATGACAGTTATTTTGTCAGTGATTATTAGACTGAGAAGATAACAGTCATGTTCACCAGCAATGGGATTTCCTTATTCTTGGAAGTGTTTGGTAATTATTTGATATTGTCCCTAATTATTATTTTTTTTAGCATTAGATCCTCCCGTGCTATGTAGCATATTGGACAGAAAGGGATCTTCAGAATTTTCAGTCTTGGGAAAGTACTTCAGCATCTTCCTATGCGGTGTTTGGAATTTTTAAGTCTTCCAGGAACGTTCTTCACCATGTATTTTGGGGTGTCCTCTTGGTCATCTGGCATCAAGGAGACTCTATCTCATTGCTATCTTGGGGATTTGATGGTTCTCCATGGAGAGAATACAACCTGCAAGTTGGAGTCTTCTGTGTGCAGCAATGTTATGTAGTTTGTAAGAGAAACTCTACTGGAGCAAATCTTTAGGATTCAGTGAAGACATCTTTGTTGGAAGACATGAAGTCTCTTGTTAATACTTGTTGTGATGCCTTTCAAGTCTCCCTGGCATAAACGGCTGTTGGGATCGTTATAGAGGTGAGCAAACAGTGTTTAGGTTTTAGTGATATAGATGACCAGGACCAGATTTTATTCATCCTCTGTAAAACAGCTCTTGCTTTTCCAATGCAGCACTTGATGTTTGTCTCTGCATCTCCATTATGGGCAATTACACTATCCTTCCTACTTCTTCAAGTCACTGTCATCCAAGTCATCCAAATATGAATCCCCATATCTGTGCAGTGGAGCTCACACAGAGATTAATTCCAATAATTGTAATCCCTAATAATAAGTGTTAAACCTACAGCATGGTGAGCTGTGGTGTCGCAGTGGTTAGAATGCAGTACTACAAGCTAATTCTGCTGACCGCCGGCTGCCAGCAGTTCACAGTTCAATCCTCACTGGCTCATGGTTGATTCATCCTTCCGAGGTCAGTAAAATGAGGACCCAGATTGTTGGGGGCAATATGCTGACTCTGTAAACCACTTACAGAGGGCTGTAAAGCACTGTGAAGCAGTATATAAATCTAAGTGATATTGCTATGGCCGACCATCACTAATACTGATTATATTTTATATTTATATTATTATTAATAGTGATTGGCATTAATATTATAATTACAATTGACTTTAGAGCAACATCAGATATAATATTTTGTTTGTGCTGGAAAATATTAAGTAATTATTATACAATTCTGTTTACATTGTCAAAAAACACATAAAGGCATAGGTGTTTTACAGATTTTTCAAGAGAAATAAAATCTTCTTAGACTGTTTTAACCTAAGATTATTTCCATATAGAATTTTTAACATGATCTAATCTCTTGCCAGTATAACCAATCTTGCTAGGATTAGAGACATCATCTGTAATATAATGTGCTGTACACACCATTTACAGCATTTTTTCCACATTTCTTTTGTTATTTTTACTGTTGAATATTGGAAAGAATTTATGTACAGAGGGACTGTATTTTCTACTAACTGAACAGAAAAAATGTCAAATATTATATGGTGAAAGAAGTCAGCAAAAAAAAAGATTTCAGTTTAAAAATGGGCTGGACGGAATGCATTTTTCTGGGAGGCAATAAGACAGGGGTAAAATATCTAACAAAATGAAAGTAAGGTTTTTACATTTAGGCAAGAAAAACCAAATGCACAGACACAGAATAAGTGGCACCTGGCTCAACAGTAGTAACTGCGAGAGGGATCATGGAGTCCTAGTGGACAGTCACTTAAATATGAGCCAGCAGTGTGCTGCAGCTGCCAAAAAAGCCAACACAGTCCTAGGCTGCATTAATAGAGGGATAGAATCAAGATCATATGAACTACTAATATCACTTTATAATGCCTTGGCAAGGCCACATTTGAATACTGCATCCAGTTTTGGTCGCCATGGTATAAAAAAGATGTCGAGACTCTAGAAAGAGTGCAGAGAACAGCAACAAAGATTATTAGGGGACTTGACAATAAAACATATAAAGAACAGTTGCAGGAATTAGGTATGTCTGGTTTAATGAAAAGAAGGAGTAGGAGTGACATAATAGCAGTGTTCCAATATCTAAGGGGATGCCACAAAGAAGAGGGGGTCAACCTATTCTCCAGAGCACCTGAAGGCAGGACAAGAAGCATAGAATGGATAGAAACTAATCAAGAAGAGAAGCAGCCTAGAACTAAGGAGAAACTTCCTGACAATGAGAACAATAAACCAGTGGAACGGCTTGCCTTCAGAAGTTGTGGGTGCTCCATCACTGGAGGCTTTTAAAAAAAGAGTGGACAGCCATTAGTCTGAAATGCAATAGGGTCTCCTGTTTGAGCAGGGGGCTGGACTAGAAGACCTCCAAGCAGTGGTGGGATTCAGCTAGGTCGCACCAGTTCGGCAAAACCAGTAGTTAATTTTTTGTTGCCCAGGCCCAGAATGGACTTCCAAAAGCGGCATCCACACAGAGAACCAGTTGTTCACATGTTTGAATCCCACCACTGCCTCCAAGGTCCCTTACCACTCTGCTGTTCTGTTATTATTACATCCAACACAGAACTAAGGAGAAATTTCCCGAATAAGAGAACTATTAATTAGTGGAATGACTTCCCTACAAAAGTTATGAGTGGGGGGTTTCAAGAAAAGACTAGACAACCGTTTGTCTGGAATGATATAGGGTCTTCTGCTTGAGCTGGGGGTTGGACTAGAAGACCTCCGAAGTATGTTCTATGTTCTATATTCTGTTTATATTGGATTGAATATATTGTGGAAAAATGTTTTAAATAGGGACTGCACTTGAAAGCATGGGGTTCTACACAGAAAGCAGGCAAAGAAAAAAAAATCAAGTGAGCATTATCTCCTTACTTGTTTTCTATTCAATTTCCATGCTTGAAGTACTAAACCTCTAATATTAAAATTCTAAATTAAACTGTGTATATCAGTAGGCTAATAGAACTCTCTAGCATGTATAATAAAGTGTCATATTGCTTCTCCAACTAATCATTAATGAATTAATGAAAGGGGCTTTTTTCTCTCTTTTTGTATGCTGTAATGTAATGAGATAGACAGCATTTAGGCTTTTTAAAGATTTAGGGTCTCTATTATTGAAAAATAATTATTACCCTACAACGGTAATTAAATGTAATATGAATGAAACTGATATATTTTCTTATCCATAATAAACATTAGCAATGTCAACATTATTTATTGTTACTCTATGAGATCTAACAAGGAACAGGGAGGGCTCTTACTAAATAAACCCCAGATTAAAAAATAAATCAACAGGTACCTCTCTGAAATAAGCTAAAGATAGTGTTGAAATAATTATGTCAGCTAAAATTATCCCTTTATTTTTAGGATCACTTTATGTTTGGATAAAGTTCACTTGGGATTACTGAGATTTTCATATACCACAGAACATAATCTTGATTCTATCCAAAAATATGTCAGATTCACACAGTTTACTGTTCTCAAGTCCTAAACTTTTTTTTAAAATGAAAATAGGATTACTACTAGAGTAGAAAGCTAGAGAGTCATTTGTTTCTGTTTATTGCTATGCCAGTTTCTGAACTGTGTCCCTGACTGACGAAATATATTTTCAGAAATGGCTGGAAAACAATAGCACTGTGCAGAGAGGAAAAACATACCCATTAAATTTCCACTATCTAAGAAGTGCCACTGAAGAAATATTTTCCTCTAGAACTCTCAGATCTTCTGAGGGTTACATTTTTTGGCTGGAGTTGAAAAGCCTGTTCTGACTGGTTTTCCTTCAGATAGTTCTCCTATCATTTTGGGAGTCATCTTCTCGTTGGATAGATACCAGTTTCAAAAAAATATGGCCCATTAGAAAATTGTGAAATTTATATTAGAATCTCAAGATAGATAGTTCAAATTACTGTATATGCTTCTTTCTCTTCCTGAAGTATATGATGACTTCTTGATCTTCAGAATGGTCAAAAGGAAGATAATGTATTGTTCAATTAGGAAAAAATGATAGTGAAAATAGAGAATAAGAAGAAACAAGTTTAGTATCCTGTTAAAACTATGGAAGCCGTGAGGCAGTTCCATGGGCATCATCCAAAACATTTTATCCAGGTGGCTTCTCCAGCTGCCAGAATGATGACATTTTCAAGAAATTGTTGTTGAGGTAAGATGGGATTCCAGCAATGGAGTCATTTCCCAGAAGGCACAATCTATCCAATACAGGTATGTACATATCACAAGGACTTGGAAATCCCTCAAAAAGCACAATTCCACACACCTCAGCGGAATCAGGTGGCCATAATTTTTATCCTGTTACAATTTGTATATTCCTGGCTCACACAATGTTCATTTTATTTATTTATTAAATTCATATGCCACCCAACTCACTCTGTAAAGCAACTCTTACCAAAGTTACTATGTGTACCATCACCTGAATATGAGCTTCAATGTTCATCTCTTCCTACCAGAATTCTTCAGCCAAGCAACTTTGTCCCTTGCCAGGGATTCAAGTCTCCAGAAAAGTTTTGGTGTAGGAAGACAGACCATTGATCTGCTAGTTCATGCATTCCTCCATAGCCATTTTAACCTTTCAAGCAACCTAGGATTATAATGTTGCCCCCCCAAACTCTTGCATCTGGCAGTCCTCACACCTTGGACTTTCAGCTGGAGAGAAAGCTGCTCGGCTTCTCTTAGAAGAACAGATGCATTTGACAAAGTCTGCATATGTGTCAGCACAGACATACAGAGGCAAGAAGATTGTAGTGGGGGATTTGAAATGGCTTTCAACTAAGTTTTTGCTGTCCCCCTGACTATATGGAAAGCTGGACTTAACATCTATTGGCCCCTTCTATTTATCCAATAGATTAGCCTTGCCTTTTTTCCATAGTTGTTTCCTTCAAAGAAGATATATCCTGTCTTCCATCTGTCACTGCCTGTGCTAAAGGAATCCCCCTGCCCCTTGTGTTTCAAAGCTGTTCCCCATCCCACCCCATTCTAGTTGCTGGAAAAGAAGAGAATGAAGCACAAAGTATTCTAGGCTCTAGACCAGGGGTGTCAAACTGCCGGCCCATGGGCCAGATGTGTCACCAGGAAACCACACCCACCCGATTGCCAGCAATGGTGAAAAAGCTCCGATACGTTGTTCAACGTCATATAATGTCACGAGTTTGACATGCCTGCTCTAGACACAAAAACTTAGTATTCAGTATCTGATTCACTTGAAGACTATCATCCAGGTCATGGTTGTCATAAAGGTGCTTTTCCAAAAGGCAACTGGACTTTATTAGTTTTTTCTTTGAAAACGTTCCACTTCTCATCCAAGAAATTTCTTCAGTTCAGTTCAGTTCCCTTCTGAAGAATCTTCTTGGATGAGAAGAGAAATGTTTTCAAATTAAAAACAAAGAAAGTCCAGTTGTCTTTTGGAAAAGTGAATCTTTGGGATTCACTGGAAGGCTATCCTGAATCTGAGAAGTTGTGGAAAAGTGTAACAGGTGTCAACACTACACACATTATATCATTTTCATCTGAAATTCCTACACAAACTGAAATGCCACCACTATCTATAGACAATGGATCCCCAAATTCAATGCTTAGCTTCATGATAGACTCTACAGAATAGTCTATCATGGTGCAGAAAGCAGGTGGGGGGACTTTACAGTTGCCTCTTCATTGCAGGACTTACTAGATATCTCAAGGAATTATCAAATGGGGGTAGTGGGTGTGCAATTTGTTCCTATAACATGTTTCTATTATTTCCTCTGCATGCAGGAGGAGAAACTAACTCTAATAGGGGAGGTCATAGAAGACTAAGGAAATTAACATCACAATACAAATCCTGCCCTTTTATATTTGCATACCAATGTCAGAAATCATACTTAGATCACAGGGTTTGTATTGTGAAATCATAATGTATGCTTTTTCACTTGTTTTTTCCTTGCTCCATAATTATTGTGCTGTATAAGAGCTCTTCTTATAACATGGCTATCAGATTTGGAGTGCAAAATCCAGGTTAACTCTAGATGACAGTAAGTGTGGAGAACACTCTAACCTTTTGCTTACATCTAGCTGCTGTCCAGATTCCTGCAACCCTGATATGGTAGCCTTACTCTAGAGAAGTGTGCTCTATCTACAATCACCTACAGGTAATACTTGACTTACAACCACAACTGGGAGAGAAATTTCCATCGCTAAGCAATTTGGTCATTAAGTGAATCACACTTGTGAGCTGTACCCAATTTTATGAGCTTTTTTGCAGCAGTTGTTAAGTGAATTGAGAGTTAACAAGGTTGATACTATATGGTACAAATCTATTACGGAATCTAATTGTTCTGCTTCAGAAACTGTGAAGCCTCCTCCCAGAAGGTAAGAAAGAAAACCAGTCATGGAGAAGATGTGTAGCATCCCTGACAATACAACAGACCCTGGTCAAGCAGTGCTTATATGCCATGTCCTGGAAAGAAGGAAGTGAACTTCCAATAATCTTTTCTGCCATCTTCACCACTCTCTGCACAGCCTTCCTGTCAGAAACAGTAATACCTCCAAACCACACCTTAATACAATACGACACGATGCTTTCAATCGTCCCTCTATAGAAAGTGGTAAGGACAGGGGAAGGAAGATGTCCTCTTCTCATATGACGCAGGAAATGCTGCTGTGCATGCTTCACCAGTGTCTCACTGTTGAGTGACCAAGTTAATCTGCTCATCAGTTGTTTACCAATCACCTCCCCAGTTGAATTGTTAATACACAGAGGTGTATGGCTGTGCCTGCCTTTTTTGAAATATTCAATGATCTCAATTGTTTTTCCTACATTTAAAATCAGCCTTTTTTATTATACCAGTTCATCAAACCCTCAACTTCCTCCCAGTTATCACCTTCATTATCACCCTGAAAAAGCCCACCACTGTTAGGCTCACCACTGTTGTATCATCCACATACTTCACATTATGGTTGGTAGCAAAACTTGCACAATAGTCATGAGTCAAATCTGGCTTCCCTCATTGACTTTGCTTATCAGAAGTTGGCTGAGAAGATAACAAATGTCAATCATGTGACCTAGGACACTATAACTATTGTAAATATGTGCTGGTTGCCAAACCCCAAATCTCTATCACTCAGCTATGTAGACATTGCAACAGTTGTACGTGTGAAGACTAGTCATAAGTAACTTTTTTTAGCACTGTGAAAACTTCCAGTCATAACTTCGAACAGTCACTAAACAAATGGTTAGAAATCAAGGACTACCTTTATTTAAGCCCTAGCTTTGTGAAATAATTTAACATTTGGAATCAAATTCATTTGAAAAAGCAGGACATTTCCCACCTTAGCCATGAAAGCCAGCTGGGTGACCTTTGGCCAGTCAATCTCTCAGCCCAACCTATCCCACAGTGGTGTTGTGGGGAAAACAGGAAGAAGGTGTGTTGGATATGTTTACTACCTTGGGTTGTTTGTAAAAATAATAAAAGCAGGGTACAAATAAATTAATACAATCACAGTTCTCTTATACTAATTCTTACATTTTACACTCTTCCTTATATAGAAATTCTAAAGTTTAAACATCTGTTGTTTCCAGCTAATGGAAAAATATTCCGGAAAACCAGGACTGGTTGAGCACAGCTTCTTAGCAAGCTTAAAGTCAAATGAATATCCCTCTCAAAGGCCTCTGCAAAAAGCCAAGGGCCACATTGCTGCCATCAATCTGCTGAAACCTGATCATTGGAGAAAACTGGGTGGAAAAGCAACAGAAGGTGAGGGAGTAATAGAGCACTGGGAACAGATCAATTGATGTGTCTTGGAAGGTAGAAGCAGCTGTGAGGAAAAACCAGATCCTGACAAGAAATAAGGTGCAATCACTGCCATTATCAGGAAGCCTGTGAAAAGCAGGAAAACAGTCATGAAGAAGAACCTTAGATATAAAAGTTCTTGAGGCAGGAAAGAAATCTCACTCATCTGTCTTATTTTTGTTTCCATATCTGTTGTTCCAAGAAAACATGAATCCACTCTGTGCAAAGTGAAGTGGCTATTAGATTAGAAGGGGTTGACTGCATGGGGAAAGGTAAAAAAAAGTCAATATGGAGGGAGCAAGGAGTGTAAGGGGGGGCAGGGCTTCATCTAGCAGTTACAGTTGCTATCTTGCTGATTTGATACCAGCTCTGGATGGACCTGGTTGAGTAAGGCTTTGAGTGATGTGCCAGGCACCACATCCTGTAAAAGTGCATTATTAATCCAGGATTTTGTAAATTCCACATCAACTTTGTTGATTTGACGTAACCATGATTGCATCTGGATGCATGTTTGCAATACATGGATAACACAAAAACAGTATGAATTTCTCAATCCTCAGTTTGCTCATTTCTGCTGTATGTGACACCTAGGTAGTCGGGGAGAAAGTAAAACTAGAATTATTTTCCTTGCCAGCTCATTTCACATAGGCAAGGAGTTGTTTTTGTAGATCTGATTCTATACTTGCTGTCTCAAGTACTACAATCCATTAAGAGACTTATCAGATGAAGCTGTGCTGTTCATTTAACTGGCTCTCATCTTGTGCAACACATATGCCGGTTGCATTAATACATTATCCTAACTAAAGGAACAAAGATTCATAATAGGCAGTTTCAGGTGACGAAATGCTTGATGCAAGCCTTGAAAAGGATTATCCAGTGTTCCTTTAGGGAAAGATTTCCCAAGGAGCTTTGCCATTTAATTAATTTTCTATACTCCATCTCCATAATACAGCCTTAGGTCCATTTTAAAGGAACTCTGAGTAACAGCCAAGAGAAAAGGCATTTTCTATCTTGCCTTCACAACTGTACTCTACCCGTTTATAAAGCCGAATGACCTTGACAATTTCCAAATGCTGTCTTAATGCTCCAGCCTCTGCACTATCCCGATTTTTTGAAAAGGAAAGAGTTTGCCTTTTAAAGCCATTTGTCAGACATCAAACAAAAATGCAAAATTCAACTGATTTGATAGCACAACTACAAGATTTATAAGACTATCCTTTGTCTCAACAGTTCAAATCATAAATCTCATTTTTCAAAATTTAATCATTTTTGTTAAAAATGCTGAAAATGTCCTTCTGTTCATTTATTTTAACTATCTCTTCCATGTACACAGGTGCATCCATTGACTTCATCCTCCATCACTGACAAAATTGTGCACCTGGATTAAAAAGCAGTTAGTGAAATTATTTCATCTGGCTTTATGCTGGCACTTGCCTTTAAAATCTTAAATGACTTCAGCCCCAGGAGGAGCTGTTCTCATGCCAGCCAGACCATGGTTACCCTCACAGTGAGTCTTTAGGTCTTCATTTTGCCCTCTTATATGTAACTGAGAATTCTGGAGAGATGTTCTCACAAACTTGGAAAATTTTGCAATTGTTGTCAAGTAAATAAACACACAAAACATCTTTCCTAGAACTCAGAAGTCACACCTGCTAATTGTACCAATTGATAAGTTGTTTTCTTCTGATACATTTTACTTTTTTCTGAGTCTTGTGGGCCAGAATGAGTCTAGTTGCTTTTCAGATAAACAGATTTCCAGGTATTTGCTTGTCCCTTATAAAATAGGGCACAATATTCCTTAACAGAGCTGAGTTCAGTGAGTGGGAATAAAACTGAGGAGCCTTCATTGTGTTCTATCTTGCCCAGAGACATTTATCTGGTACCACTTTTGAAATTTTGTGCTTTTACATCCCCAAGCTTGTACTTTGCTGAGAAGAATGATTTGTGCTGATTCAAATTGCTGCTCTTTTCACATTTATATTATTTAATTCATGTCTATATTTATCATACACTGTATTTTCAGTCAGTCTAAATTATCTGTATATTGCAGGATGGCATATAATTTATGGCTTCATTGTACACAACTGATCCAAGAAGACCACAACTTTTTTTTCATTGGACTTAAGTTGTCTTCAGTGTCATCCCATTTGGTTGAATTGGCAAGGACGTTCAATTCAATATGTGGCTCCTGTTTCATTGAGTCTCGCATGTGACTCAGCTAAGAAGAAAGTTATATTGAAGAAAGCAGCAAGTGGAACAAAAGACTAACTACAGGAAGCTAGGCTTTGTTTCAAATGTCTGGAGAAAATGTGCAACATTTAATAAAATTCTAGAATTGAGCAAGAGAAGAGGGGAACTAACGAGCTTTCCAGGGGATGTTTATGATAGTCCTTAACAAATTGTCCTTTCAAGTTGTTGTGATTCAGGGTCAGCCTGTGGGTTCGGCAGTTGGGTCAGATGAGTCAGAGGAGGAGGGGGGTGTTGAAGACCTTGCTGAGGGGGTTGAAGTTCTTGCTGATGAGAGCCCTCAGCCAGGCCCCTCCCACCTGGTCACGACGGAGACCCAGCTGTGTGAGCCTGACAGCGTGGATGAAGATGACCCACAGCTGGCCCTGTTCAAGGACGCCCAACGCAGGAGGCAGTCAATCAGGAGTAAACAGAGAAAGGCAATGGGGCACCTCGGAAGGAGGCAGAGAGAAGCCACACCCTGAACTGTATAAAAGGGGAATGCGTGGGAGGGCTGGTTTGCTGAAGGCAACCGCTTGATTAGTTCCTGTTTCATAGCTCCTGTTTCATGGTTGGTGTCTTGTTTTGCTCTGTTTTTTTTTTTATTGAAAAGTTTTAAAATACAATTTTCCTTTGAAAAACCCCCCTTCCCCCTCCCTCCTCCCCTCCCTACCTCCCCCCTATCTCCCCCCCTCCCCCTCTCCCTCCTCCCTCCCCTGCCTCCCCCCCCTCTACTTCCCCTCCTCCCCCCCTCCCCCCCCGACTTCCCAGAGCAAAATACAAGGTATATATCTAAAAAGCAATCATAAACAATCATATACTAACAATTATAAACTCTAAAATCCATCACTCTCTAGCTTATATAGAGTAAACCAATCCTTAACAATACTAAATATGTATAAAAAACTAAAATAAAAGAAAACTAGCATCATTCCCATCTATGTTCTTCCACAATTCACTATTACCTAGACATATTCTCACTTACACATCACAAGCACCTATCCCTATTAACCTCTCTAGCCAAAATAGGCTATAATAGATAGTTCTTACACAAATTAACCCGCATTAACCCACAAAACTTTCTTCCTCTTCCTCTGTAGTAAATTGTCCATTAATTCCAAATTGAACATTCTGTTACCAGACATATCATCCCAAAACTCTTAAAAACACAACTACCACTTAACTATAAGTATATTGTGGAAGTTCCATAGATTTCTACTGGTCTTATTTCTTTTTTGAGCGTTTTAAGGCAGCACGCGTCACCCTCTGTTCTCTAGGATCATCCAAAAGAGTTGCAGCTTGATCTCCTCCTGTACCCTTCTCGTCTATCTGTCCATCTTCATCCTCTTGATGTTCTCCTTCTCCAGATCCCTCTGCAGCTTCCAGAAGTGTTGATAGGGTTGCTTTTAAAACATTGTTGTAAAAATCATGCGCTTGCTTCACAGTACCCAAACAGTACCTTTTGCCATCATACATGAAGCTCAACCCAGCTGGGATCTCCCATCTGAACCTTATATCTCTTTGCTTGAGCTCTTGCACAAGAAATATAAAGTCCTTCCTTCTCTTTAAAATCTTTGGAGGAATTTCTTTTAGAACCAAAACTTCTTGACCAGCAATCACAACTTTAGTATCATAGGCAGCTTGTATAACTTCATCTCTAATTTCCCTTTTTACAAAATAAACCACCACATCTCTAGGCAACTTTCTCTGCTTAGCAATCCACGAATTCACACGAAACACTTTGTCCATGCCTTGTTTTATTTCAGATGCTGGATGGTTCAATACCCCCTCAAAAGCCTCAGAAACCAGCTGCTTTAAATCTTCCTTAATATTCTCTTTTAGGCCTCTAATTCTAACAGCAAACTGCATCTGGTAAAATTGAGCCAAACTCTGTTCGCTATCCATTTTGTCTTTTAAATCTTCAATTTCCAATACTTTTGCTTCTAATATAGCATTCCTTTGAGTCAAGTCTTCCACTTGATCATCCAGCACCTCCACACATTTAGCTACTTTATGCACTGAGGACAAAATGTCTACCTTCATCTCTCTAAGTTTCTGCTCCATCCTTTCTTCCATTCTCTGCTCCAATTTCTCCAATTTCTCCTCCATCTGTGCAAATTTAACACCCATTGACTCCAAAATTAACTGGGTATGTTTTTCAAGATCCTTCGATGTCAATACATCAGGAGAATGCAACGCCTGCAGTAATGATTGTTGTTGCACCGGAGAATTTCCAGCACTCCGAAAAGTTCTAGGGGGAGGTTTAGCCGCCATCTTTTACTTACAATTGTGACACACTTTCACTTTAAGTTTTAAACAAAGTCCATCAAGCTTGAGAGTAAAATAAAATAATCCTCTTCATCTCTTCATCTTTCCCTCTTGTACTGCTCTGCCTGCTCTTTTCCTTTCATAGTCTCTCCTTCAAGCAGGGATGGTCGCAGACGCCTGGCTCTGCTCCATAAAGTCCGGAGCAGAGACGCTAGCCAGCTGGGAGCAGCCCAGGCTACGGGGGAGTTCAATCCTTCAGCCGCCCAAGCCCCAAGCTCAGGCGGCCCCGGAGAACTCGACCCCTACCTGGGGGCTCACCCCCTCCTCTTCTCCCGAGGAGGGGGCTTCAAATTCGCCCGAACAGCTGATCGGCGCTGTTTCGGGCGAAAAATCACACAGCTGAGCCGCGGGCAGCCCGGGAAGGCTGTCTCCGGCGCCACGGAGCCACCGGAAGTCCTTGTTTTGCTCTGTTTTATGTTAATAAATTTGGCAGGCTTAATTCCAGCCTCTTGCCGTTTGTAAAGGGGTTGTCCCTGCCTTTTCTGCAGGGCCCGTAGCAGGCTGGTACAGAACACAAGTACAGAATTTGCCTTTGACTGTCATGAGAACCTGAGATAGGAACAAAAAGAAATACAATTCTGGTGGCTCATTAAAAAAAAACAAATGTAAAGAAGAGCAGAGAGTAATCTTCAACTTTGAATTCTAATGCTTGAGGCCTGTTTCTCTTCCAACCTAAATACACTCTAGCCAGTGCTTTTTTTTGTAAGAGAAAAAGGTGCTGGAACTCACACATGTCATACAACCCGCCTTGCCTACCCTACAAGGCTCCATCCAAAAAAGGTGCCGGAACTGAGTGTTCTATGAGAAAGAAAGCCCTGACTCTAGCATATATTTGCAACAAATTCAAACCCAGAGAAGAAAAAGTCAAAATACTGGAGCAACAAATAGCCCCAGCTCAAATGAGAAGAAAGGAGAAGGGTTTCCCAGTACTGTACATAGAAGGTTGCTATAGGCTTTAGAGAAGAAATTGACAGTAGGAGCAAGTCTTCATTGGGAAGCAGCAAGCCCCCTGGATGAGAGAGGAGAGGCAGAAGCAGAATAAATAGAAGTTAAGTTACTCTGCCTTTTAGAAACACTTTTCAGGACTTTGCAGATGAAACAGCCTCTGAACATTCAAGGGAATCAAAAGAGACACTATAGAAAGGGGACAGAATAAATATAAATATAGAATAATATAGAATAAAAATAAATATAGAATAGATATTCCATCTGATAGTAGGTGGAGATTAACTACCACAGGGAATTTACATAACTGTGCACTAACCAATTCAGGTTGTCTATCAGAGGCATGGATCTTCCAGGTCTTATGGAATTATAATAATTATAATTATATAATTACTTCCTATTAATTTACATGGATATATTATTGGGGGATTCCTGATCTAATAATAGTATCTGTATGAAAAAAGAAGTAAAATATTTGTTGAACATGAGCCAGCAGTATGATATAACACAAAAACAAGGCAAATGATTTTAGGCTCTAGGGGCCGGTGCTCATCTCCGTTTCAAAGCCGAAGAGCCAGCGCTTGTCCGAGGATGTCTCCGTGGTCATGTGGCTGGCATGACTAGACGCCAAAGGCGCACGGAGCGCTGTTACCTTCCCACCGCAGTGGTCCCTATTTTTCTACTTGCATTTTTACGTGCTTTCGAACTGCTAGGTTGGCAGAAGCTGGGACAAGTAACAGGCGCTCACTCTGTTACGCGGCACTCGGGATTCGACCCGCCAAACTGCCGACCATCTGATTGATAAGCTCAGCGTCCTAACCCACTGAGCCACCATGTCCCTTCTCCAGTCCAGAATACAGAACACCAAAATAATAAACCTGATTTTTTCAGAAAGGTTGACTCCAGCTGAAAGTTAGAAAGTACTTCCTAACAGTAAGAGCAGTTCAATAGTAGGAACAATTATTCTGAAATATGTTGACACCCCCCCTTTCCTTTTATGTTGTGTTCAAGCAGGGGACACTCTGCTGTCTTTAATGTTTTAATTTGGATTCCTGCTTTTACGAGAGAAGACAAACTCAGTGGTTTAACTTTATTCAGATTCCAGGTTATTGATTCTGTAATCCCAAAAGAAATAGAACGTTTTGTTATGATAAATCAATTAAAAAGCTTTATCTTCCTCAGCATTTTGTAGGAATGTTTAATTTTTAACAGTCTGGGAGTTAGCAAACTAACTCTATAACGAACTTCTATAACTACAGAAGTATGACTGTTAATAAATTCTACAGAAAATATGACTAGAGAAAAATAATTGTACAGCAGAAAATTCTAGTGAGGACAAAAAGTTCATGTCACGTATTTTTTAAGGTAGGGAAACCACTCAAGCTTTCTGAAATGAAGTTATTTATTTAGAATATTTGCACCCTCTTTCTCAAAAGGCCTCTCTATTTGACTGCAATAAGTGAAACATTATAATGGAACAGTTTTAAAAGTATCATTAAAACTTCACGGGATAAATGGTGTATCCTCAGTCATTTCTTCTTTCCTTGATTCAGCTGATACCTTTGTTGGCCATATAAATGTTTCAATAGAAATTTGACCAGGTATAATTTCACTTAGATAACCTTGCCTGAGCTTGGTAAAACTAAACAGGGTTGAATTCTTTAGAGCACAGATAGAAAAGTCAGAACAGAAAATCTATATGACTATATGTGAGACTGAGAAATTAGATAAGAAAAAGATCCTAAGGAGACAATGGTAAACTACTTTGGTATCATTGCCAAGGGAATAATTAGATCTGTCACTGTAGTCACTAACAATCCAGCATGACTTGAGGGAGCCTTTATCATTACCTTTATTGAAGAGAGAATTTCAGCTGATGGACAAAGCCTCATTCTATCCAGCCATATTAATAGACAGATATGTCAGCAAAGGTTGCAGCTCAGTGATAGAACCCAAACTATATATGTCTAAGACTTTAGACGAAACTTTCATACTTTCTAGGAGACAATCTGGACAATTTTTATTTGTTTACTACATAATACACACACACACACACACACACACACACACAAACACACATATAATTATACAGCTGATATAGATTTTTATTACAGAGCAATATAGAAAATTATTTGAAACTCTATAAAAGCAGCATTGTAGAGGGGTTCAGAATTAACTTTGTAAAAGTAATGCAAAAGTGGTGGTATAAATATCAGCTTAGGTCTGAACAACAGAAGGAGCTTAGAAGCAAACACAAATTAGCCCCACTTTGATTCTCTCTGGTAGAAGAGAGGGAAAGAGGAACTCTGCCAGGCTTCCAAGTTTCTGTTATTATATCCTGCAGCAAGGAATAAAAGTTTTGGAAATCCTCATAGATCAGACTTAAAGGCTGAAAAATGTTAAATATGCTACTTATCATTGAGAAAAGGCTACGTTTAAACAACACACATTTTAAGAATGTTTAAGTTCTTTCTGGGAGCACGAGTGACAGTAGATAGGAATTCTGAAGAAAAAGATTCAAGTGTGCCCATGGAGAGAAGTCAAGGGTACCCATAGACACCCCCAAAAACATTATACAATTAGAGGGTGACACACTATTGCTGCCAGTAAGACCTTACCTTAGAGGCCAATGGCTTAACTCAGAATAAACTACTATGATAAGCTTATGACTTGGTGTTACTTATCATAAAGTATTTAAATACTCTTTCTTTGAATACTACAGGATAAAAGAGAAAAAGGAAAATAGCAACATGTTTACAATGATTAATGATGATCTAGTAATATTTCCATGTAGTACTCTTGATAGCAGCTCATACCCTACTTAAAGAAGTGTTTGCATATGAGATATGCCTAATACTACCTAGTCAGCTCCCAAATGATTTATTTTTCAGGATGCAAATTACATTAATGACATAATTAATAAATCTGATATTAAAAACTGAGTATGTCAGAGCTGTATGTCATGTAATCAATGGCTACAAATTGGTTTGGCTTATATTTAATGATTGGCCGGGACGGAGGATGAATCTGTAAAAACAGAAAGGACAATCAATGAGGAGGTTGCATATATTGTCTCCCTTATTTGCAGAGTTGGAAACTGTAGCTTCTTTATTGTTTAACCGTTAGAGATTGGAAATCAATTCTGGAATATAAACAGAAGAGGGAAATATATTAATGGTAAGAGGGAAAATCTTATCAAGAGATCACACTTTGGCCTAAATGCTGAGCCTAGGAAATGTTTCTGAAACAATCATTACCTACACAGAAAGCCTGAAAGTGAACAATACTTTGAAAAATTAGCTTTTACAGGGAAGTGCTGTTTCTTCAAACTAGCTAGGAAGCTCCTGTAAATCAGTAAACTCTTTCGACAAGTCTAGTCCATTCTTCATCATCCTTTGGGACAAATAAGACATTATGCTAAACATACATTGCCTCAAAAAAAAAAAACCCCTCCCAGTAGAGCTTACTAATGTCCTGACATCACAGTCTTCTCAACTTCTACATCCCTACTTCACCTTTTTCACAACCCTTGACAAGATGTGAAAATACAGATCATAAGGACATTAAAAATAAAAATAATTCCATTTATTTTATATGAAAGAAGAATGGAGTTGTGTTTCAGTTACTATTAACTGTCTACAAGGTGCTGTGAATATAGTTTTAAGAAATCAAACCAAATTTCATGTCATCAGGTCTGCGTTGACAGTAGCATTTCTTAGAATAGACACACTTCCATAATACATAATTACATTGAAGATGAAACAGTGAATAGTTTAGTAGATCAAGGGAACACTGTCGATGTACTGCAGTGTATCTGGATTTCATAAAAGTGCTTGAAAATGTCTTTTATGATCTTCTTCATAAAATAATGAAGTATGGGCTATGGCAATGGTTCTCAAACATTCTGATCTCAAGACCCCTTGGCATTGTTAAAAATTGTTGAGGGCCCTGAAGAACTTTGGTTTATGTGGGTTGTATTTATTGATACTGTATTATAAATTAAAACTGACAAATTTTACAATAATTATTTATTTGACTTCATAGGCACCCCCCCCCGAAAGGGTCTTCAGGATTCTGTAGGCACCTCGAGATCATATTTTGAAAATCCCTGGGCTAAAGGGTGGTACTGTCAGATGGATTCAAACATGGTTGAATGACAGCATCCAAAGAGCACTCATAAACATTTCTACTTCACGTTGGCAGAAACTATTGGAATTTTTTTGGAATTAGGCAATGTCTAAATCAAATAAATTAAATTATTGAATACAGTGCCACATGGCTCATGAATATTTTTATCAATGATTGGATGAGTGAGTTTAGGGATGTTTAACAAGTTTGCCGAAATCAAGAAGTTGGGAGCACTATGTAATACTTTAGAAAGGGAAGAGTCAAAATGATCTAGACAAGCTTGAACAGTGGCTTGAAATAAACAGGTTCTAATTTAAAAAGGGGGGAAAAAATAAAATATTGCACCTATGTAAATGAACTTGAGTGTCTTTGTTGTTTCTCAAATTAAACCTGAGACATCAGTATGATGCACCTGTTAAGAAGACAAATGCTGACCTAGGAAGCATTAACAAAAACATAGAGCACATATCATAAATTCTTTCACTTTATTCTACTCTGCCCTGCTCAGTCTCTACTGGGAATATTGTGCCCAGTGCCAATCAACACTGTTCCAAAAGAACAGTGACAAATTGGAGTGAGTTCCAAGAAGGACAGCCAATTTGGTGAAGGGCCTGAAACTAGGTTTATGAGGAACACTTAAGAATCTGGGTATCTTTAATGTGCAAAAAATGCAGCTGGGGGCACCTGTGATGAAACCTCTCTAATTTCCACCCTGGAAGGTAGAATCTGTCTTATGGGGCAGGGAGAAAAATTCTTGTGGTCAAATGTTTGTGAAGTCTTGCAGAACAATCATCAGCGTTCTCATTTTTAGTACAAAACAATGAAGATAATATCCACACTTTGGTTGTATTACAAACTTTGTTATTTTCTACTGATTAATTACTGTATCATGCAAAGATAAGATCCAATTTTTGCTCATTTACGTGTTTTATTTTTAAATTAAAGAGGAGACATTGCTGGTCAGTGTGCCATTTGCTGTGAAGTACAAATAATAAGATACTATTTATGTGTATCTCATAGTTCCTGTGACCTACTTCTAATTAGTATAGAATTACCAATCAGCATAGTTACAGTCTCTGTATACGGTTATTTGGAAATAAATCCTACGAGGCTTAATGGGAATTACTTCCAAGTAAATACGGTATGAAAGTTTTAATCGCAATTTAGTCGGTCTTATTTATTTCCCTCAGAATTACCATCAACTGACATCTGTGCAACTAAATGTAATTTATGTGGCCTTGTGCAGTTTGCCAAGCAAAGCTTCCTCATTGTTTTGAGCAGTTTAATAGAAGGGATGCTTGATATGGAAATATGTTATAAATTAAATACATTTTGACACCAAGCAAGTCGCTGACATTCAGCACTGTCTGCTATTTTTAAAAATGTAGACATTTAACAGAATTTGAAATCCCAATATCAATTTCCTCCACCCTACCCATCTGCAGCCCTCTCAAACTTCCACACTGTTATTTGCCAGGAATAATAATGGTGTATGTGCTTTCGCTATTATTTGCTTGCATGGTATTCCAGATGTTGTATATTAGATTGCCATAAGGCTAACTGGATGATTTTATTGTGCTTTCTTTTAAAGCTGATTTTTTTAAAAAAAACATTTCTGCTGTGAGGGCTCGTGTGTGTGACTTGCTGAAACAGCTTTTACATTTGTGAATGACACACTTTGTTATGATACAATCAATGACCATCTTTTGCACGGTGAGAAAAGCAAAGCTAAATCAGAACGGAAAGGTCATGCTTAAAAAAAAAGAGCCAACCATATGCCGCCAGAGCCCAGGGCAGTTCAGGATCAGTTACACACTGAGCCCCTAATGATCTCCTCGCATCAAAAGGCCTTGGCATCGTTCCTGTACCTCAAAGGCTCCTGACCTAGAGGATAATATAAGCGTCCATACAATCTCCTCTCTCTTTTGTGCCTATTTTCAATGAGGAAAGGAAGCAGCAGTGACTTTGGTATAAAGTGTCATCTTGAACAATACCTGACCGCAATAATGCAACCTTATTTGTACAAAACGGAGGAGGAAAATGGGGCTTGCTCTCATTTACTTGAAGGGGTAGCTAATATATTTTCAATGAGATATGAGGGGGGGGGAATCTATTTTCCTCTTCCTGTTTTGTTTTTTGAGTCCCCCCTCCCCCGCATATGCAGAGCGTGGGAGCTTTTCAAAACACTTTGCAAATCAGTCCAATCCCCCTCCCTCATTTGTTGCATGAGCAGGTATTTACACTCGCCTTTATCTCCTTAAACCTCTTAATATAAAGAGTAAACTAGTCTGCCTGTGAGTGCATTGACTGTATTAAGAATGGCGGATTGTATTCCAAAGCAGCCAGGCCTCTAATGTTATCACTCAGCAGGAATGGACCCCATCAGAAGGCACATGGTGTGCCATGACGTAGCCTGTCTTAGACCACAAAAGCAGACTTTTCTCTGTGAATTAGACAAACCACACAAAAGGCAACAATAGCTAGCATAAACACTATTTAATACTATTCATGGGCTATTGAAGAGATGGGCGTTGACTAAGAAGCGCAGCAAAGCTCGTACATTGTTGTTAGATGAAAGGACGCTTAATGAACAGGAAGCATCAATTGAACAGGCTGACAGTAACCGTATAACTGCAGGATTGTGGGACTGGCATTTACCCCATGGGCCTTTACAGTCAGAAAAATAAAGAGAAATTAAAGCATAAGGAATCCTTTTTTGTGGGCACTTAAAGCCCATGAAGCAGCACAAGGAAGTTTACAATTGTCTTTTCAAGATTTGTCCATGCTTTAGATTAATTATGAAAAGGGAACATTTGAGGAGGGGGTGAGAGTAAAGGAGGAGAAGAAGAAGCACCGGCAATAGGTTGTGTTCCACATAATAGCCATTTTATGGACAATGCTGAATCCTGATCTGGGCAAATCTCTGCTTTTATTTTTGGTCTTTTTTTTAAAGCCCCCTTTTTAGGTAGCTGAAATGAGGTTGAAATGAAACCCTGGCCATTCAACTGCCTCCGTTGAAGCTGCTGTGGTGAAGTTGTGTGAAAAAAAAAAACCAATGCAAAAGCATTTCACAGAACTTCCAGCGGAAGCACAAAAAGGCAGAGAAGGGTTTGGATGTGATCTCCTACCACAGTTTTGAATCTACTTTTCCCCCACCCCCAGGATTCTGCAGTCAGAAAAAAAACATACCTTTAGTTGTTCCAATTTGATGTTTAACATTTATTTTCTTCCTGCATGTTGTGTCTTAGCATTATAATAACAAAAAGATGGACTAAGATATGCAAAGAGGCTTTCATTTACAGTCATATTTCTTTTTCTCTTAGGTGGAAAGAGGTGTATGATGGACAATCTACTTCACAATCATCTTTTGTAGCCCAGGTCTTTGCATTATTCCCTTTCTGTCTTTTCATTGAAAGAGGGACCCTGGAAAGTTTCCTTCCATTTGCAATTTGAAAGGGGAAATTAGGTTATGCAGTAACTGGAGATAGAATTTCGTAAGGTGACATCAGTACTGGTAACCAACAACTGAGTCTCCTTGAAATTTTGGTTACCTTTTTTTAGAGACAATTTAATTTAAAAATAACATAACAAAAAAGGAGGGAAAAACTGGGTTGGAAATTCAGTGGGCATCAGAACTGTGGTTATGTTATCAGGATCTTCTCTACTTCTTACATATACAAACTAATTTTTTTTTAAAAAAGGTGACAATCTAGGCCATAAATTTCAACATGCATATTCTCATATAAACCCTGATTAAAACAAGTAAAGCAAGATAAAATGGGAGAAAGGAATGCTCTGTGGGTGACTTTGAGGGAAAAGGTTGGAAAAGAAAGAAAGAAAGAAAGAAAGAAAGAAAGAAAGAAAGAAAGAAAGAAAGAAAGAAAGAAAGAAAGAAAGAGGAAGGAAGGAAGGAAGGAAGGAAGGAAGGAAGGAAGGAAGGAAGGAAGGAAGGAAGGAAGGAAGGAAGGAAGTTTTAGCATTGAATTTTTCCAGGAAAGGAGAAAAGCAGAAGAAGCCAGGATGGCTTTAGAAAAGGTCCCCCTTTCCTTTTCCTATAGGGAGTAGAAAGAATAGGTCACAATGAAGGACACATTAAAAACAATTAAGTTTTGTAGGTGCCAGAAAAACTAATGCTCAAGATAAATAGAATTTAGTGAAGATAACAAGAAAGAAATCAGATATATTCAAAATTAAAGGAAAAGAAAACAATTGATATATCAGCTGTTACCTTAAAATCTCAAAAAAAAAGTTGATATGAAAGAAATAACAAAGCTACTCAACTCTTATTTTGGCTCAGACTTCTCCAAAAAGAAGGCATGTGTTTTATCAGACAATTGGGAAGAACAGGTTGAAGGTCAGGATTGACATTGATAGAAACTGGATCAGGGAATACCTATTTATTTTGAATGTGTTGACATTTTAAAGCCAGTGTCCTAGGCTATTGATGTTGATGGTCTTGTCAAAATGTTCTACATTATCTTTGCATAATTCTAGCAAACAGATGACATCCTAAACAATGGGAAGGCAAATTGGAGGATCTGGAGATCGACAGACTACTCTGCCTGACATTGATGTCTAGGATTATTCTAAACTCAATCATCATGAGACTGATTTGTAAGCACATTGAAAACAAGATGCAGTAATAATATGTCTATAGAATATATCTTGTCAGACTAACATTTTTTGTCTAATTTAGTAGATTTGGGGAATGTTATAGGTGTAATATATCTTCAATAAACCATTTGACTAAATAATACCCAGGGCATTCTAACTTATTCTAACTAATAAGCTAATTCAATATGTATAGATGGTGTGACAATTAAGTGAATATTCAGAAATTGTTTTTTAATAAAGTTCTATTGATTATTTTTTTAACAGAATTCAATAGTAATTATTCAACAAAACGTGTTGTCTGAGTATCTTATTCACTAATACAAATTAAATTCCTAATCCCTAAATCTTTTCTCTAACCATTGATAAAATAGGTCCCAAGTTTGAAAATGTTCTCTTTCTTCTTTTTCTGTCATCGTTAAAGTAAGTCTGTCCATTTCTGCACAGTCTAGTATTTTTTTAAATTATTTCTTCTTCTGGTGGTGTTTCTTCGTTCTTCCAGTATTGCACAAATATAATTCTTGCCGCTGTTATCACATGTAAAATCAAATATGTACTTTGCTTATCAATTTTTTCTACCATTATACCTAGTAAAAAAAATCAGATTTATATCTATGTGTTTCTCACACATTTTTTCCAACCAAGTGTGAATTTTTGTCCAACATCTCCTTTTTTTAACACATCTCCACCACATATGATAATAAGTACCTGGTTTATGCTTACATTTCCAACATTTCTCTGGCATATTTTTAAACATTTTTGCTAATCTTGTTGGTGACAATGCTCATCAGTGGCTCCTCATCAACTGAAGAGATGCATGTATTTCTCTCAATTTTGTCCAGAGTCTTAGAACCTCTCTGGTCATTTACATATATTTATTAATGACAAAGATGAAAAGAGAGATCTAAACCTCAAATACCGTGCCAAATGTTGAGTGCCTCAGTTAAAGAGGGAATCAGATTAAAATGGATTCAGAGAAAGTAGCAAGGATAATCGGGGAGGAGTTATTAACTAAGCGGTAGAATGAAAGAGCAAATGAATTTGGAATGTTTAACTTTGAATACAGAAGACTAAGGAAAAATATATCATAGTTATGTATTAGTCAAATATGGTAAAGATTTCACACAGATGAACATTTATTTATTTGTTTATTTGTTGTTTATTTATTGAAATGCATATGGCTATCCAACTCAATCTCAGTGCCTCTGTGCAGCTTACAATGATAAAATTCAATAGAAAAATCTATAATTCCCACACCTGTGGCAACCACAATTATAGACCAGCAATTTGATGGTCTCCATATCACTCTGGGGTCCCCAGGCCTTTTGTCAGAACCATGTTTTTGGGGTCTTGTGAAAGAGTTTCAAAGTGTGGATAAACAGCCCTACAGCAGGCATGTCAAACTGCCAGCCCATGGGCCAGATACGCCATGCCGAAACTGCACCCACCCCATTGTCGGCAATGGGGAAAAAGTCCGGACACATCGCGCAATGTCACATGACGTCGCAAGTTTGACATGCCTGCCCTACAGGGATGATGGCATGGAAGCCATTTGAGCTGCTGGAGAAAAAGTAGACATACAAGTAACTAAGTAAATATCTGCTAAGCTTGCAGGTTTGCCAATCTATTTACTTTAGTAAATTTTACCGGTTTCCATGAGGATCACTTGCAGATAAGTATGTATCAGATTGGCGCTTCAGCAGTGGTTATAGCAAAGGTTTAACAGAAAAACTTTGCAAGCAGAGAACAGCTCACCATGGCATCAGTACAGGAGAAGACAGTTAAGCCAACAAGGGACGGTGTTGGCATAAACCATAGTTTATCCATTCAGTGCCATCACAGCACCACTGAATGGTGAATTCAGTGGTGCTGTGATGGCACTGAATGGATAAACTATGGTTGTTGCTCTTTCTGAGCTTGGATGCCAACACCGTCCCTTGTTGGTACAGAGGCAACAATAAATGACCTGAACCAATTAGATAATAATTGCCATAGCTCTACCATTTACCAAGTGGGGAAGGTGCTAAGATAAAAGCCACAATGACAAAATGGACTAATGCTTGCAGTCATATATAGATGGTGTATAGCCTGTAAAGAGGGGGGTGGGGCAGAGGAAAGAAAGAGAAGAATTCTGAAAAGCACCATGGATGCATGACAATGGAGATCAAATATAAAGAGCCTAATTGGTATAGCAGTGAGATCCAATGCCACAAATAGCCATTCATAATCATATGCAATTAACATATCAATAGTTCTTTTTTAGAATTACAGTCCATAAGCTAACTAAGCTTCATTGTAAGGAAGCTTGGCAAGACAGAGTTATTAATTAAAATCCTTTTGAAAATCTGGTGTTGCACTCATTCATATCCTTTTCGGCCTTTTTTTCAGCCTGGACTCCAAAACCCAGGGCATGCTAAGCAGGGGGAGGGGGAGAATGGAGACAAGAGGAGGTCATTTTAACCACAAATTTAAAAAAAAACAATTAAAACCGGAACAAAACATTTATTTATTTTATTTTTTCAAAAATCTTAAGGTCTTTCAATACTGATCATATTACACCCAGCCTGTTTTCAGACTGAACCAGTTATCTAAACTATCACAGTGGGGAAAAATGTAAAATAAAATAGTGTTCAGAAAAGGAAAAAGAGGAACTTACTGCTAAGCTTGTAAGCCGCCCTGAGTCTTCGGAGAAGGGCGGGATATAAATGGAATTAAAATAAATAAATAAATAAAAATAAACTTCAAGAGAGATTTAAGGAAAAAAATTATTTTTAATCTCACAATCGGTAGCATGACATGATTAATGGGGCTCTTGTGTGTTTTCCAAGGAAGCTATTGACAGTATGGTCTGGGTCTGTAGATTTCTAGATATGTTCCCTGCAGAGGCGGTTCTGCCTAAGAGAGACAGACGCTGGTCAGGAAAGGAATTCTGCAAAGGCACGTCATGCATTTTCAAATCCCAAAACTTTTAAACTGTCATTGAAAGGAGTCTTTGGTAAACTAGTCTTTATATAACCTTGAGCTTATAAGGCCATGGTCACTAGTACCTATTATGGAGCTGTATTAGTCTCCTGGCAATTATATGGTCAAATGCTCGCCATCTTAATCTCTCTCCAATGATAACTTGTAACTCTCCCAAGGGCACTTCTATTTTTTTTTAATCCTACCAATCTTATCTATTGTCTCCTTCCCTCAAACGTGCCAAGCATAGTCATTTTTAATAGTCCATCAAATATTTGCATCACACACCCAGAATACCTGCACAGCTGATCAAAGGAACAGTTTGATACAGGGCTGAATGAATCTTCTTGAAATTGGCTGTACAAGTTAGGTTTTTGGGGCAGTTGACTCAGAGCACAAATAAGTGTTTTCCCAGGCACAAATTCTACCTGGGTTTCTTAGCAAGATTTATTGAAATGAAAGGGGCAGGGTTACAAAAGTTTGATAAAAAGCAATTTAAAATGGAATTTGGTAAAATACAATTTAAAATGAAATGGTAATAAAATACAATCTAAAATGAAATTGTAACAGTGTGCAATAATTTAAGATATAGATAAAATATGATAAAATTATATTTCGGAGTCACCGTTGCAATCTACCCCAATGAGTCCCACATATGCAGATCTCAAGCGAACCATTTTGTTTAAGTACTGTGCTACGTTAAATGTTATTTTCAAGTTCTGGCCGGACATAAGGTAAGTTATTTTGATATGGGGATCCCAATGGGTCATTCGTTTGGTATATAGACCAAGATACCTGTCTCTCACCCTCTTATACAGGCAACGGTCAAATAGGATGTGAGCCAGGTCTTCTACCTCTGCCGCTCCGCAAATGCAGAGATGATCATTGTTTAAGTTTAAGTACAAAGTTTAAGTACAAAGTTTTACCCTACTGAAGTTTGGTAAATCTTGGGTTTATTGGATTTGTATTAAATTAACTGGTAGTTGCCTGTATTATCTGTAAAAACACAGCAAAAAGAACAACAATGCAACATTAAAAATTGAGGCATATAACACTCCCATTGCTGCCTGGTTCCTTTTTCCAATCAATCAATCAATCAATCAATCAATCAATCAATCAATCAAATTAGATAACCAATTCACATACATATTTGCCATCAAAGCATACAACTGATTTATATATTTTCAATTGCTTGCTTCATCTAGTTCCTTGTCTTCTGGCTTTTTTTAAGGTCTCCTGCCCTCCAAAATAAACAAAAATCTCATTTTCCCCTCTAAAACCCTGTGACTGATTTATTTACATTAAAAATAATGCTTTCTCAATTCCTTTACCTCTTGGCTTCCTTCTCCCAGCAAACTACCATCTCAGAGCTGCAGAAATCCAAACCATTACTCAATAGCACCAAGGTGCTATTTCTCCCACCCCACTACTTTAGTGCCATCTAGAGTTTATCCAGATTTTTGAAATCCGGTTTATCCAGGTTTTTGACATCCATACCTCAGCTGAAAAACACAATGAAATGAGCATTTAAATTGCCCCTCGATATAACAACAATAACTTTATGAGCAATTTGTGTTATATAATAATAGTTGTGCCACATTCTTGTTTCCTAATTCTCTTGTCTCCACCAGAAAAAGTTCTACTTTTCCCTTCAACAATTCCTTCCAATTATTATTTTCATTCCACAGTGTCCTTTAGAACAGTGTTTCTCAACCTTCATAACTTTAAGATATATGGATGTCAACTCTGGAGCTGAAGCCCACAAATTTAAAAATTGCTAAGGCTGAGAAGCACTGCTCTACAGCTTAATCCCAATTGTTCATCCTCTCCTTGTTCCACTTTACAATCAGTCGAGATGCCTATTGAACTGCGGTATACTGTACTGTACTCCAGTAAGTACAAGTAAGATCCCACTCCTAGACTGGGCTTAGCTGATCTAAAGCAGACTACAGATGCATAATTGGCAAATATTCTAATCTAAGACGAAAAGGTCTCCAGAAAGGGTTTTTCAATCGCAGTCATATACAGGAGGTTCTAGACAGACTTGTTGTCTCAATCTGAACCATATCAATTAGTTAGAAAAAAACAGGGTGGTGAAAAGGAAATTTAGAAGGGCAGCTCCCCAGCTACCTCATAGCTCTAGGCCTGAATTGCACTTTTCCATATTTCCTATGTAGCCAATCAAATACAGATTCTAGTGATGTTTGTATTGTTTAAAGGAATAAATGCTCTCTGCAAAGTCTATTAACTTCCCTCTGTTTCCTGTTTTTGAACTTTAGTCATTAGTAGTACTACACACTTTCTCTTGATGTTGCATTTAAGGCCTCTTGCCATAATTTCTCAATGTCTTCCATGTTTGCATCTGTAATTGTAGATACAGTTGTATAACACTGATGTCCATTGTATTCCACTAAACCTAATCAACAGGATCTCCTGTCAGGTACTAGATTATAGCCAAGCAGGTAGAATGGTCCTTGAGCATCAGTGCCGTTCCATTTTTTTTCTATAATATCATGTTCAAATGAATTATTACTCACTCCCCCATGACAATTTCATGTTTAAGTTGGGTTCTAAATTTGTCTAGCTCTATTTCTCAATTTCCCTATATATTATGCTGTGGATTCATATTTCAGTTTTAGAATATCAACCCAAAAGCTTATGAATATAGCCTACTATTAAGGTATTAGTATAAGGAATTGCTTTTAGATGAATAATTCTTTCAAGGTTTGCAGCTGGAGAATTATGGCATCTGGAATGTTATAGTGCACTTTTGTTCTTATTTACTGCTATATAATCTTCAAACTACACCCCTTATTTCTCATCATATCATCATCAAAATGAAGGGGAAGAGAAACAGATAATTTGATTAATGGCAGCAGTGTGCCAAAATAAAGACTTTTGTTTTCTATTATTATAGCTGTAGTGCCACTTGCTAACATAAATTACAGCAGATTAGATTGTGAATCTAATTTAGCTAAGTAAAATTAATTTCCATTTTGAAAACACATATGAGGATAATTATTTATAATTTTTGGATATGGGGAAACAAATTCCCCTTTTATTACAGTAATTTGTGGGGACTATTGTTTAAACTCTTTCCACCTTAGAATATTTCAAACATTGGAGAGAGGCAGTGATAACTTTTAACCACAACAATTAATTGAATCTCCTAAGATCCACTTTTCTTTTGACTTATAACTGCCCAGAGACCTGATTTTCATCCCGAAGTGTTGACTCTTATCTTATTAAGAAGAAACAACCAACAGTCCAGTACAAGCTTTTGGTCAACAGATTTTGGAGGATATCTTCAAAAGAAAAAAGTCAATTACTCCTACCACAGTTGCCTTATAATTAAATTATTATTTTGATGTATGCCTACATGAGGTTGCCCTTGAGATCCTCTGGGTGCTACAGCCACTTCACAGTGCAGTAGTAAGGGCAACTCTTGTTGGACAGATGTATCATCACTACTGAGTAAGCTGTACTGGCTGTCAGTTGGCCTCTTAGTGCAATTGAAGGTGCTGGTTATCTATATACCAGTAAAATTGCCATGCCCATTTATAACTTTAAATTACAGTAGGCTAAATAATCCATCATAGAGCAAAATTTTTGAACCAAAATTTTGAACCAAAATTCAGTGAGCTACTGTTCAGAATGCTGGGGCCCATTACATCCATTTTACCCATTAGAATGAAATTTGAGGAAGTTGTGCCACTTCAGAGCAACCATGGTCCTATCACTGTCATTTCCAATACTCCCTTAAACCTTCCCACAAGTTAATGGGGAAATCAGTATAAATTCAATTATGTTTGTCTTTGCTTGTGGGAAGCTGGTGGAGAGTATTGGCAATGGGGAAGTCAGCAGTGAAAGTTGCAAGTTGCTTGGGTAGGACTCCTCCAGTCACACAACCTCCCCAGACTCTCTGCACTCATGCCCTGCCACCCATTCACACACCTCTGTGCACTCATTCCAACCCACATGGCACCCAGTGCACCTTTCTTGCTCTATGCACCCTCACATGCCCTCCTCAGCCTGAGAAGATGGATCCAAAAGGAGCAAGGGTCAGTCAAATAAGGATTTACAGATAATAACCAAGATGTTCAATTGAATCTGGAGGTCTGTTAATAACCAGTGCAGTGCTCACAAGAGTTTTTTTTTTGTCTCTGAACTGACTAGCACTAGTTTGTAGTTGAACCATTGCATTCTGTGCCAACTAGGGTTTCCAGGTTATTTTCAAGGGAAACTTCATATCGAACAAATTGCAGTAATTTATTTGGGAGGTAACAAACACACTTTTTAAAATTGCTTCCTGACCAAGAACTGAGGGTGATTGATGGATTTGCAAAACTAGCGAAGTTTCTTTGGCCATGGGTTTCAGCTCCACAGGAACAGTGAGTCCAGAACAACCCTCCATGTTTTGAGAGGGAGAGGATACCCACTGCAAAAGATATCTGGAAAATGGCATGAGCCTTGGTGGAGCAGTGGGCTAATGCCTCCTTAAGTAACACCAGCTGCCTGCAATTAGTGCAGGTTCGCATCCCACCAGGCTCAAGGTTGACTCAGCCTTCCATCCTTCTGAGGTAGGTAAAATGAGGACCCAGATTGTTGGGGGCAATTAAGCTGACTTTGTAATAATGCCGCTTGGGGTGTGTGTGAAAGCCCTAATAAGCAGGCATATACATAGAATGAAGGCTACTGCTAAGCTTGTAAGCCGCCCTGAGTCTTCGGAGAAGGGCGGGATATAAATGGAATTAAAATAAAAATAAAAATACTTAGAGACAACTCCTTTAAAGTTAAGCTGGCCCTCAGCTTTTTATGCTTTAGGAAGCAACTGAAGATCTTCCACAGGCCTTTGTGGACTGGAGTGTGAAAGAAAGACAGGACTAGACATAACAGCGTAATTGAGTGGGGAGGGATCCTGGAGGTCTTCTAGTCCAACCCCCTGCTCAAGCAGGAGACCTATAACACTTCAGACTAATGGTTGTCCAACCTTTCTCAAAAACTTCCAGTGATGGAGCAGCTACAACTTCTGGAGGCAAGTTGTTCCACGGATTAATTATTCTAACTCTCAGGAAATTTCTCTTTAGTTCTAAGCTTGTTCTCTCTTTGATTGGTTGATTGGTTCCGTTGCTTCTTGTTCTGCCTTTGGGTGCTTTGGAGGAGGAGAATAATAATAATAATAATAATAATAATAATAATAATAATAATAATAATAATAATAATAATAATAATAATAATAATAAGAAGAAGAAGAAGAAGAAGAAGAAGAAGAAGAAGAAGAAGAAGAAGAAGAAGAAGAAGAAGAAGAAGAAGAAGAAGAAGAAGAAGAAGAAGAAGAAGCCCGGGGGGTTCACCCAGCTGAGTGGCAGCGGCTGGGTGGAGGTCTGGGACACCTATTTATCCTCTGTTAGATCCTCCTTACTGACTGACTATCAACTATGGACTGCCTTCTATCTGGACTACTCCTTATGCCTTTCCTTAAATATTCTTGCACGGACTTGTTCGCCCTCAGGGGTGCTCCCCCTTCCTGGGTGCGACCCGCCTTTCTAGCCGCTTATGATCTCGAGGAAGGGCCCATTTATTGGGACCCCAAGAGATGGCTGGGCACGGGTAGGGGCCTTCGACGGAAACCCAACAAGAGGCCCCTGGTTAGTTTTCTTTCTAAATTTTTTAGGGGGTTAGGGAGGAGGGAGGGTACTCTTTTTGGTTGTTTGGATAAGGGGGACAGTCCAACAACCTCTGTTCAGGCCAGTGCCAAGGTAGATCGCGGGGGGGGAGGAGCGGGGGTCAGTTGCCTCTGGGGCCCCAGGGCTGGTCGTGGGAATACCTATTCCCACGACGTTAGGGAATGGCAGCAGGTGTAGGAGCAGAGGGCCATATCGATCTCAGGGAAGGCCTCTCCACTGCTTACAAGCGGTGAGGCACTCCGACCCTCTGGCTCTGCCCCGAGGTCCCGGGAGTGAGGATGTGCAGCCTCCTGAGCTCCGGCTGGTGTACTTGAATGCCAGGTCTGTCGCTAATAAAGCTCCTCTCGTCCGCGACTTGGTCGAGGGTGAGCAGGCGGACCTGGCTTGCATCACGGAGACTTGGTTGGGCCCAGAGGGCGGGATTCCTCTGGTTGACCTTTGCCCACCAGGTTTCCGGGTGCTACACCGGCCTCGGGCTCAGGGTAGGGGCGGGGGCGTGGCTGTTGTCATGAGGGAGACCTTGTGTCCGCGGGAGGCCACCGTTCCCCAGATAGTCGGGTGTGAGTCTCTCTTTTTGAGATGCGGCCCTGGTGCGCAGTTGGGCTTGCTGCTGGTGTACCTTTCGCCTAGTCACACAGCAGCAGCCCTGCCTGAGCTTCTCGATGTCCTCTCTGGGTTGGTGATTGAGTTCCCGAAACTTATAGTTTTGGGGGACTTCAATCTACCATCGCTGGGAGGATCATCTGAGTTGGCTTGGGAGTTCATGGCTTCCATGATGGCCATGGACCTGACGCAAGTAATTTCGGGGCCGACTCATGAGGGAGGCCACACCCTTGACTTAGTTTTCTTATCTGGACGGTGGTTAGATGATCTTGGTGGGGGCTCCCCAATTGTTATGCCCCTGTCATGGACCGATCATCATCTCCTGCGGCTGGTCTTCCATTCTGCCACCCCCCACCGTGGGTGTGTGGAACCAATTAAATGGTACCGCCCCAGATGCTTAATGGATCCCCAGAGGTTCCAGGCGGCGCTGGGGTCCCCACCTGCCTCCCTTGCTCACAGCTCGGCAGATGCCTTAGTGGAAGCCTGGGAAAGGGCAGCCACTGAGGCTCTTGACTGAGTTGTACCCCTGCGGCCCCTGACCCGGTGCAGATCCCGCCGAGATCCATGGTTCTCCGCGGAGCTCAGGGAGATGAAGCGTTGGAGACGGGGCCTAGAGAGCGGTTGGAGATCCAGCCGATCCGAATCCGACCGATTGTGACTAAGAGCCTATACTAGGTCTTATCTCGCTGTGATAAGGGAGGCAAGGTCTAACCACTTCGCTACCCTTATCGCGTGCGCAGATAATCACCCGGCCGCCCTGTTTAGGGTGACTCGCTCCCTCCTGAATCAAGAGGTGAGGGAAGAACCCTTGCAGGGTCGTGCCGAGGATTTTAACCAGCATCTGTCAGACAAAATCGCTCGGATTCGGACCGGTCTGGACTCTGACTGGGCAGAGTCTGGCGATCAGGACACGGGCGGTCTTGTCGATATTACCTGGGAGGAGTTTGATTCTGTGACTCCGGAGGAAGTGGACAGGATCATGGGGAGGCTAAGCTCCACCACATGTTTATTGGACCCGTGCCCTTCCTGGCTGGTTTATGCAGCCTGGGAGAGGACACGCAGCTGGTTCCAGGCAGTTATATCGGCTTGTTTGAACGAGGGTAGCTTCCCCGCTGTCTTGAAAGAGGCAGTGGTGAGGCCTCTCCTCAAGAAGCCTGCCTTGGACCCAGCTGTATTGAACAACTTTCGTCCCGTCTCCAACCTTCACTTTCTTGCGAAGGTTGTTGAGAGTGTGGTGGCGCATCAGCTCCCTCTGGTCCTGGATGAAACGGATTATCTAGACCCATACCAATCGGGTTTCAGGCCCCGGCACAGCACGGAGACGGCATTGGTCGCGCTGGTGAATGATCTCTGGAGGGCTCGGGACAGGGGACATTCCTCTGTTCTAGTCCTATTAGACCTCTCAGCGGCTTTCGATACCATCGACCATGGTATCTTGCTGCGGCATCTCAGGGGATTGGGAGTGGGAGGCACGGTCTTACAGTGGTTCTCCTCCTATCTCCAGGGACGTTCGCAGTTGGTGTTGGCAGGAGGGTAGAGGTCGACCGTGAGGTCTCTCGTTTGTGGAGTTCCTCAGGGGTCGGTCCTCTCGCCTCTCCTGTTCAACATCTACTGTATATGAAACCGCTGGGTGAGATCATTCGTGGGTTTGGAGTTGGGTATCATCAGCTTTTCCTTTCGACCCCAAACCACCCCAGTGATGCCCTCAACGTGATGTCCCATTGCCTGGAGGCGGTTCGGGTGTGGATGGGGAGGAACAGACTTCAACTCAACCCCAACAAGACTGAGTGGCTTTGCATACCTTCATCCCGGGCTTATTTGGATATCCCACCTCTTTCTATGGGGGGTGAACTATTAGCCCCCATAGATAGGGCTCGCAACTTGGGAGTCCTCCTAGATTCATGGCTCACCTTGGAAGATCACATAGGGGCTGTGACTAGGGGGGCTTTCGCCCAGGTTCGCCTGGTGCGCCAGTTGCGGCCCTATCTAAGCCGGGATGTATGCACAGTCACTCACGCGCTCGTGACCTCTCGACTAGACTACTGCAACGCTCTCTACATGGGGCTGCCCTTGAGGACCACCCGGAAGCTCCAACTGGTACAGAATGCAGCCGCGAGAGTTGTGTTGGGAGTCTCCCGATACTCCCATGTTACACCTCTGCTCCGTGAGCTGCATTGGTTACCAGTTGTCTTCCGGGTGAGATTCAAGGTACTAGTAATGGTGTTCAAAGCCCTACATGGCAGGGGTCTGGAGTACCTTAGGGAACACCTGCTGCCGGCATCAACTTCCCTCCGCCCTGTGCGTTCCCACAGAGAGGGCCTCCTTAGGGTGCCACCGGTCAGAGAATGTCGATTGGTGGCCCCCAGGGGGAGATCCTTCTCTGTGGGCGCCCCGGAGCTATGGAAATCAGCTACCGGTTGAGCTCCGGACGGCGCCTGATCTTCGCTCATTTCGCCGCGAGCTAAAAACATACTTTTTTGAACAAGCTGGCCTGGCCTGATGAGGGGGCTGGGGGGGTTGTTATTGTCATTTTATTGGGGTTTTAAGATGTATTTTTAGTATATGGGCATGTATTTAATCAATTTTTTAACTTTTGTAATCCTGTATTTTTATTCTTGCCCTGTTCACCGCCCTGAGTCCTTCGGGAGAAAGGCGGTATAGAAATATTATTAAATTAAAATTAAAATTAAAATTAAAATTAAAATTAAAATTAAAATTAAAATTAAAATTAAAATTAAAATTATTATTTTATTTGTATACCGCCCTTCTCCCAAAGGACTCAGGGCGGTGAACAGGGCAAAAGAATAGGTGGACGGACCCCCTTTCTTTGTGGCAGCCTCTCAAATATTGGAACTTTACAGTTTTTTAAAAAACTATTTACGGTAGGTTTTCTGGATTGTTTTTTTAAATATACGATTGGAAGCTATTTAGTGTTGTGCAGGTATTGTTCATTAAATATTAATCATATTGTTAATTAAATAAATAATTATATTGTTAATTAAACAATTAATGCATCTACAGTATATGGTAAAAGCTTTTGGAAGAAAAGTACAAGAGCAAATTCCACGAGCGCTCTTAAAACAGCCTCTGTTCACGGACCTTTGAACAGGACATTTTCTGTTTCCCTCTATAAACATGAGAATTGACTATACCAAGCCAGTCAAATGCCCCCTCCTTGCCCCATAAACGCAGGTAGTCCTCGACTTACAACAGTTCATTTAGTGACTGTTCAAAGTTACAACGGCACTGGAAAAAGTGACTTATGACTGTTTTTCCAGTTACAACCTTTGCTGCATCCCTCTGGTCACATGAAATGCCATAAAATGAGGCTAAACTCACTTAACAAATGTCTCACTTAACAGAAATTTTGGGCTCAGTTGTGGTCATAAGTCAAGGACTAGCTGTATCTGGTGAAAACGTCTTTCAAATAATAACAGCCACGATTGTCACCCTCAAGGAAGACTCCATTCCCCACCCAGAGAAACAAAACAAATGACTTTAATTCTAATCAATGGGGTCAAGAATAGTTTGCAAGGTAAACTTAAAACAACAAAAACTCTAACCAAATGGTAATTACCAGGTGCAAAACAGGTTAATCCAATTTTTAGAATATGTTTGGTGTTATTATTCTGCTTTTCACCATATAGGAGTGCCGGAACTGATGAACAATTAATGCTATTCAGTGAAAGGTGCTCAATAAGGCAATGTATGTGATCGTCAAGCTATAAATTAAAGCATAAAATTCTAATTTTGTTTTGGAATACATCTCCCATAGTTTGCCTGTGCTATCCATCCAGACTGTCTGCTCTTGGCAGACAAACTCTTATTGTTCCATTTCCCTCCCCTGTCCCTCTTTTTACAGATAGAGATCTTGATTAAATAAAATAAAGTGGTAAATTGTGGATGAAGATCTTTACAATTTAATGACCAGCTTTTTGAATTTGTGATTAAGACTTCACATGCCTATTGATGAAATAAAATCACAAAAGGACAGTCAGACAATAGATAAAACCTAATGGTTTTTAAATCAACACATTGAAAAGTGTAAGCTATTTCAATACAACATATGCACACTATGTATGCACACTGTCCTTCTACACAATGCTCTGACTAGCAAACATTGTGGTGACAAGCCAGGAACTTACAGGTCGCAACTCATAGTGTTTATCGAACAATAAGTAAGAAACTGCAGTTCTCTAGGGTAGATTGTCCAATGAGAGGATGCCTAAACGTAGTTCTAACTTCTGAAGAATCCCAAATACAAAACACTTTTCTGTGATTCAAAAGTTGAAATTCAGAAGCCACATATTGTCCAGAAAGACCAAAATGAAACTGCAAATCCAGGGCTGAGTTGGTTGGAGGGCTCAACAGGTAACATTTATTTTGCAGCATTACATGAAGGTTTCTACCTCACCTCCATTCCATCCCTTCCCACCCACCATGCCTTAGACTTTTCATCTCGTGATCCTTTTTCTTTCATCTCTCTGAGGCCATACTGGTTGATCCACCATCCTACTTTCCCTTCCTCCCTTTTGAACCTCTGGTACTTCACTCTTTGGCAAAAAAAGAGAAAAATTGGTAGTTTTTCCAAAAGGAAGGAAGGAAGGAAGGAAGGAAGGAAGGAAGGAAGGAAGGAAGGAAGGAAGGAAGGAAGGAAGGAAGGAAGGAAGGAAGGAATTCCTTTTTCACTGTTTCTTACTATCCTTCACTACTAATCCCACCTCCCCATAATCCTCCTGAAAGTGCAACAATGTTTTTTTTAATTTCTAATCTCTTTTCTGTACTAAACATTTTATATAGAAGAGGTCAAATATATGGCAGAGCAAATTACAACTCTGTTCCCATTCTCAGTCATTGGTCTGGGCTATTAGGACCGCTGCTCAACTACCATGGGGTCACTGATAGATAATAGCATCCTCCATTTTCCCTTACTTTGGACACATTATAGAAAGACTTACCTCTCTGAAGAAAGCTCTAATGCTGGGAAAGATGGAAAGAATGCAAGAAGATGATGACCACCAGCAGAAGTGGATGGACTGAATTACAACGGTGATAGGTTTACCATTGGAAGACCTGAAGAATCAGTTAGGAACAGAGGATCATGGAGCAAATCAACCTATGGGATCTTTCAGAGTTGAAAGCAACTTGATGGTGCATAATCAATCAAACAAGCATGTTCCCCAATTTCTCAGCAAACTTTTATTTAAAAAAATCCTGTATCGTATGTATCTCATCAAATATACAATGTTTATAACTTCGGGCCATATAACTCCATATCACTAGGTCTAGCAGCTAATTATCATCATGGGCAAAAATGAATCAGGCAGAAACTATTACTAGTTTCTAGTTATATTAAAAGGTGCAGTCTTGCAAAGTTTTTTTTTTCTTTCAGTTCCCTCCCTCTTCATCTTAAATGTGTTGGCTAGAAGTCCAAATTTCCTCGGGATGTTTGGGATCATGCTTGTCAAGCAGATTGCTCAAAGGAATGAAATCTCTTGCCTTAACTTGTCGTTTCAGACAGGAAACCTGCCACTGGCTTTATTGGCAAGGTTTCTAAATCACCTAATTGATATTCTTCACTAATTGATACGAACAATACTTTGCAATGATAAATGATAACTGACATTTTAAAAAAGTTAGTTAATGTGTCTTGCTTTGTTCTCTGATCCAAGCATTTTTGTTCATCCCTGTCAAAAGATTCCTCACATAAAGAATCTGGAGGACTGAACAGAATTGCTTCTCTTTGAGAAAACTGGCAGATCTGATGTTCACAAAAGATACGTGTGCAGCGAGAAATGTGTGTTTAGAGACAGGAAGCGGAGAGAAGAAAATCATGCAAGAAAATCAGAGAAAGAAGAGCTGACATTATGAAGCAGATTATTTAGGAATGAGTACATGGGAACAATGCAGCCAACGCTCTGCATTTATTTTTTTTCATTCATATAAACTGAAATTATTATTGTCATCCTTCCTGTATTTACTCTTCATTTCTGTCTTGTGTTGTTTCTTCTTGTTTTTAAGATTTTAAACAATTTGTAAACTACCCAGAGTTGAATGGTATATAAATAAATGTATTAGTGTTTCTCTTACAATTGCTATTAGTGTCGGTATTATTTTCAAATGTTTCAACCATTATTTCTCTTGAAATAAAGTTTATTCCATATAAGTAAAAGAGTAAAGTAAAGTAAAATATAAGTAAAATAGCACAAATTATTTACTTTTTTTACACTTCTTCTTTTTTTAAAAAAAATCATCCTACAATAGCAGGACTGAAGGCACTGTGCAATAAAAACAGAACTAAAAATACACAGAAGTAATAAAACAATAAAACACATGCTAAAATCATTAGAATCACAGCAAAAGTACAGAAGATTAAAATCTGGGGACATCAGAATTCTTAAAATTCTTTGGCCACAATATTTGAAGCAATTTATAGATCAGCTTTTGCAGTTGGAAGAGATCCTACAAATGAATTAGGAATCAGTAAAGATCACATTATACTCACCTTATATGTTTGTCGTGCCCAGTACCAGCATTATGGGCACAAAGGTTTATACTGATAGAAGCTTTCTGACCCAGCTAGTGCCCTGTACCCAGCTGCTAAGTTTTACTTTTATTTTATTATATTTTATATATTTCCTCACCATCTAGTCAGAGCGGAAGAAGCTTTTTGGATGAGAAGCAAAACACCTTCAAAGAAAAACAAGAAAGTCCAGTTGCCTCCTGAAAAAGCACTTTTGGGGATAAAAGTGAGATGATTGGTTATATAAATCAAATGAATAAATAAATAATTTCTAGAACAGGTTTGTGTTGGCTGAGGAATTCTGGGAGTAGAATTCCATATATCTTAAGGTTGTCAAGTTTGAGAAACACTGTTATAAAGTGTGCAGTGATATGAAAGAGAGATTAGAACATAGAGCATAGAATAATAAGGTGGGAAGGGTCTTGGAGTCTTGCAGTCTAATCCCCTGCTCAAGTAGGGGACCATATACCATTCCAGACAAATGGCTGTCCAGTCTCTTCTTCAAAACCTCTATGATAGAACACTCACAACTTCTGGAGGTAAGCCATTTCACTGATCAATTGTTTTCATTTCTCTTGAGTTCCAAGTTGGATCTGTCTTGAATGATCTTTCACCCATGACTTCTTGTCCTGCTTTGGAGGATAGGTTGACCCCTTCTTCTCTGTGATAGCCCCTCAAGTACTGGAAAGCTGCTATCATATTACCCAGTAGTCCTTCACTTTGTTAGACTAGATGTGCCTAGTTCCCTTAATGGTTCCTCATATAATTTATTCTGCAGACCCCTTATCTTCTTGGTTGCTCTTCTCTGCACTCTTTCTGGGATCTCAGCATCTTTTTTGTATCTCAGTAACTGGAACTGGACACAGTATTTCAAGTGTGGTCTCACCAGTGCAGTATAAAAAGGTATAGTCACTTCATACGATCTTGACACTATCCTTCTATTAATGCAACTTAAGACTGCAGTCATGCAGGCCACATGACCATGGAAGCATCTTTGGACAATGTTGGCTCTCTCAGCTGGGACATAGAGATGAGCACTGCCCCCTAGAGCTGGACACAATTGCACAGAGGAAACCTTTATCTTTTTTTAAGGACCGCTTTAGCTTTTTTGGCAGTGCAGCAGCAAGCACACTGATTGGCTCCTACTATGATTCCATGGTGATTAAAGAATTTCACAACAGCACCAGCAGACAGATAAGGCTACCAGAGAATTTGAATATTATTTTGATGTATGATTTATTTATTTATTTATTTATTATTTTATTTTATTTAATTTGTATACCGCCCTTCTCCCAAAGGACTCAGGGCGGTGAACAGGGCAATAAATACTAAAATACAGAAATACAAAAATTAAGAAGAGATTAAACCATAATGCCCAATAAAACAGATAAATTACATAAAAACATGATAAAATCCCAAAACCCATAAGACCAGGCCAGCTTGTTCAAACAAATAGGTCTTTAGATCACGTCGGAATTGATTGATTGATCTATTGTTAAAGTTAGCAAGAAGGACTTTCTAGACGAACTCTGAGCACAGAATTTATTGGAGAATTCAAGGCTACCAAGCATACCATAGGAAGAAAAACATTTTTGTTGTTCAGACCTCTGATGGCCTTGGTTTTTTGTTACCTGACAGGGATGGCAGAAAGTAAGCTTTCCATATCTCTTTGTTATCATCTAATGGATTTTCTGAATTTCTGCAGAATAGGTCGATTGAAAGACAACAAATCAGCGATGAATGATTAATCTTGAAAGTTTGTGCGTAGTTTCTTCCAATCAACATCATTGATCTGAACAATTAAATTGTTCTTTCTTCCATTGCTTTTTAAAAAAACAAACAAACCTTGATATCTTGTTCTATTTTGCCATTTTGGAAAGGCTGGAATATTATCAGATTTGCAAGCCAAAAGGAAAGAGCCCGAGTTCAGATTTTCCTCCAATCTTTTAGAAGGGCAGAGAAGACAGCTGTATTCTTAAAAACTTCAGACATGGCTAGAATTACAAGATCAGGAAAAGATGAAATGTAAATGGATCTGAGAACAGCTTCAAATGAAACCAACCACTCCTTGAAAACTGTTCACATTTCAGTGGCTATTTGTTATAGTAAGCCCACTGCCTTGGTGGAGCAGTGGGCTAATGCCTCCTTAAGTAACACCAGCTGCCTGCAATTAGTGCAGGTTCGCATCCCACCAGGCTCAAGGTTGACTCAGCCTTCCATCCTTCCAAGGTAGGTAAAATGAGGACCCAGATTGTTGGGGGCAATAAGCTGACTTTGTAATAATGCCGCTTGGGGTGTGTGTGAAAGCCCTAATAAGCAGGCATATACATAGAATGAAGGCTACTGCTAAGCTTGTAAGCTGCCCTGAGTCTTCGGAGAAGGGCGGGATATAAATGGAATTAAAATAAAAATAAAATAAAATAAAATAATATTATAAGGTATAATATAGAAGGGACGTGGTGGCTTAGTGGGTTAGGACTTGTCGATCAGAAGGTCGGCAGTTTGGCGGGTCGAATCCCGAGTGCCGTGTAGCAGAGTGAGCGCCTGTTACTCATCCCAGCTTCTGCCAACCTAGCAGTTCGAAAGCACGTAAAAATGCAAGTAGAAAAATAGGGACCACTACGGTGGGAAGGTAACAGCGTTCCGTGCGCCTTTGGCGTCTAGTCATGCCGGCCACATGACCACGGAGACGTCCTCGGACAAGCGCTGGCTCTTTGGCTTTGAAACGGAGATGAGCACTGGCCCCTAGAGTCGGAAACCTGCTATATGTGCTATAATATAATATGGTAATATTATAAGATTTTAAAGAGCAGAGATTTTACATTTGGGAAATAAGGTATATCTACAACAGATTTGCAGAGTTTATTGTAACTGTAGAAAAAAACTGAAATAACAGACAGTGATATCCAGAACTTCCTAAATAGGGTTGCCTGCCTATGGGATGCATGAAAAAAATGTGTAAGGACACTGACAAATACTGGCTGTTTTAAGGTTAACTCCTTGTCCTATCCTATCCTGCCTGGCAAGTCTGGCTAAGCAGCACCATTTATCATGCCGTTATCACTTTGGACTGCTTTTTATTCTAATGTAATTTCTGCCACCAACCTATTTACAGAGACTAAAAGGTCACCCTGTGTAAGGCATGCTGAACTGGCCCCGAAACAAACATTAAATAAATAAACAAACAAACAAGTCTGGAGGAAAAGTTGTAATAACACATAATTCAGTTTTCCTGCTTTTCCAATAATCAAAACAGGAAGAAAGATCAAACAAGTACACTTATCAAGTGTACATGTAGCCATCCTGTTGGTGTAAACTCTTAGCAACCTACTTAGATGGATTTTACCCAGAAACAAATAAGCAAACAAATAAATAAATAATCAAAAGCCATTTTAAAATTGCAAAGGTCAGCTCAGCTCTTCTTGACTGATCAAGCTGCTGGACTGGAGATTTCTACCTGGAGAAGACCTGATTACAAATCCCCTCTTATCCTTTAGGCCATGACTGCAGTAGAATAATAACTTGCGACACGTTGTCAGAGTCAGCTCTACAAAACTGAGCCATTTTAGGTACCAATTAAGATTTAATTTTTTTAAAAAATGACAACTTTGTGAACCCCGTGTTGAACTTAGTTTAGAATTCCTTGTCTTCTGAAACTGAAGCCTAAGTCTCGCATCCTGCAATGCAGACCTTATTTTGATCCTTTCTAAGGCTCTCATTAAATAAGTAGATTGCATTCCCTTTTTATGTTGTAAACTCATGGACTCCTAGTAATTGTGAAGAGACTGATTAGGACATTCCAACTCCCTGCTCAGTGCACGAATCTAGGCTAAGGATTTGCTAACAGGTGAATGTACTGGTATTCCTTGGGTTAAGAAGGCAATTGGGACTGGTTTTCCCACTGCTAAGCAATGTGACCAAAAAACATAACATCACAAAGCTGCATTGCTTAGCGATGGCAATCCCAGCAGTCCCAATTGCCATTGTAATTCTGGAATCATGTAAAGTCATTAAGTGGTAATGGACCAGAGTCCCAGACAAGGAGGGTAGGAGTACCATTTAAAGTGTGGTGGGAGTTGCTGCAAGGGGTTGAATGCCATGGTCTGTCACATGGGTTGGGGAGGGCAGGGGAGGGCAGGGGAGGGGGGACTGCTATAGGTGTGCATACACTACAAAGAGTAGGTTGATGAGGGCTGCTATGGAGCATACTTCATAATGGAGTCCCTGGGGGGAGGGGGGAAGTAGTAGAAACAACTTAATGGAGCAACTTACAACCTTCTTTGCTGGCTTACCGATTGAATTTACTTGTAAGAAGCCAGGAGGGAAGTTCACAAATGGTGATCATATATGACTGCAGCTCACTGCAGCTTCATAATTGTGAGTCCAATACCCAAGAGCCCGGATCACAATTATGTGACCACAGCCCTGTAACTTTGAACAGTCACTGAACAAATGGATATAAGTTGAGGACTACCTCTGCTGAAATATATGCAGTAAGTGGGAGTCCATCACTTCTCTCAGTAATTATTTCTCCTGACAAACTGCTGTTATGATTAAAATTCTCCTCCTAACATTCAGTCCTGAAGGTAGATATGTTATTCCTCTGTTTGGAATGACAAGGGACCACAGTTTGATAAATATGTCCAGGTCTTCAACCTTAATCCATAGTTTCTATATCAGACCACTATTTTTCTCTAAACCTCTTCTAGTTTATCTGAATCATTCAGAATAAAATGCAGTACCCAGAACTGGACATATTAGTCAAGGTGGATGTGACTGAAACATCTTGTTCACCTTCATTTTAAAAAAAAAGTCATGAGAAAAAGCAACAGTTGTAGAATACTAATATATTTTAGATATGAATCCAAAATTGCTTCAGAAATTGGAGCAATGGAATTTGTGCTGAATGAACCACAAAAATATTCCCTTTCACACTGAAGTAGGAAAACCCAGAAATTATATTAAACATGATTAAAGGCCTGGAGACTACAATATATGAAGAACAGTTGCAAGATTTGGGTGTGGCTAGTCTAGAGAAAAGAAGGACTAGATGGCGGCATGATAGCAGTATTCCACTATTTGAGGGGCTGCCACAAAGAAGAGGGGGGTCAACTTGGTGGAGCAGTGGGCTAATGCCTCCTTAAGTAACACCAGCTGCCTGCAATTAGTGCAGGTTCGCATCCCACCAGGCTCAAGGTTGACTCAGCCTTCCATCCTTCCAAGGTAGGTAAAATGAGGACCCAGATTGTTGGGGGCAATTAAGCTGACTTTGTAATAATGCCGCTTGGGTGTGTGTGTGAAAGCCCTAATAAGCAGGCATATACATAGAATGAAGGCTACTGCTAAGTTTGTAAGCCACCCTGAGTCTTCGGAGAAGGGCGGGATATAAATGGAAATTAAAATTAAAAAAAATAAAATAAAAAACTTATTTTCCAAAGCACCAGGGGGCAGGACAACAAACAATGGATGGAAACTAATCAAGGAGAGAATCAACCTGGAATTGAGGAGAAACTTCCTAACAGTGAGGACAATTAACCAGTGGATCAGCTTGCCATCAGAAGTTGTAGGTGCTTCCTCACTGGAGATTTTTAAGAAGAGACTGGACAGCCACCTGTCTGAAATGGTATAGGGTCTCCTGCTTGAGCAGGGGGTTGGACTAGAAGACCTCCAAGGTCCCTTCCAGTTCCATTCTGATTCTGATATCTCTGATATTAACAAAATGTCTACTTTAGATAATAGCACCCTTATTTTAGTACTGTACTGCACAGGTACTTCTTCCTCATATTCAGGGATTACCCAAATGGGTACTAACCAGAAGCTTTTCTAACATTTGTGATAAAGGCAGACGGTTACATGTGCCCACAGCTGTAATGACTCCCTTTTCTTCTTTGTCTTATCTACTGTGCTTTAGTGCCATCACTACCATTCTCTCTTTCATCGTGACAACCTCGCCATACAATTAACTTCAATCCCATAAGATAAAAATAGGCTGGAAACCAGTGTTTGAGCAAATCCCACTAAGTTCCTTTGTTTGTGAAATATCCATGCCATCTCCCTTCTAAAACCTTGGACTCCCTAAGGCTATCAATGCTTTGCTTTGTCTGTCTTTTTTTAAGACTCACACCCGGCAGTTGGTTATATTGATGCTTGTGTGCTTTTGCATTGATCAAGAGCCATTCGTTTTGCGGCATCCCACTTTGATTTACCGATACCCTTTTGCAGATGTTTATAAGGATAATTCACCTTCACTTGAAATGTTTGCTGGGTGTCTCCAGCTTTCTCTCCTCTCCTCAGCCTCATTACTTTACTTCACTGGGAATTCATGCCTTCCCATGGTTTGCGACCATAGGATAGGAGTATATTTTGAAGAACAGCTTTACTGGGTTTTGTTTTTGTTTTTGGTAGATTCTTTTTAAGAATTAAGAGCTCTGATGGCCATTTGGTGCCATAGTTGAAAGACATATATTCCGGCCTCCAATTTGCTCCTTTCTCCAACTCTCCCTGCCTCTGCCCGTCTGCTGCTTGACTCCCAGGCAGAAAATGAATTTCAAACATCAGGGCTGGGAGACAGGGAAGCTGCAGCTGCTGAGTTGGTGTCCCTTCTGCAGCCCTGGCCAATAGCTCTGACATCCCTGCACAAAGTAATCACAGATCACAGCATTTAATCACTGAAAACAAGCACTCCAGAGGACAGCAGTGTCAATATCCTACTCTCTCATTATCTGTTTGGATTGCACATCCACACTGTCAGATAAACAGAGTGGAAAATTAAGATTAAAAATATGGTAATTTCATTTCAGGCAGCAGGCACCACTCACTGCCCCTATTATGCTATTGATTACCTCTGAATTCAATTTTTCTTTCAATGCAAACTTTAATCTGTTTGCTACCCAGCAATTCAACTCCCCAAGGGCTATTTGAGAGTAAGTAACCATTTAATCTGATGCTAACTGAAAAATCACCGTCCTTAATGAATTGTGTAAATCATTCAGCTCTGAAGCACCTTTGACTTCCATTTCATTTTTTATTTTCTGCTCGATATAGGAAGGGATCCACGTGTGAATAATTACAAAGTAGCAAGTATTTTTAAATAGAGCAAATATGATAAAAACCCTATTATAGTGGGGCATGTGTAATGAACAGTACTTTTTAATTTCAAAATTGCTATTCATTAAAAAAAGAATGGAAGATTAAAAAGAGAGGCTCAAAGCTCAAGGTAGAAGTTGATAGACATTGTAATTACATGGTTAATTTCAAAGATTTATATGCTGTTATGATTTAAAAGGAATTTTTATGACCTGACATTTTCATTTGAGAGATTTTTTTTATTTAAAATTAATCTTCTAGCTCCTATTCTTAATTATTTCTTGGCAAGGGATAAATGGGAATACAAAAAAATGCCCCATATCATATTTTAAGCATAAATGAATGTGGATTTGTGAACAGCAGTAAAGTGTCTCTCCTCACTCAGCTGGAATCATTCTGCATCAAAATCTGACTTAAAAATGAAAGAAAGGAAAAGAGGCTGGCACATTTCAGCTGCAGCTCGGCTTGCCAAACCTCATCATATACATTTTATATATCATTTTATAAGATGTGTAGCCTCCCAACTGAACTGGAATTACCTCTCCCATTTTCCTGCCCTTGCTGCTAACAATTAATCTTAGCAGCATTGGGTCCCATCTTATAATGTTTTTAAAATGCGTGTTACCAAGCTGGCATTTGGGAAGGGCTTAAAAATTTAAGCAAATCTCTGGTGCCTACAGGAAGTTTAAATGTGAATCAGGCCGAAGGAATGCTCAAGTGGTTATTTACAATTAAGATTCTATATGAAGATTCCCGTCATGCGTATGCATTATGTATGCCAGCCAAACAGCAAGGCCTAGAGGCTTGTTAACAAACTCTCACGTGAAGAGAATCTCTTTCTTTTTCAAGCCCAAATACAGGTTATTTAGTTTGCTCTCCAGCGCAGACATTTTGCACTTCAGGCTGATGAAGACATTAACATTTATTATGACTGCACCTGAGCAGAGGGGAAGGCTGTTATTACAGCAGCCCGAGACCTCTCTAATTATCCTGTAATGGGTACCTGGGCAGAGCACGGCAACAGCCAAGGTGGCCCCGCTGCCAGGCCCTCACTGCCATCCAAGATTTGCTGAAGCCCAGGCGTTCCTAAGAAACTCCCCGTGGTGCTTATTCAGCAGAGGGAGGGATGAGTAGCTGGTGAAGCTCTTATTAGTGGTGGAGGGAGGGAGGGAAGGAGGGACAGGGTGGGAAAAACAGGCTGCTGGATTCTTCTTTTCATTTGCATCTGGCATCTTGTTTACAAGAACTTGCATTTCTCTTCTCCTGGACTTTCCAGCTGTACTTTATGAACTTAGGGATGAGGATGCCAGGATTTGCCTTTTATGTATGCCAGCCAGGGGAGCCAGTGAGGTGCAAGATTAGGGGATTGGATCTGGTCTGGAGAGACTCAGCCTCGGTCAAAGAGGTTCAGCCACATATTTTCTCACAGCCCAGCTAACCTCAAGGGGTTGATGCTGTGGGGGTAAAAGAAAGAAAGAGCCCCCATGTAAAGTTAACAAATAAACCACAAATTCAGTTCTCTGATTAGAGCTAAATGGGAGGGCTGCTTTAATTAAAACCCCAAACTCTGGCTTGCATTCTAGGGGGTAGAGAGTTTGTTTCCCTCTTACATTACCACTGTCTATGGATTGATGGGAATTGGGGTTCCAAACCATTGTGGTGCACCATCTTGTTCACTTCTGCTTTAACCAATCCATGCGGTTAGGCAGCATTAAAAACCAGAAGCTAAGAGGTTATTGTCACAAATTAAACTTGTGGCGTTCTACGTTCAAAACTTGATTTTCTCAGATTTTCTTTTACTCTCTTTATTCTCACCACTACAAGCTGATGGTAACCAGGTGGTTTAGAGAGGAAGTGTGGGAAATTGGAGAGGCTGGAAAAAAAATAGAAGGAATATTAGAAACAACTAAGGAATTATCTCATGAACAGGTAACATAGTCCAGGTAACGAGAAACCTGAGAAGAAACTATTCACATCATTCTGAAATCTCCACTTTAATGTACTAGCAAATAGATAAGAGTGGGTAATTCCTTTTGCAGTTTCCAAACATCTATATTTACCTCTAATACTAAAATTACAGACTAAAGTCTTGTAGTCCTTGCTTTCTTAAACTTATCCATCTGGGTATGGCTTGGCAGGTAGTTCTTTAAATTTTAAAAAATTACATTTGTAACTATTTTTTTAAAAGCACAAAGTCACAGCATATACACAACTACATACAGATAGTCCTTAACTTGCAATCATAATTCTTGGAAACGCTTTTGGACTTTGTGCTTGAAGTGGAAAAAAAGTGAAACTTTGATTTTGGGTTTTGCTGATTTAGATAGGCTTGTTGTTATAGAAAGGGCTAGTTTGTATTATTATATAAAAGTAAAAGGTTATGGTTAGAGCCTATTATCTTATTCTACTGCACCAAAAGGAGTTGGAAATAAACACTTTTTCTTTCTTTTTCCCCTTTGCCCTATGCTTTTCCCTTCCTTATTTTCCTATTGTTTTCTTTTGTATTTTTGTATTTTATGTTAATAAAATGTTGATTTTTTTTTAAAAAAAACCCACTTACAACCATAATTGAGTTCAGTATTACAGTTCTAAGTCATGGCATCACATGGCTGGATTTGAACAACTATTTCTTATGATGGTTGTTAAGCAAACACAGTGGTTTTTAAATGAATCCATTTTCCCCAGTGGGTGTTTTTTGCCAGAAACCAGAAGTAAATGCCAAAAGACAAAAAAAAAAATGCACATCATGTTCACATGACTGCTAGATGCTACAAATGGTGGACCGGTTGCCAAACACCCACAATGCAATCACATAACTGCAGGAATGTGTGCTGCTGTCATAACTCTGAAAAGAGGTCTTAAGTAGCTCTGTGGAGAACTGTCATAATTTCAAAGGGTTGTTAAACAACCAGTCATAAATTGAGGACTTCTGCATTTTGCAGATAAAAACACACTCTCTGTTCTATCACATTGTCATTACTAAAGCATCCCTGGGTCCTTTACATGAATGGAGGGACAGTAAAGAAGTTACTCTTACCAGATCCTGCTCATTCTCACTGTATTTATTTGTCGTTGGGATGGTGCATTCAGCCCAATGAGGCAGTGTTCCTCCCCTCCTTTTTGTTGAACAGTGCCAGGCATCTGGCAGTCCTGTGCCCATTGCCACTTAGACTTCTTCCTGGGCTCTGGCTGTACAATACAATACAACACAAGAGGACACTAAAGATGGTGTGCACACTTCTTTTCCAACTATTACATGATTCAATAGGTTTATACTTGAATGCAGGTGATGTCATCGGCAATCAAATTAAGAAACCGTCAGGCTTCCCAGGCAGACGAGACAGGAAACCCAACCAGATGAGCTAATTGTACTTGATTGTAAGGCTACGTTAGCAATATCTTGAAAGTCTGACCAGTACCAATCTCCCGCTGTCTCCTTTACATCCAACAACTGGGGAATGGTCCCTTCTGAGCTTTCTTCTTCACCTATTATGCAGCTGCAACCAGGCCCTCTCTTATCTGACGGTTCCCTAGGAAGCATCTTTCATTCCCATCTTCCAAGGTTTATGTCTATGGAGCTTCTCAGTCATCCAGGTCATGGATGTCCCAAAGGTGCTTTTTCAAGAGGCAACTGGACTTCTTTGTTTTTCTTTGAAGACATTTCGCGTCTCATCCAAGAAGCTTCTTCAGCTCTGCAGAAGAAAATCCAGTTGCCTCTTGAAAAAGCACCTTTGGGATCTTCCAAGGTTATTCCCACATGCCATTATAGAAATCAAGCTATATTCCAACTAGCACATATGCACAAGATGTCCTAGATTTCCACACACACACATACACACATATAGAAACACAGTATTGCAGCCATTCTCCATGTACTTTTTGTCCTTGTGGGCTGGTTTGGAGAATTCGCTCCAAGCCACATGTGAAACATTTTGTACACACACCTGCCATATAGAGAGATTCAAAGCAATATTTTTGCTGCAGTGTGTCTGCTATGCCTTTTTTTGGTAATGCTACTTGTTTGATCAGATAACAGCTCATCAAATCTTTGTAATACTCTGTGTAAAATCTGGAAGTACAGCAGACAACTTATCAGCAGTATCAATTTTTCCCAAATCATCTGCACATTCAATTTTATATTATGAAGTCCTTAGGAGACCAAAATCAAAGTAAGGCTTATCAGGACTGAAGATAGGAACTATTTCTGCTGAAATCACTTTGAAGAAGAGGAGTCTGATTTTCCTTTGCTATCTAGGGAGACGTATAGCCATAAACCCCTTTCCATCAACAGATACATTTTTCTGAGTGGGCAGTGGAATTTATAGATTGGCAAATCAAATCAAATCAAGCCAAATCCCAGAAGATTGGGTGATGGTCTCAATTGATAAAACTTTTCCCACATTTCAGATATATATTATTCTTGTTTTAGGGAAAGTGCAGTTGAGTGTTTTCAAGATACAAACTCTTTCTGTGGAAAGGAGATAAATATTTATTCCCTGTAAATGTTAGAATTGCTTGAGAATCGGTCTATATTGCCTTGAAAACCCCCACCAAAATACATTTCTGGTTTTTTTAAAAAGCTAAAAGATATAGTCTTGTGTGTGTGTGTGTGTGTGTGTGTGTGTGTGTGTAGATATGCTAAATATATATCTATATTTATAATATGTGATATATATGTATCACTTATAATCTTTTGAAATTGTAATTCCAACAATTCCACTGATATTTCATACGGATCATCTTTTTTTCTTGCAGGATATTATTGTATTATTGAAGTAAAAAAGATTATGTGGAAAATAAAAGTTACTGAAGTGTGACTGTATTTACTCACGTTGATAACATTAGCCTTATAGAAAGCCATTTATCATTGCATTTACATATTTAAAAAGTACATAATTGTACAATATAAAACAATTCATTGCTACTCCAAGTATATTCAAAATACACAAAAATCTATATACAATTGTTGCTTTATATATAAGGTGTCAGAAATAATTTCCTTTGAATTAAGTACTTATATGCAGATAAGTTAGTACATTCTTGGAGCCTTAAAGAATTGATGTTAATGCCTCTATATATTAATAATCATTACAACTTCAAGTACAGTATACTTAGCAATTATAAAATCACTCAGTATTTCAGTTCAGGTACTGTATAATATGGATTTACACAGCACTTTTTTATTATTGAAGAACAAAGTTACTTAAACTGGGATCTAAGTAAATATGATGGCTTATTTTTATATGAACTGGCTAGAGAAATAATTTTCACGTGACTTCAGGGTGTTATTTTGACAATTAACAATATTTTTTGAATCAATTTAAATGTAAAATAATTACAGGAAACATGTGCACAATTATCCAAAAACTATATATGGGTAGGGATATAACCACCACCCCTACACAGACTTATTCTAGCTAAACACGAATGCCTATAAATATTGTGCTGCCCAAACAGCTTCCTTTGTAGTAGTTTTATGGTTGCATATAGTATATCCATTCACAAAATATATATTTACCTATGTAAGCTGCATGCATTATGAGTTGTGCTATCAGAAAAAAATAAATTATCTGAGCGGTAAATGAAACTCTTCCCTTTTGTGCATTTAATGCTATCCAATAATACAGAAAGCAGCCTATTCTGTTTGGAGGAAGGTGAGCTTTTTAATCAGGTCTCCCAGCCTGCAAAGAACCTGCTTTGCTGGGTGGAAGGAACAGGTTGCTGACCAATTTCTGCAAACTAATTGTCTTCTGAATTCAGAGTGCGTAGCAAATGCTGCTTAGAAAAATGGGATTTTCCTGCCAGCAATATTTGCTTCTTTGTCACTTTGATTTCATGCTTCTTTCATCAGCCTCCCTTCTTACCTATCCTCCTGCTACTTCAGTTTTGAACAGCCCCCAAATAATGTTTGATTTGTGCTTTCTGTACGTATTTGCCTATTCACCCCTTTGACTCTCCAAAGCTCAGCAGCAAAACCTCTGAGAAAAGCAAATTGGGCTGGATTCACTGCCGCATTCTATGCCTGCACAACAGCAGCAAAGGCTGACCTAGAAGCTATTAGAGGCCACCGACTCCCTCAACGTGCCTTAGATGTGTAACATCTAACAAGTTGTGTTCAAATGGAATTTTCCATCCCACCATCTTCTCCATTTAAGATCTTTTTAAAAAAAAAATGGTTACTTATACAGTACACAAAACATTAAATTCAATAGAATTAAATGTTCCTAAACATAGAATTTGCACAGAGGATTTCATGGGCAGAAAATGGCAGGATTAATGATTTCTATATGCTTGAAAAGGTTCAAATGACTCTGAAAATATAAGTGGCACATAAAAATAAATACAGTAATATATACAGAAGCCCAGAAGCAACCCCGCTCAGAGACGTCTTACTCACTACAGTACTGAAGTTTTTATTGTAAATTGTTAACTATTGTTTGAATTATCTGGGTACAGCAAAACCTCATTTCAACGCACTAATTTTGATTTCTAAAAATCTAAAAGTACATAATTGTGGCAATATTATTTACATCATTTAAAAATAGGTTTACTTAATGATTATAATTACATTGTTGTACAAATAATATAAGTCACAACCTGACTGGGGCCTTTGCCTGCAAAGCCATGTCTGCATTATGATCTGGAAAATTGAGGTGTCTCTGCATGGCAAAACCACACTATTGAATGTTAGTGTCATATTTCAGGTTTTTTTTCTTTTAAATAAATTTACATACATTTCTAAAATTCTATTTTTACTTTGTTATTATGGGGTAGATTAATGAGAGAAAAAAGGAATTTCAACAACTGCAGAATCAGGCTGCAGCCTAACGAAATTGACAAAAGTGAAGGGGGCCTGGATACTTTCTGAATGCACTGTATATTGATATGGGTCAATATAAAAGGAAAAAAGAATGACATTGCCATAGGTGTATAACTACAGGCCACCCAATTGAGCAGAAGAAATAGATGATTTTTTTGCTAACCAGTTAACAAATGTACGTAGGAAACACGCCATAGTAGTAATGGGAGAGAAACTCTGCATCAAGTGTGGGATCGAACAGGTTCCTGACCACCCAAGCAGACAACATTGTCATCCCAAAGGTAGAGGAGGGAACTAGAGAGAAAGTTATACTGGATCTAATTTTTAGTAACAGAAGAAGTGATAGAGGGGTTGAAGTTGCCAGAAATTTGGCGGTGAGTGACCATATCATGCTGAAATTTAATATAATGCAAACACAAACAATAGAAGATAATCAAACCAGTGTTTTAGACTTTTAAAAAATCTGATTGCAACAAACTTAGAGAAAATTTGGGAAGGATTCCATGGATGAAAATCTTAAAGGGGGAAACAAGTCAAGGACCTTGGGAAACTCTGAAAAATGTGCTTATAAAATCCCAGTCCAGCTCAATGCCACTGAAAGCGAAAAGAAGAAATCCAAGAAACCAGCATGCTTACACAAAGAACTTGCTGATAAACTGAAAGTCAAAAATAATAAGTACAAAAAGTGGAAAGAAGGACACATAACTAAGGTAGAATACCAACCGATATCCCAAACTTGCAAAGATGAAGTCAGTAAAACCAAGGGTCCGAATGAAGTAAGACTTGCAACAAATATGAATAATAATAATAAAAAAGTTTCTTTCAACATATAAAAAACAAGAAAAAAGTCATATCAACAACTGGTCCACTAATGAGAGAAAATAGCAAGGAAGTAACAGGCAGTAGAGAGAAAGAAGAACTGTTTAACTCATTCTTTGCATCTGTCTTCAAGCAAAAAAGATAATACAACCCAACTTGCCAAAAACACAGCGGTAAAAGACAGGCTGGGAATGCAAATTAAAATAAGCAAAAATAAGGTAAGAGAACACCTGTCTGCTCTAGATAAGTTCAAATCACTGAGATTTGAAGTTGCTGGTAGATGTGATCTCGGAACCATTGAACCATATCTTTCAAAGATCCTGGAACACCAGTTAACTGCCAGACGACTGGAAATGAACTGATATGGCTCCCATCTGTAAAAAGAAAAAAAAAACAGATCCAGAAAACTACAGACCAATTAGCCTGTCATCAATACCAGGGAAGATGCTCAAAAAGATAATCAAGCAACAGATCTACGAACAACTTGAAGCAAGCAAAGTTATAACCAGAAGCCAACATGGCTTTGTCAAAAACAAATCATACCAAACAAACCTTTGTTCATTCTTTGACAAAGTGACTAAATTAGTGGACCAGTGAAATGCTGTGGACATAGTATACTTGGATTTCAATAAGGCATTTGAAAAAGTAGCCTACAACCTACTTCTGGTGAGTTAAAAACTCTCACAACACTTTCCTCTCACCCTAGTGGACCCCTTCGCAACCTCCACAACTTGCACAGTGCATCTCTGTGGACCTCACAAACCCTCCCTAACCCACATGGCACCTCTCACATGCCCCCTTGTAAGCCCTTGCAATCCCCAAGACATACATCTCTGATCACAGTGCAACCCTTCTTGTGCATCTCTGTGCACACCTGCATGTTCTCCTTGATGGAGAAAGCACATGCCTGAGAAAGGCTTTGGGGTATGCACCATGCAGTTCAGGGAGGTCATGCAGGGGTGCAGCGTGGGTTAGGAAAGGTGCATGGGGTCCACAAGAGACCAACATAACATGAACACAGAGGTACTAAGGAGGTTGTGTGGTGGTAGAGGGATTTACCAAGATGGCAGGGAGAATGAACAATCATGAAGTTGTCAAAGAGCATTGAAAATTATGATCATGTGAGCAAAAGAGTGGAGAGTTCAAATCACCAGGACCAGATGGATTACAACCCAAGGTTCTCAAGGAACTGGCAGACGTGATCTCAGAACCACTGAAATATATTTTTCAAAGATCCTGGAACACTGGGGAACTACCAGAGGACTGGAAGAGAGCTGATGTAGTTCCCATATTCAAAAAAGGGAAAAAAATAGATCCAGAAAACTACAGACCTATCAGCCTGACCTCAATACCTGGGAAGATTCTGGAAAAGATAATCAAACAACAAATCAACGAACACCTTGATGCAAACAAAGTTATCACTAAAAGCCAACATGGGTTTGTCAAAAACAGATCATGCCAGACAAACCTTATTGCATTCTTTGACCAAGTGACAAAACTAGTGGACCATAGGAATGCTGTAGATATAATTTACTTGGACTTCAGTAAGGCATTTGATAAAGTAGATCACAACCTACTACTTGATAAGATAGGAAAATGTGGGTTAGATAGCATCACCACCAGATGGATTCGTAGCTGGCTGACAGGCCGTACTCAGCGTGTGGTCCTCAATGGAACTGCATCTACATGGAAGGAAGTGTGTAGTGGGGTGCCCCAGTACTCTGTTCTGGGCCCAGGGCTCTTCAACATCTTCATCAACGATTTGGATGAGGGGATAGATGGGGAACTCATCAAATTTGCAGATGACACCAAGCTGGCAGGAATAGCCAATAGTCCAGAAGATGATCAGGGGACTGGAGGCTAAAACATATAAGGAATGGTTGCTGGAATTCGGTATGTGTAGTCTAATGAAGAGAAGGATGAGGGAGGACATGATAGCAGTGTTCCAATATCTCAGGGGCTGCCACAAAGAAGAGGGAGTCAAGCTATTCTCCAAAGCACCTGAAAGCAGGACAAGAAGCAACGGATGAAAACTAGTCAAGGAGAATAAAGGAGAAACTTCCTGACAGTTAGAACAACTAACCAGTGGAACAACCTGCCTCCAGAAGTGGTGAATGCTCCAACACTGGAAGTTTTAAAGAAGAGACTGGACAGCAATTTGTCTGAAATGGTACAGGGTTTCCTGCCTTAGCAGGGGGTTGGACTAGATGACCTCCAAGGTCCCTTCCAAATTATTATTATTATTATTATTATTATTATTATTATTATTATTATTATTATTATTATTATTATGTATGAGGGTCAGCAAACACCAGGGAAAGGTAGCTACCAGGGACTGCCGAGATGCTAATGCAGCTGCAGCAAGATGCTGCTAAAGTGGCCACTATTTCCCCAAATTTCATTCCCATGGGAGTAATGGGTCACAGCATTCTGCAAGTTAGCACATTTGAGGTACCACAGTTCAAACCTTTTTTGCCCTCTGATACACCATTTTAATACTATATAAAACTACTATGTAGTCTTGCCTCTTTTCAAAGTTCCATTCAGGTTTCCAGTGAAATGTAAAAATAACTCCTTACTTTGAAGAAACCTACATGGAATCTCCCAACTAAACAAACTGAATTATTCAGGAATTGGGCCATTGTGTATTTACTCTTGGGCATGCTGAAGATTAAGAACCATGCATTTTAATTCTATTAATATATTCTTCCCTTAAAAAGCAGCCTCGCTGTTCAAAACATAGGAAAGAATTTGGAAGGCAGCCATGAATTGTGTTTCCCACTCTTTTTATTGCAATACTTTTTATTGTTGTTCTCTACCCTGTTCAAGGGACGTGGTGGCTCAGTGGGTTAGGATGCTGAGCTTGTCGATCAGAAAGTCGGCAGTTTGGCGGGTCGAATCCCGAGTGCCGCGTAACAGAGTGAGCGCCTGTTACTCGTCCCAGCTTCTGCCAACCTAGCAGTTCGAAAGCACATAAAAATGCAAGTAGAAAAATAGGGACCACTACGGTGGGAAGGTAACAACGTTCCATGCGCCTTTGGCATCTAGACATGCCAGCCACATGACCACAGAGACGTCCTCGGACAAGCGCTGGCTCTTCAGCTTTGAAACGGAGATGAGCACCAGCCCCTAGAGCCGGAAACGACTAGCACGCATGTGCGAGGGAACCTTTACCTTTACCTTTACCCTGTTCAAAACTAACAACAACTTAGCTAAAGCTGATCTACTCTGTAAGAATTTCTCAGCTGGTGGAGGTTATGCTTAGAACGTCTTCTACCGGAGACTTAGCACCCTCATTTTGTAGCCCACAGTACTATTCCTTGGAAATGAAGCGTTTTATGCATCAATAATCAATTTGACGTCATAATCACTGCAGCTACTGACAAGTTTATGGGGATGCCATCTGGTTACAGAATCAGTGTCAGTCATTGCAGCCAGTTCATTTCAAAAGTGAACAAGATGCATATTTTAGATTCTAACCCATTATTGGCTGCTAAAAACTAGCAGAGTAGTCTAAAATCCTGAAATAACTTAGCTTCACATCCTTAAATATCTTCAGTATTTCAGTTTACCCATTAAGATCAGCTTGGCAGGCTCTGCTTGGGGTCCTACAGGTTTCTCTGTGGTTGAGCCTCAGTTCTGGCATTCTCTCTGACCAGTGCTACCTTCTTTTAGAAAACAGCTACTGTATAAGGACGTGCTGCCTCAGTGGGTTAGGACGCTGAGCTTGTTGATCAGCAGTTTGGTGGGTCGAATCCTGAGTGCCGCGTAACAGAGTGAGCGCCTGTTACTCGTCCCAGCTTCTGCCACCCTAGCAGTTCGAAAGCACGTAAAAATGCAAGTAGAAAAATAGGGACCACTACGGTGGGAAGGTAACAGCATTCTGTGCGCCTTTGGTGTCTAGTCATGCCGGCCACATGACCACAGAGACGTCCTCAGGCAAGCGCTGGGTCCTCAGCTTTGAAACGGAGATGAGCACCGGCCCCTAGAGTTGGAAACGACTAGCATGCATGTGCGGGGGAACCTTTACCTTTACCTTTACTGTATAGGGTTTCCTCTTCATCCACATACTTACAGGATAATCTCAAGCCCAGGAATCTGTATATCAGATTAGATTTACTAGATTTATTTCTTAAAATGTGCCTTGTTTACATGTTTTTATTTTTTCCCCAGGGCTTTTTCTTTTTTTTATTAAAAAGTTTTATATTTTTTTTTATTAAAAAGTTTTATAAGTCCCAGGGCTTTTTCAAGGCCTTTGTTTTGTTAAGTTTTTCATCAACTCTGTGAATTTTGTAAAGCACTCCATATACTGTTGTATATTATATTCCTACTAAGGACCACCCAGATATTTTACAGAGATTTGAGTCAAGTTTTAGACTCTTTGATAGATTGCAACACTATTCTGATTAATTTTAATGCTCATGTATGGACAAGTGTTACAAGTTCATACATTCGAGTTTAAAGCAGTGCTACAGTATCTATGGTGGGTTTTCATTCCACTACAAGAATATGCTCCCTCTTCCCCACAATTCTATATCAGACTTGATCCTGTGTTTATTATTTGTGAGTACTGTTTTTTAATCTGTTATTCTAGTCTTGTGATAATATTCGATAAATCAATGTTTCTCAGCCATGACATGGCTGGTTGGGGAATTTTGTGAGTTGAAGTCCACACATCCTAAAAGTTGTTAAGGTTGAGAAACACTACACTACATAAATCATGATTCAGACAATGTATCAAATTATTCCTGTATTTTCATGTAGTCCAAAATATGTTTAATGTTTCACAGCAAGCACAGGTTAAAGAAAATGGACTCACAAATGCAGTGGAAATGCATGTGAAGTTCTTGTCAATTCAGTGAAGATGGTGGTTGTAGGAAAAGATGAGATAATGGGTAGATTTCAAGAAATGAAAAGGACAAGAAAAGCAAATTTCTACTTTAGTTGCAGCAGAGAGCTGTTCATCCTTGCTACATAATAACAAGTTCCCAAGCTATCTTGTACAAGTAGAACACTGCAGAATCTCTATAGGCAGGACTCCATCCATGTTTGACTAAGTACTGAATTTTAGGATTTTAGCAGCTGCCATGTGGTTTATTACAGCCATTACCATACACGGGAAAATTGTGCCAGGTAGATAGATTAGAAGGTTGGAAGTGACTAGCACTTGGCAAAAAACACTTTAGTCCATTGGATAGATAAATATAATACTGCACAATATAGGTCAATTGTAGTATCCAGTTTTGCTTCACTAATGCAACAAATTATTATAAGAATTATTCATTTTTTTCTCCAAGTTGGTACTTAAGTATTGTTTATTTTTAAATAACTTATTTTTATTATAAAAAAAGAAACAAGAATTGGAAGTTGTTTTTAAAAAATTAACAAACATTTAGAAAATGTTAAACTGCAATACACTCTGGTTTTAATACATATAAGACTTCTCCCCAACGATACAGTGATTAAAGCCACATAGGCAGGATTTCAAGGACACAGACCTTGAGAAGCTAGGCTAATTGCAAGAATTAGAAAATGAATTAATGGAAAACTCAGCCAATAACTAATCAGTGAGGTAGCTGTCAGATCTGATCTATTTTTCCCGCGTGTGGAGACTAGGACCTTCCCACTTTAGAATGGGAGGCATTGTTTTCACTTGAGTCTTACTATTGTCATATAAATAAACCATCCAATCCCAGATTGTTTGCTTTCTGGCCTTGCCCTAGCCACCTCACACATAAAGTAAAGCTAAATTATAATGTAACTCTTTATACTCTTGCTACAAAATACAGGTGGGCCTTGATTTAGATCCACAATTGGAAAATTCATCATTAAGCATCATGCTCATTAAGTGGAGCATTGTCCCTTGATTTTATGACCCTTTTTGCCACAATTGCTAAACAAATCCCTGCGGCTGTTAAGCAAGACATCACATGATCACAATTTGCAGCTTTACTTGCCAGCTTCAATATTGACTTTACTTGTCAGAAGCTGGCTGGAAAGGTCACCAATCATCATCATCAAGTAATCTCAGGATGCTGCAGCCAAATGGGAGCTGGTGTCAAAATCACAATCATGTGACTATGGGGTGAAGTGATGGTTGTAACTTTATGGATGAGTCATAAATCATTTTTTGAACCATCATACTTTCAAACCATCATTGAACAAAAAGTCGTAAATCAAGGCCTACCCTTTGCATAAAACAAAGATATTAGTGACAAGGGAAGAGATTATAAATTATTTGCTTTTCAATAGAAGCAGCAACCATGTTGTTGTTAGTTGCAAAGTCATGTCCAACCCATCGCAACCCTATGGACAATGTTTCTCCAGGCCTTCCTGTCCTCGACCATCTTCTGGAGTCCATTTAAGCTCACGCCTCCTGCTTCAGTGACTCCATCCAGCCACCTCATTCTCTGTCATCCCCTTCTTCTATTGCCCTCAATCTTTCCCAGCATTAGGCTCTTCTCCAGTGAGTCCTTCCTTCTCATTAGGTGGCCAAAGTATTTGAGTTTTAGCTTCAGGATCTGGCCTTCTAAAGAGCAGTCAGGGTTGATCTCCTCTAGGACTGACCGGTCTAATCGCCTTGCAGTCCAAGGGACTCGCAGGAGTCTTCTCCAGCACCATAGTTCAAAGGCTTCAATTCTTTGGCGCTCAGCCTTTCTTATGGTCCAGCTTTCACTGCCATACATTGCAACTGGGAAGACCATAGCCTTGACTATATGCACTTTTGTTGACAGGGTGATGTCTCTGCTTTTTAGTGTGCTGTCTAGATTTGCCATGGCTTTCCTCCCCAGGAGCAAGCGTCTTTTAATTTCTTGGCTACAGTCCCCGCAGCAACCATAGAGGAAAGTTAATTGGACTAATCAGGTATATAATTGTTACAATTTAATACATTAACCTTCTTTAATTTTTAATATTCAGCCTTAAAATATTGGGCAAAAAGATATGGAGAAAAAAACAATATAGCTCTTCAGCAATTGCACATAGCTAAGCTTTTTATTTAGCTGCACCATTACTTCAGGAAACTATCAATATTATTTCCTGGTCCTAATAATGTAGCTATGTTATTGAGAGGCAGGGGGCCTTTGTTCTTATGTTATTGGAGAATTACATTGATGTTATTGGAGAATTATATTGATGTTATCTGACATGAGTTTTACAACTTCTTTCAATGTGGCTTATATAACAGATCTTGAAGGAAGATAAAGATTCAAGTAGTTTGCCCAATTCCCCATTAAATGATGATGCTAACATTTTCACACTGACTTATATTACCTTTGTAAATTCTGTTCATTCTACTTTCATAAAAAGCAAGAATATTAAATTCCCAAAGGATGCTTTAAATATACAGTCAGGAAAATGGCAATAGTAGCTTCACTAATTCAGAAAAGGCCTTTGATATAGTGAAATTGACATGTTTGACATGTTGGGGGAATTATAGATTTTCTTTACATATTGAAATAATTATCCCAATAAAATATTCTGCTTGTAGATTTAAACATTTCAAACAGTTTATTTCAGCTTAATAATGGTGCAAATTGTTTAATATCTTCATGAGTTTATGGGAAGACATGGAACTTGTAGAAATGAATACTAGTTCAAGATTCATATTTCTACTTAGGGGAATTCCATTTAAGGTATTTCAAATGGATTTATCAATTATTAACAAACTTTATGAAAAGGACAAATTCCTATTTTTTCTCTCTAACTGTAATTTAGTTGTGTAATGACAAGGATTTTAATTTCCTGATTTTCAGTTTTATTACATTTGGTTTTTATTTCTCTATGGAATCCAATTGATCAAAACCAAACACCAGTACAGGCAAAATTTAAAAATGTATATGTGACTTCTGACATTAGGATATAGATTTATCTATCTATCTATCTATCTATCTATCTATCTATCTATCTATCTATCTATCTATCTATCAAAATTCCACTGTATTTCCAATGTTACGTTCTACAAGAAAGATATTAAGGTGACAACATACTTTTGAGCCGTGATTACTTGGCTTGCTTTCAAGATACCTAGACTTCCTTAGCTAATGATTATCACTAATTACATACTGTATTATAGGTAATGTTCTAGCAGTCATTCTGCAGTATCGCTATTTTGAATTCTAGGCTAATCTCACACCAAATACTCTGTACTGATAAGGCATTTTAGAATTATATTAGGATGCTTTCTTTTTAGAAGAAGGGCAGCTGAGGGCATTTCTCCAGGAACTATGTTCCTGGTGGACTCTGTGGTATGTATGTATGTATGTATGTATGTATGTATGTATGTATGTATGTATTTTGGCAGTTCTGTACTTTGGGGCGTCACAACCTCATTTCAGCATGACATTGCTTCCTTCGTTCATCTCTTGAATAAGGAGAATTGGCTCATAACTATAGATCTACAGGGTTAATAAGCTATCTATGGTACTCTATTATTGCTTCTTTCTCCATTTTAAATTTTACGCCTTCATTTACCAATTTTGTATTTTGCAAAAATAGAAAAGACTTTTCTTTAGCCAACAGTTTTTTTTTAAAAAAATATCATGCTGAACTACCTTTTTATATTACATTTTTATATTAACCAAGCTCTTCTGCTGCTCCAATATTGCACCTCTACAACAGTTATGAAAGTCTACCTGTTCTCTCCCCAAGTTATGTATCTGTGAATTGTAACTTCTCTTTTAAATACCCAGTTTTTTGTAAATAACCCAAGCAGTGGCTCCGTTGACCATTGTCAGCCTTCAACCAAGCTGACGGATTTTCTTAGAGTTGCAGCCCAATATTAATGGAAATAACAGATAGAAGAATAGAATAGAATAGAATAGAATAGAATAGAATAGAATAGAATAGAATAGAATAGAATAGAATAGAATAGAATAGAATAGAATAGAATAGAATAGAATAGAATAGAATAGAGTAGAATAGAGTAGGGTAGGGTAGGGTAGGGTAGGGTAGGGTAGGGTAGGGTAGGGTAGGATAGGATAGGATAGGATAGGATAGGACAGGACAGGACAGGATAGCATAGGATAGCATAGGACAGGACAGGTCAGGATAGGATAGGATAGGATAGGATAGGATAGGATAGGATAGGATAGGATAGGATAGGATAGGATAGGATAGGATAGGATAGGAACTTTATTGTCACTTTAAATGTACTCTAATCAGCATACATTAAAATGAAATTCTGTTGCATTCAGCTCTCAAAAATACCATTATGCATGTACCAACATACAAACACATATATAACACAGAGAGACATCACACTCAAAATTTGAATGTATACATATACATAGCGGAAAAAAAGAATCCTGCAAGTTTACGAGATGAATGGCATAAGGTACAAAGCCCTTACAGAATCTAATAGTTTTGCTATAAATAGTTTGAAGGGGAGCAACAGGAACAGACCGTGAAGTGGGTGTGTGGGGTCTCTAACAATCCTTCAAGCTCTAAGCACATAGCACTTATAAGCAGTATCCTGAATAACAGGAAGCTGGCTTCCTATGATCTTCTCAGCTCTCTTTACCATTCTCTCTATGGACCTTCTGTCTGAGACACTGCTGCCACCAAACCAAACAGTAATGCAGTTTGTTAAAATGCTCTCAATCATTCCTCCATAAAAAGTGGCCAGGACAGAAGGAGAAAGATGTGCGGGTCCTCATCTGATGGAAGAAATGCAAACGCTGGTTTGCACACTTCACTAAAGATAATGTATGAAGAGACCAAGTCACATTGTTGATTATCTGCATCCCCAGGTACTTAATGCTATTGACCCACCTCCACAGCTGCAGCCTTGATACAAAGTGGAGTATAACTATGCTGGCTCTTTCTAAAAATGAGATGGGGGACATCTGAAAGCTTCAATGTGAACAAAAAAGGAACTGGTAATACAATAGGTAAGGATTTCAACTGTGTTTAATGCATTAGGTGATGTAATGCATTACTATACCTAATCTATTAAAGGTATTAGATAAAGCTCTTAATCCGTGGTAACAAAGCATTTGCTGTATCCCACAATTTTGAACAGAGAACTTTGAGCAAGAACTTCTAGCTTTTCCAGTTGGGTTTATTGACCAAGTTTTCCCAAAGGAAAAGTGGGTTCAAAAAGCAGTATTTTTTTTTCCTCCTCAACGGACTTCTGTAAGTAGGTACTATGTTTGCACTTGCCAACAACGTCACAGCCTTAGGCATAGGATGGAGGCTACTTCAGAACAGCTGGCAGTGCTTTGTAAGGTTGGCACCTTTTGTGTTGGCTATAAGAAATGAAAAGGTACACAACTTCAGGTGTTTTTCTAAACACTCAAGATGATTTGATGCCTAGTACTTTTTGAATAATAGGTCTGAAACATGTAATTCCCAACAAGTCATCCTTGTGAAGGCTGGCTTCACAAGTGAAATGGTCAGGCTTTATTATGGTTGTAGAATTCAAGTGAACAATGATTTCCATCACCCACATTAGAGATGTCTACTGCTCTCTTCTGCAGCAATTTTGGCAGAAGAACAGACCCTCCTTTAGTCCCATGCTTAATGGCAAGACACCACAGGCATTATATTTTTCTTTTATGGGAAGAGCTGGTCCTTTTATGATTCTAATTGAGGTTAGCATTTTTAAGTTGAATCAGGACCTCAGGCAGCTTCATCAACTGAATGGGTTTCATAATCTAATAGCTGGAGGCTCATATATGAAATTCCTTTAGGCTTATTTTCATATAGCCCTGTAACACCCATCTTCACTGACCTCTGAAGGTCACATCAAAAGAAGCTTGGATCACTAAGGGTTGGTTGAAAAATGACTTTGAATAATTAGGCTTATTTCAGAAGGTAAGATAAGATAACCTTTATTGTCATTTTTTTTACTGTGGGCACAAGGGCACACATCAAAAATGAAATTTAGTTGCCCGCTCTCAAAGTGGAACACATACATGACACACAACAAATCATACTATACACACATATGCACTTCTGGGACCAACCTTCCTATTTAGATGACCATGAGCATAAGTTGCTTATAGTGTTAAATTACCAGGAATGTCTGAACTTGGTTTGTGTTCCACTGAACTTTTAACAATAGAGAATAACATAAGTATTCAGTTCATTTTGATAACAGGGTTTAGATATTACATGGGCCTCAAATCATATTTATGATGCTAGTCTTTTTCTACATGCAGGATGTCAACAACAATCTCTCTCAGCTTGGCCTGGACTGTGGCTAGTAAGAGTATGACCTGCTCAGTGATCCTTCCCCCCAAGGTGGAGAATTATAACCCTAAATAAAGATATCCTATACCATTTAGTTCCAGGTGACAACTCAAATCATATATATTTCCAGACATTTGCTGGGTAAAGTAATTCTAGGACTAAATCGTTATGATCTCAAACTGGTTTTAAAGAAAAAAATATACTGAATTTTTAAACTTCTTTTCCTCTGTATATTTTAATTTAATTAATTTACATTAATGGAACTCACTTATGAAGAGTCTCTATTTTTTTAAAAAAAATGATATTTTGCCAACAAACGAGTTCACACACCTCTGACTTTAGGAGTAAAGGTAAAAAAAACCTGTATAGCCTAAGGCCCCTTCAAATCAAAACAGATACATATCAACTTTGTCTTCCAAAATTACAGCATATTGAGGTTAAACTAGTTTTCTGAATAGAGGAAATCCCATAGTTTGAGGCTTGATAAAGTAGTGAACAGTCTTCTCATTTCCAGGAGCTGATCAAGAGAAAAGGGTTTTTCCCAAATACTCCCTCATCCAAGATAGAGGGCTTACAGGAATGAAGTCATTCTGGAATCTCCTGCTATTTTAGGAGACGTCCTTTCATAAAATGAGAAGAAATAAATCACTTAACAAAACATGTAAAAACCAAACATGCTGCCTTCAGTCATGCAAAACTGAGTTAATTTTTACTTTTTATTAGGAAATACCTAAACTTTATTTTAAATGGTAATGAATGTTGTATGTTGAGGAAGACTTGGTAATGATTTGTATTTCATTTTAATATATTATAAAATATAGCTAATAAAAACAGTTGGTTTTTATTGACAGGTCCTCAAAGGTCCTGCCTCCAACTCTGAATTGTGGGTGCCACAGGGTTTGGTACTTTCTCTACTACACCTACATCAAGCTACTGATGTCATTTGTAGCCATGTTATATAGTGACATAAACAATGCTGTCAATATCCTGTCATGGTATCTGAAAACTGTAGGGTTTTGGATGATGAACAACAGGCTTCAGCTCAATTCTGGCAAGACTGAATGGCTTTGGGTTTTGGGGTCACCTTGATTTACAAATTTATCTTCCTTGGTTCTGGATGGGATTTCACTTCCCCAGATAGATTCAATAGACAATTTGAGGGTCCCTCTGGACTCTGCTCAAAGAGCAGGTGGCAGTGTACTAGGCCCTTTGCACAACTTTGAATGTACATAAGTCATGCCCGTTCCTGAAGGGTGCGAAGCTTCATTTGTGCATGCATGGGAGCCAGGTTGTGTATGCAAAACCATCCCTTCCCCCTCCCCTGCTATGCTGTCATTGCTGCTGCCGGTCCATAGAGCCAGAAAGGTTGGGGACCACTGCTTTAATGCACTCTACTACATAGGACTGTCCTTGAAGGTATTCCTAAGCTTCAATAACTGCTAAATACAGTGGTGTGTAGAGTTAGGTGAATACCTAGATATGCGTGCTTTACACCTCTGCTCCGAAAGAGCTGCCTTGATTACCAACTTGCTTCCAGATCCTATTGAAGGTGCTGCTGGTAATGTATGAAGACCTACATGACGTGGGCCCAGCTTATGTGAGGGACTGCCTCTCTCCCGTAACATCTACCTGTCCTATCAGGTTCAGCAGCTTGTTGCAGGTTCCACCCACTAGATACTATTGTCTAATGAACCAGGAGCAAGGCTTTTTCTGCTGCTTCACCAGCTCTATGGAACATCATTCACCTCAAGGTCAGGTTGGCCCCAACCTTGATGGCCTTCTGGAAGGTCCTGAAGACCACGCTTTGCCATCTGATCTGAGGACCACAGAATGGTGTGAAGCAGATAGAATGAATGTGTTCTCCTGGTGACTGAAGCGTATGGTTTCTGTTTTTGTTTCAATGTTTATATTGTACAGTTGCTTTATTTTTTTGTTTTTTTATATATTGTATCACCAATGTGAAATGTTACATATGGCTCTAATGATTAAAAGACTGCTCATCTCAACCATAAACAATATTTTATCCAAGTATGGGGGGGAAAAACAGGGTCTCATCTGGATTTTTTTTAAATTTTTTTTAAAAAGAAGCTCAGAGGATTACTGAGACAACTGCTGATAAAGTAATGCAGACAGGTGACATTTCAATTATGTAATGACCAGTTCTCTGATTTTTAATTTCTGAGCAATTTGTTTAAATAAGACTGGCACAACGAAGGCTTCAAAATGCATTCAGAAAGTGCTACTTAAATACACATAGAGAAAACAATAGTTATTAGGTTGCCCAATATTATAGTCAGCCAACACTTTTTAAACTATGGTAGAATGCAAAGAAACAAGCTTAAATGTGTGTGTGTGTTTGTGTGTGTGTGTGTTTGTGTGTGTGTGTGTTTGTGTGTGTGTGTGAAAGCTTTGAAAGAAAACAAAAACAATATATAGCACCATCGCTATATATTTGAAAGGTAGAAATCTAAATCAAATGTGGAAACATAATTTTACTGTATTGGAGATAAACCAGTAACTTCTCAAAGTTGTAAGCAATCCTTTTAAAGCAACCATACTATCTAATTATTGTCTGACAATGTGCCATTACTGATTAACACTGAAAAGTAATGGTGATTCTGACATATGGTATTTTTTATTAAAACCCACTGGATTGGATTCAAACCCTTGCTTGGCAAAAGCAAAATCCACCCTTAAAAGAACTTAACAGAATAGAGAATAATAGAATTGGAAGGTACCTTGGAGATCTTCTAGTACAACCCCCTGTTCAAGCAGGAGATCCTACACCATTTTAGTCAAGTGGCTGTCCAGCCTCTTCATAAAAGCTCCAATGATGAAGAACCCACATCTTCTGAAGGCAAGCTGTTCCACTGGTTAATTGCTCTTATTGTTAGGAAGTTTCTCCTTAATTCTAGGTTGCTTCTCTCCTTGATTAGTTTCCATCCATTGTTTCTTGTCTTGCCTTCTGGTTCTTTGGAAAATAGGTTGACCCCCACTTCTTTGTGGCACCCCCTCATATATTGGAACACTGCTATCATGTCACACCTAGTCCTTCTTTTCTCAAGACTAGCCACATGCAATTTGTTGTGGCGGTTTGGGAATCAGAGAGACTCAGACTTCAGGCGTGCAAAGAGGAAGCGTGGTCCAGGACTGGGGAACAAAGGTTACCTGCCTTATTTTATACCTGACCAGGTGAATGCCTGGCCAATAGGTTTAAACTCAGGTTTCCTGCCGGCTGGGCAGCCAATCCCTTTAAATCCAGCTTTCCCGCCGAACGCTGTTCCTGCACGGAGCTGTCTAGCTCCGCACCTCCTATTTCAGCTGTCACATGTGTATGCTATGCCAGCATACACTACACCCCTTCCCCCATAAGCAAGGACAATACCCTTTTCAATTTCCAACTTCCCCCCAACATAACTATATACACTTAATTCCCACACAGGCTTCCCCTGCCACCCTCAAGTTCGCACATACTCTGAGAGGTAAGCAGGAGGCCTGTGGGATCGGCCAGAACATCTCAGGGGTTCCCCCCCTTCAGGCCTAGTGTTGCCTTTTGAGGTGTTTGACCTGGGGTTGTGGTGTGCCCCAGGTGCAGGTGGTGATGTTTCAGGTGAGGGAATGTACCTGTCCTCATTGGACCTGGAGTTATGGGGACTCCCTGGGCATGTACAATATGTTGTAGCCCCGTTACTCTGGTCCGGATGTTGGTGGGGTCTGACTTGTTCCAAAACCCAAGGATTGGGAAATGTTTCTCTGTTTACTAAGTCTCTTTGTTCCCTCTGAGAAGGTTCAGGTCTGGGTAGGGCCTCCTGATTATTGCTGGCTGGCACTTTTCCAGGTGGCACTTTTTCAGGTGCTCGACGCCTGAGCTGGTCAACATGTCACCTTCATTGGAGGCCCCCCTCCACCCTTACGATGTATGACAACGGGCCTGTTCTCTCAACCACTTCCCCCTGCACCCATGCTTCCCCGGAACTGTAGTTCCTTGCCCAAATGGAGTCCCCTTTTGAAAATTCCCTGGGGGCTTTTGGGTGTTCCATGTCTGCTGCCACTCTGTCTGGGTGTAGTGTGTCAAGAGTAGTTATGAGACGGCTTCCCCAACGAAGTTCAGTTGGGCTTTTTCCGGTAGCGGTGCAGGGTGTGGTGTGTTGGTGCAGTAAAAACTTGGCCAAGCGTTGTTTCCAGTCCCCTTGGATGATACGCTTCAATGCGTCCTTTGTGGTGCACACCATGCATTCAGCCAAGCCATTAGTCGAAGGATGGAAGGGAGCAGAGGTGATGTGTCTAATCCCATTGGTCTTCAAATGGACAGGATTATGGGGAGGCTGAGCTCTACCACCTGTTTATTGGACCCATGCCCCTCCTGGCTGGTTTATTCAGCTCGGGAGGAGACACGAGGCTGGTTCCAGGCAGTGATATCTGCCCCTTTGAGTGAGGGTGTCTTTCCTGCCGCCTTGAAGGAGGTGGTGGTGAGACCCGTTCTCAAGAAGGCTGCCCTGGACCCAGCCATTTTGAATAACTATCGCCCGGTCTCCAACCTCCGCTTTTTGGTGAAGGTTGTTGAGAGTGTGGTGGCGCATCAGCTTCCTCTGTTCCTGGAGGAAACTGATTATCTGGACCCGTACCAATCGGGTTTCAGGCCCGGGTACAGCACGGAGAAGGCATTGGTCACGCTGATGAATGATCTCTGGTGGGCTCGGGACAGGGGTTGTTCCTCTGTCCTAGTCCTATTAGATCTCTCAGCGGCTTTTGATATCATCGACCATGGTATCCTGCTGCGACGTCTCAGGGGGTTGGGAGTGGGGGGCACTGTTTTACAGTGGTTCTCCTCCTACCTCCTGGGCTGTTCGCAGTTGGTGTTGACGGGAGGGCAGAGGTCCACCCCGAGGCCTCTCGTTTGTGGAGTTCCTCAGGGGTCGGTCCTCTCTCCCCTCCTGTTCAACATCTATATGAAGCCGCTGGGTGAGATCATTCGTGGTTTCGGGGTGGGGTATCATCAGTACACTGATGATACCCAACTTTTTCTTTCCACCCCGAACCAACTCAGTGATGCCCTTGACGTGATGTCCCGTTGCCTGGAGGCGGTTCAGGTTTGGATGGGGAGAAACAGGCTCTGACTCAATCCTGCCAAGACTGAGTGGCTGTGTGTATCGGCATCTCGAGTGAACCACTCTTCTCCATCTTTAATGATGGGGGGTGAGGTGTTACCCCCCCATCGATAGGGCTCGTAACTTGGGCGTCCTCCTGGATTCATGGCTCAGTTTGGAAGATCATATAGGAGCCGTGACCAGGGGGGCTTTTGCCCAGGTTCGCCTGGTGCGCCAGTTACGGCCCTATCTGGACCGGGATGCCCTATGTACAGTCACTCATGCGCTCGTGACCTCCCGGTTAGACTACTGCAATGCTCTCTACATGGGGCTGCCCTTGAGGACCACTCAGAGGCTTCAGCTGGTGCAGAATGCAGCCGCGCGAGTAGTAATGGGAGTGTCCCGATACTCTCATGTAACACCTCTTCTCCACGAGCTGTATTGGCTTCCAGTTGCCCTCAGGGTGAGATTCAAGGTGCTGGTGATGACCTATAAAGCCCTAAATGGCATGGGTCCGGATTATCTTAGGGAGCACCTGCTACGAGCATCAGTTTCCAATCATCCTGTGTGCGCCCACAGGGAGGGCCCCCTTAGGGTTCCGCCGGTTAGAGATTGCCGGCGGGTGATTCCCAAGGGGAGGGCGTTCTCTGTGAGTGCGCCTGCCCTTTGGAATGAACTGCTGATGGAGCTTCGGACTGCCCCCGACCTTCGCTCTTTTCGCCGCAACTTAAAAACCTGGTTGTTCGAACTGTCTGGCCTGGACTGAGGGATTTTAAATTTTAAAGTATTTAATTAAATTATATTAAATTAATTTTAAAATTTTAATTTTATTGTTATTAGGAATTGTGGGCTTTACTAATTTAATTTTATTTTATTCTTTTTGTACTGTTTTAATTGCCCTGTGAACCGCCCTGAGTCCTTTGGGAATATAAAATAAATAAACAAATAAAATAAATAAAAATAAATAATAAAAACTCCTGGAATTCCGAGGAGGTAAATTGTGGACCGTTATCAGAGACCAATACATCAGGAAGGCCATGAGTGGCAAAGAGTCCCATGAGCACTTGGACAGTCCCTGTTGTGGTCATGCTACTCACAGGTACCACCTCCAAACATTTCGAGTGGCTGTCCACCACTACCAAGAATGATTGGTTGTGCAATGGCCCTGCATAGTCAATGTGTATTCTGGACCAGGGTGTGTGTGTTTCTTCCCACTTGTGGACTGGGGCGTGTGTCTGTGGTGGCCGAGATCTTTGGCAGGTGTAGCAACCAGCTACCTGTTCCTCAATGTCCTTGTCAAGGCCCGGCCACCACAGATAACTTCTTGCCAACGCCTTCATCCGTACCACCCCTGGGTGACCCTCGTGTAGTGAGTGAATGACCCTGTCTCTCAATGTTTGTGGTATGATGACCCAGCATCCCCACAATAGGCAGCCCTTGTGTGAGGACAACTCGTGCCTCCTGGTGAAGAATGCCATGAATTCAGGCCCTGGGGATTTGTCTTGCCACCCCGTGTTCACCCACGTCTATACCCTACTCAAAATCTTGTCTGTAGGTGTTTCAGCTGCAATGTCCCTGGCATTGAGAGGACATTCTGGCAGATCTTGAATGGCCAATATTTGGGCTGCAGGTGCTGGATCTGGTTCAGCATTGTCTAAAGGAAGTCTGCTTAGGCCATCAGCATGGCCCATTTCCTTGCCCGGCTTGTGCACTAATTTACAGGAGTAAGCTGAAAGGAAAATGGACCACCGGAGCATTCTGGGAGACATAATCTGTGGGGTCTGCTTGTCTGTGGTAAACAGACCTAATAAAAGTTTATGATCTGTAAAAATAGTGAAATTCCTCCCATACAAATAGTCATGGAATTTTTTTACTCCAGCGACTATTGCCAGGGGCTCCTTGTCTATCTGTGCATAGTTCCTCTCAGCTGCTGACAATGTCCTGGAGTAATATGCAATAGGGACTTGTCTGCCATCATCCTCTAGGTGGCTCAACACAGCCCCCACCCCATAAGGGGATGCATCACAAGCAATGCAAATTGGCTTGTTCTCTATAAAATGGGTAATCGTGGCATTGCTTGCCAAAAGGTTTTTTAAGGACTGGAAACTGGAGTCATGTGTCTTGGTCCAGTTCCACATGGAGTGCTTGTCCAATAATCTGTGCAAAGGTTCAGCAATAGATGCTTTGTGGGGTAAAAAAGTGTGATAAAAGTTAAGTAACCCCAGGAAAGCTTACAGCTCCGCCTTATTTTTGGGCGTGGGAGCCTCTTTGATTGTTTGCACCTTAGATGCTGTGGGGTGAACCCCCTGAGCATCAATTCTAAACCCCAAAAATTCTGTCTCTGGCACCACAATGCTGCACTTATCCCTCTTGAGCTTAAGGCCAGCAGCATGGAATCTACCCAAAACTGCCTGTAGGCATTCTGCCAGAACCTCCTCTGAGTCCCCTGCTATAAGAACATCGTCAAAGTACGGGCAGACTCCCGGTATACCCTTTAGCATACGCTCCATCACCTCTTGAAAGATGCCTGGAGCTACACTACCTCCGAACTGCAACTGGTCTACCCAGAATGCCCCCTTGTGGGTGACTATCGTTTGTGCAGCAGCAGTCTTTGGGTTGACCAGGAGCTGCAAGTAAGCCTGAGCAAGATCCAGTTTGGCGAAGATCGCGCCTCCCTGGAGTGATGCAAGGATGCTGCTGACTGTAGGCACCGGGTATGCGTGTGGGTTTAACACTTTATTGATTGTGCATTTATAATCAGCGCAAATTCTGATGTCACCATTTGCCTTGAGAGGCGTGACATTGGGTGTTTCCCACTCTGCTCCCTCGACTGGATGCAGCACCCCCTGTGCCACGAGCTTGTCGAGTTCCCGCTCTATTTTGTGTTTTAATACGAACGGTACCCTCCGTGGCTTTATTTTGATGGATTGTACGTTGGGGTTCAATTTGAATGCAATTGGTGGACCTGTGTATTTTCCCAGCATTCCATCGAACACGTCTGCAAAAGCCTTGCACATGGATTCAATGCTGTGCGCTTGGGACTGTGTCTGGTGAATTCCGATAATGTGAATTCCCAGCGCTTTGAACCAGCTCAACCCCAGCAAGCTAGTCCTTTGTCCCTTTGACCACTAGGATGTCCAAGGGCCCCTGGAACTCCCTGTACCTCACAGGAAAGGCAGCCTCCCCCCGGACTTGTATTGGGGAATTCTGAAAATCGGTGAGGTTGATGCTAGATGGTCTCGGGGAACCCACTGGCCGCTCCGGCTGCAAATTAACTTATAGGTCTCATACCAAATGACTGAAACAGTGGAGCCGTAGTCCAGCGACATTTTAAAGGGAACCCCTTGGAGCTGCACCACTAGCTTAATTTTGGGGGTGAGTGGTTGACGAGCCCCTGTATTACACACCGCCCCTCTGCTCTCTGTGTGGCTGATGGACATGATGTGTTTCAGAGCCCCAGTACCTGACGCCAGGTGAACTTCAGCATCCACCTCGTGCAGTGTGTCCTGGCTCCGGCTCCGGCAAATGGACGCGATGTGTCCCATCTTGCCGCACGCTCGACATTTGGCCGTTCTGAACTTGCAGGTGGAACGATGATGGTTTCCCCCACAGCCGGCACATTTCTGCTTGGTCGAGCTGCACTTGCAACCGCAACACTTCCTGTCCTGGCTGTTGGCTGCAGCTGTGGTCCGTTGACCCCTCGGGCTATCGTGCTGTCCCATCAGGTGGGAGGCTATGAGCTGTAGTGCGTCCACCTCTGACTCCAGACCATCCATGCTGCTTCCTCTGGCCCCGTGCGTCTGATGGACAGTGATACCCTGGTTGCCTCAGTTGGTCTCAGTCAGTTCTGGCTTCTCAGCTAACTCCCAGGCCAGTACTTCCTCCTTTACTTGCTTGAGGGTCAGCCCTGGTCTGGCCAGTAGCTTCTGCCTCAGTTTTCGGTCCCTGAGGCCGAATATGATTCTGTCCCGCAACCTCCTTTCTAAGTTGTCGAAGTTGCAGAGGCGAGCCGCCTGTCGGACTGCCACCATGAATGCTGACCCCGACTCACCTGGCAGCTAGTTCCTCTTTACAAACTCAAACATCCATGCCATTTCCAACATGTGCGGGTTAAAGTGCTGATTCAGTTTGTCAATGAGGTCATCATATTTCACCTCCCCGATGGCCGTGGGTGAACACAGACCCACTGCCAGTTTATAAATGTCCTTTCCGCATGTGCTGAGTAGGGCTGCCACCTTTATCCTGTCCTCAGTAATGCGGTTTACTATGAAGTAAAACTCTAGCTGCCCCACGAACGCTTCCCATTCTTCGGGCTGGGCACTATTGAAAATGGGAGCTAACCCGATCGGCGCCAAGGGAGCTTGACCGACCTGAGCTGTGGGAGCCTGACCGTCCTGAGACATCTCGAGTGATCCGATCAATCCTGTTCTGATTCAGACGATGATTCCCCTGCCAGACGGGGTGTCCTACCGCCCTTCAGAACAGGATCCCACCTTCATCGCCAATTGTTGTGGCGGTTCAGGAATCAGAGAGACTCAGACTTCAGGTGTGCAAAGACTTTATTAGGAGGAAGCGTGGTCCAGGACTGGGGAACAAAAGTTACCTGCCTTATTTTATACCTGACTAGGTGAATGCCTGGCCAATAGGTTTAAACTCAGGTTTCCCGCCGGCTGGCAGCCAATCCCTTTAAATCCGGCTTTCCCGCTGAACGCTGTTCCTGCACAGAGCTGTCCAGCTCTGTGCCTCCTATTTCAGCTGTCACACATGTATGCTATGCCAGCATACACTACACAATTCCTCCAACTGTTCTTCATATGCTTTAGTTTCCAGGCCATTAATCATCTTAGTTGCTCTTCTCTGCACTCTTTCCAAAGTCTCAACACCTTTTTTATAATATGGTGACCAAAACTGGATGCAGTATTCAAGATGTGGTCTTACTAAGATTTTTATATACCAGTTCTAATACTTCACATGATCTTGACTCTATCCCTCTATTTATGCAACCAAGCATTTCATTAGTTTTTTTTAGCTGCTAGTTCATATTTAACTGATTGTCCACTAGGATTCCAAGATCCCTCTCACATTTACTGCTTTTGAGGCAGGTTTCATCTAATCTGTATTTGTACATTTGGTTTTCCCTGCCTAAGTATGAAACCTTACTTTTCTCTACATTAAATTTCATTTTGTTGGATAGAGCTCAGTGCTCAAGTCTGTCAAGATCCATTTGGATCCTGAGCCTATCATCTGGACTTTGTCGAATGCCTTACTGCAATCCAAATATACCATGTCCACAGCATTTTGCTGGTGCACTAATTTAGTCACTTTGTCAAAGAATGAAATAAGATTTATTTGGGATGATCTGTTTTTGATAAACTCATGTTGGCTTCTGGTTAAAACTTTGCTTGCTTCTAGGTGTTCACAGATTTGTTGCTTGATAGCTTTTCCAGGATCTTCCCTAATATTGATGTCAGTCTGATTGATCTGTAGTTTCCTGGATCTGTTTTTTCCCTTTTTTTGAAGATGGGAACCACATCAGCTCTTTTCCAGTCCTCAGGTAGTTCCCCAGTACTCCAGGATCTTTGAAAGTTCAATTTTTCTGAAATAACATCTGCCAGCTCCTTTGGGATGTACCGTATATACTTGAGTATAAGCCGAATTTTTCAGCCCACTTTTTGGGCTGAAAAATTCCACTTCGGCTTATACTCCAGTCAACAAAAAAACTTACTGAGGACTTGTGCGCGGCCGAGGCTTTGGAGCTTCCGGGATCGCGCTCACCTCTCCCAATCCACCGCCGTCCGGAGACCTGCCGAAGTTTGGGGAGGTTTGGGGAGGTGCGCGCGCACCTCCCCAAAAGTCCCCAAACGAAGCCGGGTCTCCGTTCCTCTGCGCCCTGCCTGCCTGCTTCTTTCCACAGCGGAAAGAAGCAGGGAGGCAGGGGGCGGAGGAACGGAGACCCGGCGACGTTTGGGGAGGTTTGGGCGCCTCTCCAAATATCCCCAAATGTCGCCGGGTCTCCGTTCCTCTGTGCCCTGCCTGCCTGCTTCTTTCCACAGCGGAAAGAAGCAGGGAGGCAGGGGGCGGAGGAACGGAGACCCGGCGACGTTTGGGGATATTTGGAGAGGCGCCCAAACCTCCCCAAACGTCGCCGGGTCTCCGTTCCTCCGCCCCCTGCCTCCCTGCTTCTTTCTGCTGTGGAAAGAAGCAGGCAGGCAGGGCACAGAGGAACGGAGACCCGGCGACGTTTGGGGATATTTGGAGAGGCGCCCAAACCTCCCCAAACGTCGCCGGGTCTCCGTTCCTCCGCCCCCTGCCTCCCTGCTTCTTTCTGCTGTGGAAAGAAGCAGGCAGGCAGGGCACAGAGGAACGGAGACCCGGCGACGTTTGGGGATATTTGGAGAGGCGCCCAAACCTCCCCAAACGTCGCCGGGTCTCCGTTCCTCCGCCCCCTGCCTCCCTGCTTCTTTCCGCTGTGGAAAGAAGCAGGCAGGCAGGGCACAGAGGAACGGAGACCCGGCGACGTTTGGGGATATTTGGAGAGGCGCCCAAACCTCCCCAAACGTCACCGGGTCTCCGTTCCTCCGCCCCCTGCCTCCCTGCTTCTTTCTGCTGTGGAAAGAAGCAGGCAGGCAGGGCACAGAGGAATGGAGACCCGGCGACGTTTGGGGATATTTGGAGAGGCGCCCAAACCTCCCCAAACGTCGCCGGGTCTCCGTTCCTCCGCCCCCTGCCTCCCTGCTTCTTTCCGCTGTGGAAAGAAGCAGGCAGGGCACAGAGGAACGGAGACCCGGCGACGTTTGGGGATATTTGGAGAGGCGCCCAAACCTCCCCAAACGTCGCCGGGTCTCCGTTCCTCCGCCCCCTGCCTCCCTGCTTCTTTCCGCTGTGGAAAGAAGCAGGCAGGCAGGGCACAGAGGAACGGAGACCCGGCGACGTTTGGGGATATTTGGAGAGGCGCCCAAACCTCCCCAAACGTCGCCGGGTCTCCGTTCCTCCGCCCCCTGCCTGCCTGCTTCTTTCCGCTGTGGAACGAAGCAGCCTGAACGAAGCGGAGGCTTGCAGAACGGCGGATCGGCTTATACTCAAGTCACCAACTTTTTCCAGTTTTTGGGGGTGAAATTGGGGGTCTCGGCTTATACTCGAGTCGGCTTATACTCAAGTATATACGGTAATCTGTCAAGTCCTGTTGATGTGAACTCATCTAGATCAGACAAGTGTTCCCTTGATTTGTTATCTTGCAAATGTTTCATTTACCCAAAGGAGGTAACATCATCAGTGCTAATTTGGGTAATACAACATCTGCAAGAAAATAACCAAGCTCAGGGACCACGAAGACCCTTAAAATCCATCCTGTTTGATTGTGGACATTTGTGTTACCAATTACTTGTCTGCTCTAGATTCACAACCCTCTTGTGAAGTTTCACAATGTCATGAAATTACTAAGAATATCAGCAACTTCAGTTGTCAGCCAGGAGTTTGGATCTAAGCCATAGCTGTCACATTCCTTAAATAGAAAGAAGAAAAAGTAATAAAAATGTAAAATTTAAAGCACTAAGAAATGTTTTAGCACAAATATCATTTGTGGGTAGTCTCCATTTATCTCTCAATGTTTTTCATTTTGGTATGTTACATTGGTATCAGTTGCATAAAGCCACAATTATCCTGTCAAAACATGTTGAAACAGCACATTCAGCATTTTCATAGATACTTTACATATTTGTTAGCATTCTATAGGCTACAATATTAAATTGAGTCAGGTAAGCCAAAAACTCTAATTTTTATAACCTGATATAGTTAAGTTTAACTGTCCTGACAGGAGGAAAGGTACTGAAGGCAATCACTCCCATTTTTTCCTTCCCGGAGTAGCAAATTTACCAGTCTGAAGTACAAATGTTTATATTAAATATCAATAAACCACAACATGCAAATGTCCTTATTGTTGAAAAATATTTGGGAACAGTCTCAAAGATGGAGTATTATTATTTATCAATGATACACTTTTTAATAAAATATGCAGATGAAATTATTTATATATTCTTTAATAAATCTGATCGTATGTGAATATTTGCAAAGCAAAACTGAAGTGATCCAAATAAAGTGAAATAAAGACAGCCCCCCCCAAAGAATTGACAATTTGCTTCCTATATTTTCTTCCAATTTTATAATCGCAATTAAAATTAATAATTATGAATTTCACATGGATTTTCCCGTAAAATAAAATATTAGCCTTTATTGTCTAAAATTAAGAGTCTATTTTCTCTGTTCAAGTAATTTTTTATTTACGGAAACTGATGCTTAAATTTATAAGAGGAAGAGTATCAAGCAACCATTACGATTAGATATAATTGTCATCTTCTCTAGACTATAGTAATGTCTTACTATTTTCAATTACAGCAAAATAGTTTACATAACTTAGTGCTCCTTGCTATGTTTAATTCATATCTCCACAACTTGAGATCCACTAACAACTTAAGTTGGAAGACTCAATAGAACATTTGAAATTTCATCTGAGCAAGTGAAAAAAAAGAGCAAAAATAAGATGCATAGAAGCACGGAGAAACAAAAGAACATCAAGTAATAACTCTTTCATTTGAAGACCCAGATCAAAATAAATAATTCTTCATTTACTGGAAGATTAATTAATAGATTACATATTTCCTGGCAGATCATAAACTGTGCAGACCTGACACAAGTATCAATCACAGATTAAGCCACACATCCTCTGGGAAACTAAATAAATTTGTTAATCTGATTACAGCTGGGCAATATATATCCTGCCCATGGCATATTCCATTTTGTTGTTAAAAACAGTATTTTATGGCTTTGTAAATACACGGTACAAAACCTTTTGACATCTTAAAGACTAATGCATTTATTTTGGTGTTAGGTTTCTATGGACTAGTTCTCTCCAATTCACCAAATCCAGTCAGCCCACATATATAACACATCAGATCCTGTACAACAACAATAACAACGATGACGATGATGATGATGATGGAAGGGACCTTGGAGTCTTCTAGTCCAAACCCCTGCTCAGGCAGGAAACTCTATGCCATTTCAGACAAATGGTTGTCCAGTCTCTTCTTTAAAACTTCCAGTTTTTAAGTTTTTAAAACTTGAATTTACTAGCCTAATGTGAACACTCAACTATCAGTTAACAGATAAATGCCCTATAGCTCTAGTTGCAAATTGGCTTGTCATTCTAATGGATGTGACCCAAAGAACAGTGCAGTGTAGCAGTACTCCTGTATTACTTTAGTACTATTCTAGGGTATTAGATTATTAGTGTCTGTGCAATTTGTATTTCATTTGTGTAAAGAATATAGAATTCACCCTAAAGAATTCTACATGCTATAAAAGTAGCACAGGGTGGTTTTGTTTGTTGAAAAACTATTTTTTGCTGTACACATTCTCATTGTTTCCATTCTGTGATGTGTCCTCCTTCCATGATTCCCTATCAAAATAGAAGGAAATGCTGGAATCTGCACCCCAACTCATTTAGAAGGTCCTAGGATAGGGAATATTGGTGTAAATAGTTCATTGGCAATAGCTTGCAGCTGTATATAGGTAAGGGTTCCCCAGCACATGCGTGCTAGTCGTTTCCGACTCTAGGGGCTGGTGCTCATCTCCGTTTCAAAGCCGAAGAGCCAGCGCTTGTCCGAGGACGTCTCCGTGATCATGTGGCCGGCATGACTGGACGCCAAAGGCGCACGGAGTGCTGTTACCTTCCCACCGTAGTGGTCCCTATTTTTCTACTTGCATTTTGACGTGCTTTCGAACTGCTAGGTTGGCAGAAGCTGGGACGAGTAACAGGCGCTCACTCTGCTACGCGGCACTCGGGATTCGACCCGCCAAACTGCTGACCTTCTGATCGACAAGCTCAGCGTCCTAACCCACTGAGCCACCACGTCCCTTATAGCTGTATATAATACACTTTAAATAAAGCAAACTCACAAGGTGGCTTTAAATTAATGTATTTTCAATACATTTGGCTTGAGATTCAGTAAGGCACAATAAATGTATACAGTGTACTGATGACAGTATATTCAGGCTTCAACTTTTAACACATTTCAGTTGGCAAAATATACAAAGAGAAATGCTACTGAAAGGAAATACTTGTGAAGCATTGCCTTGATTTACAGACAGATACTGCTACACTTTCTTTGTTTCTTCACATTTTTCTTCTGCTGGGATTTATTCTCTGGAAGTATTCGTTCAACCAGTAGAAGTGAACTACTGTTGACACCAGTGCTTTGCGTCTGGTAGCATTTTACTGCCTATATTACAACTATTAAAATTTAGAAAACTGAAATTGCCAGATATAAAATAGCTTGCGGTACTGAGATTATTTCCCAATTAAAGGTAAAATATTATTTGTAAAACATTGCCATGAAGGAAGTAACTCTTTTCCTGTAATAGCCAAGTTGGAAGGCACTAATTTAAGCATAACTGCACAAGGAGTTAAGGATTTACATACTGTATACACGTCTTAAGCAGTGGTGTCATGCAAATATGTGAACAACTGGTTCTCTGTGTGGATGCCACTTCCGGAAGTCCATTCTGGGCCTGGGCAACAAAAAATTAGCTACCAGTTCTGCTGAAGTGGTGCGAACCGGCTGAATCCCACCACTGGTCTTAAGGCAGCTGCCTCCAACACTGTGGGCACCAGGGACTGGTTCCGTGGAAGGAGGATTTTCTGCACACCAGAGAGGATGTGGTTTTGCATGCTGCCTGCATCCCACAGATGGGGCTTCAATTGTTTGTGTGGCCCGGTTTCTGGCATGCCACAGCCCGGTGCCAGTCCATGGACCGGGCATTGGGGAACCCTGTCTTAAGGTACCATGATCTTGCTTTTTCCCTACTTGTTTTTATGTGCAAAACTAGAAAACTACATTTCCCCCACCTGAGAATGAGGTGTCCAGCACCAGGGGTTTCAATGTGTCAAGGGGAGCACAGCTGTGAATAAAAATATGTACCTGATTGTGTTATTTCTTTAGAACAGGACTATTCCATGTTTGATCTCTAAATGAAATACAGCTCACTGGCTAACAATGTGCAGTAGAGAGAGGGGATCAAAAACAGGACAGGTATTATATGAGTCTGAGTGGTAGTGTTCAATGTTAAAACATTACAATTTATTCCTTTAAAGAGAGCTTCTAGAATACAGCAGATTTGGCTTTAAGGATTCTCACTCAGGAAGCATATTCTGGTGAAAGGTTGTACTGATGCAAAAACAGAAATTAATTGCACAACTATATGCATACATTTCTCTGCCTCTGTATAACAAAGCCACACTATATAAAGGACATAAATACAAAACAGCCCATGAATGATTTAACAGCAGCACGTTCAGGAATCCTACAGTGGAATGTCTCTCTGCTCTGGCATTATTAAATGAGGAAGTTGCGAGTTCCTGAGCAAATTTATCCTTCGTAGAACAAGGCTTCAGATTTTGTGGGGCGAGCTTCTTTTTGCTAAATCCACAAAATTAGGCACTTTAAGAAATACAATTCTTAAAAAAAATCTGAACTACAGTATATTGTATGTAAATATAAGGAGCAAGGACTATTTTTTTAAAAAAATCTATTTTTCTTCAGTATGACAATTAATATTCCAGCCAAAAAACAGTTTGAATGAATTGGAAGACTTGTCTATGTTTTGATAGGGTTACATTCTGTTAAAGGACAAGAAAAGAGCACCTGCCCCCTCCCAATGATTTCATAAGATCATAGCGCAGTCTCAAAAATTATTAGTCCTTGAGATTCAGATATTGATGAATTGGTGACTGCTTGATCACTTGGAGTAACCTCTGGATAATTCTTCTTAAAATAAACCTGAGAAGGAAAATATTGTATGTTAGATTTATGGTAGCTTATTCTGAAGCCTGTCACTTAAGGATATATATCAAAAGTAAAATACACATTTAAAATCCTTTTATTTCTTTTTTTAAAAATAATAATAAACCTGCCTTCATTTTCAGCAAAGCATACATATTTCAACATATATGGTAGTTATCCTACTAAAAGTGCTAATAATTCTGATCAACAGATAACTATCATTTGACATTAAACTGATAAATAAAATCCTTTTACTGGCTCAGAAATGGAGATAAAAACAGGGTGACAAAGCTGCTTCAAAATCTAGTGTCTGTGCAAGGGCTTTTCATTTTCACACATAAAAATAAGCACAATAGATTTGGATGTGAATATCAAGGTTGTAATCCCTGCATTTTACAAACTATGATTGACAAGCATTGAAAGTTCAGGATAGATGTATGAAATATCCCAGCATTTAATTTGCAATGTGGCAGAGTCACAGAGCTTTACAGAAATATGATCTGGGGAAAGGGTGCCACAATAATGAAAGAGAAAGGCAAAACATGAACAATGGCTCTAGCAAGCAACTTCTCTAAAATGTAAGATGATACCAAATAATAGAATAGTTCTTTGCTGAGCTTTTGAGTTCTTGAATTCTACGAATTTCGTGCTGAACTGCCAGAGATACAGGTTTCCTGATAAATGTATAATCAGAACATAAAGGAAATGAAATCCTGTCAAGTTTCACTGTTCCACAATCATCAGTTTTTAGTAGTTGTATCATATCTCTGCTCCCTGACAGATGTGGGTAACAAAATGAAATAATGTCAAGACTTGTGTGCTCTTATCTGAAAATGTGTTTGGGTGAAAAGGGGCTTCAAAATGTATTTTTCCCAGAAAGGAGAATGTCAAAAAGTTTTATTTAAAACATATAAAATGCACTATCTTCCACATAGCTGACATATGTCATGAGTCATGCCTAATATTTATGCTTTCTGGTAAACAGTGCAGTGTTTGTTTGTAATTTATATCACTGGGTGATGCTCCAGGCAAAGTTATAAATAAATTGTTCTTCTCATATAAAGAGATGGGTGACGGTCTAATAAAAATTTTACATGTATTTGACAGACATGTATGATATGCGGTTTCACTGCTCTTATTAGTCACCTTTCTACATCTTTATGATAAAGACTGCATTTAAATTCAATCTAGCTTGCCAACTTTTAGGTTTTTTTTTCAGGATCTTATACTTGGTAGAATTACGGGAAAGGCAGAACTCTTCTCATCACTAGATTTCTATGGTGCAATAAGATTTATTGCTGAAATGCCATTTCCAGAACAGTTCTTTTAGGCAAGGGCCCTGTTCTATAATAATTGATAAGTCCAATTGCAAAACCTTCTTAAAAATCTCTAAATCCAGAACCTATTTTGATGTTCTGAGACCTTGACAACTGGTATGTCCCTCAGAAATATTAACACTAGGTTTTTGTATTTCTCATATATTTGATTTATGAGAAAGAGGTTCCTAACTCTTTAAAAGAAATAAGAATGCCGTAAATTGATGATGACAGTAATTAACTGAATGTGAGGGGTTTTTTTTGAAGAAGTTCTTACTGAATTTGAAATTTAAACCTTTCCTTTACAGAATTGTTTGGAATCTAAGTTGGTGGGAGTGGAAAATTTATTTCAAATATCCAGCACTTGGACCAAACATCTCTTGTTCTACCCAGATGTTTGTATTTCAGATATTATTAATTTCACAGCGTGTCCAGAAGAATTATTATAGTTTATTTTATTTTTATTTTATACTTATATTTATATTTATTCTATTCTTCCTCTTGGAAGAGCCCAATTATTCCATTTTTAAATTATACTCAATTTGCTCTCTGTTCATTGGACTTTTCCTGGAATAGTGATCAAAGTTCTCTTCTTATCAAATTGCTTGAAGGGAATAAATGAATAACTCAGTACTCTTTACTCAGCTAGATTGATGAATACTATTAGAAAGAGATGAAGCAATTGATAAATGCTTCCGGGTTCCTTAATGTGGTAACATCAGATTTTGGAGGGGGGAAAAATCAGACCTTCTCTAGAACTTCTAGTCTAAGGAAAATTCTACAATTGATGGTGATTTAATCCCCAGCTTCATTGGATGAAAGTAATAAATGATTTCTTTACAATCTGAGTTTATGCTGGATTTTTGGATTTGATTTGATTTTCCCTTCCTGATAATTCCAGAAGTGCATATCAGAGGAAGATTAGTTTTGTGTCCCTCATTGTCCCCATTTTTTTCTATCTATGCAGCTCCAGGGAAAAGTCACAAAGAATTTCTGGATTAGAATCAGAAGGATCATCATTATGGTAATAGTAACAGTGCTGAGGCTATTGCTTTTAGTTTCTTTATCAATTAGTACCAACGAGTCTACAGTATGGATATCTCAAACTGTTTCCTGAGCTGAAGTGATAGACTAGATATTGAGGCTTAGTTAAGATGGAGGTATGGTCGATTTATTTGGGATTAGGAGTCCAGTTCTATTCTGAATAAGATTACACTTGCTTCTGAAACATAGTTTTGCTTCATTATACTCAAGAATCAAGTAGTCTTATTTTCTGTTGGTATGCTGTGTTAGTTTTTTTCAGATGGATTAAAAGGCCAGGAAAGGAAAAAAGTCTAGGAAGCCTAGGTGGGTAGATTATAAAAGGGAGTGGAAAGTGATATTAGAGGGATATTGGTATTATCTCAAAGGAGTATTTTGTTGGAGTAAAATGGTGTGGCTTCAAAAGAATATGTGTTTTTCTTTTTGCTTCCTAAATTTGTCTTTCTAAGCAACCATCATCATCACCTCCACCCCTGCACTTTCCTTCCCCCCCCAGGAATAAAGCTCATAATTGCCTATCCCTTGTGTCCGATTTTTTTTGTTATGATCTCAACCATTCTCTTAAAATCATATGCCCCAATGATTGAAGGTTCATAAAGTTTATTTAGAGCCAGTTCTAGCCTATAAAGGCTAGAAAGCAGGAGACTGTGAATCCTAGTTCTGCCTTGAGCATGAAATCAGCTAGGTGACCTTGGGCCAGTCACTTTCTCTGAGCCCTAGGAAGGAGACAATGGCAAAGCATTTCTAAAGAACCTTGCCAAGAAAACTACAAGGACTTATCCAGGCACTCTCCAAGAATCAGACACAGAGGGCAGGTAGTCCTCAACTTATAACAGTCCATTCAAAGCTACAACTGCACTCAAAAAAGTGACTTAAGACCATTTTTCACACTTACAACCATTGCAGCATCCCCTAATCATGTGATCAAAATTTGGAAGTTTGACATCTCATTCATATTTATGACGGTTGCAGTGTCCCAGGCTCAAGTGACCATCTTTTACCACCGTCTGACAAGTAAAGTCAATGGGGAAGCCAGATTCACTTAACAACCATGTCACTAACTTAAAAACTGCAATGATTTACTTAACAACTGTAGCAAGAAAAGTCGTAAAACGGAGCAAAACTCACTTAACAAATGTTTCACTTAGCAACATAATTTTTTGGCTCAATTGTGATCATAAGTCAAGGACTACCTGTCGTAAGAAACTACTAAAACTAAAATTAGACAATTACACGCACACACACACACAATATAATATTCACAACCAGTAAGAATTTTTCCTCTAGTTTTCTCTGTCCATGTACAAAACTGCAAATTTATTCATCATATTTGATTTTATTCATAAATTTTTCCTCCACTCATGTACAAAACTGCAGTTTTATTTATCAAAAGCAAGGGAATTTGATGCAGCTTCACTATAATCCTGGATTTACTGAGTGGGAAGAGTAAATGAGTCCAGCACCACACTGTATATCATCTTCTACACAAGCACAAAAACAATCCCAATCATAGCTCTTTTCTGCAATGGGAGCATATGATTTTCCACTCTGGGTATATATTATTCCAAATCCCAGTAATAAAGAATGAAAAAAAGGCTTTATAATTGAAAAGCTACAAGAGCTTTAACTATAGTGGAGAAGATGGGATTTTCTGAAGCCCTGAATATGCTACGTTGTGTGGAAAGTCAATCATTGAGACAAACTTAATTACAACATTTTGTAAAGGGAAAATGGAGCGGGGGGGGGGGAGTGGAGAAAGAGACATGCCTTACCTGTTTGGCTGTTTCTAGGATGGAGAGAGCTTCAGCCTTACCCAGTTGTTGAACCATCTTGTAAAACAGGCTCTCCTGTTCTTGCAGCAAAATGTATGGCTCATCATATTCTTTCAGGCGTCCCAAATCTAAGACCTGATGAGTTGGCAGAAACAAGTTGCTTAATAAAGGTGAATTTTGGCAGCAGCCAACAGGCGTCTTCATCCCACTTCATATCCTACTCTAGCGCATATTTACATGGACTCTGTGGATGCTTAAGCTACAATTAATAGGGGAAGTAAAGAAATAAAGATTCTCAATTTTTTAATTATATTTGTACAGTGGCCAGCCTGCTTTAAATTCTGTATAAGAGTGAGGTTGCTGGAAAGGAGAATGAAGACCAAAATCTTAACCAAAAAAGTTTTGACTAGAAAGCGGAGCTTAAGGAAATACCACCAAGGTTTTTTGACAATACACAAAGACTCATTCCACAGAATGAGACAGGACACCCAGCCAATTTTTGAGGGGACTCAAATGGCAATCACAGGGACGTGGTGGCTCAATGGGTTAGGACGCTGAGCTTGTCGATCAGAAGGTCAGCAGTTTGGCGGGTCGAATCCCGAGTGCCGTGCATCAGAGTGAGTGCCTGTTACTCGTCCCAGCTTCTGCCAACCTAGCAGTTTGAAAGCACGTAAAAATGCAAGTAGAAAAATAGGGACCACTACGGTGGGAAGGTAACAGCGTTCCGTGCGCCTTTGGCGTCTAGTCATGCCGGCCACATGACCACGGAGATGTCCTCAGACAAGCGCTGGCTCTTCGGCTTTGAAACGGAGATGAGCACCGGCCCCTAGAGTTGGAAATGACTAGCACGCATGTGTGGGGGAACCTTTACCTTTTTAAATGGCAATCACACAATAGCTTGCAGCAAAAGTTCACTCTTTATTTTTTCAGATGTACCAAACAGTTCTGACTTTCAAGCATACAAACAATGAACAAGGAAGCATTGCATCTCAGATGTGTAGGACTATCCCCATCAGCCACAACTTACACGGTTAAATACAAGAGTTGTTGAAACTATCCACAATTATGGTTCTGCTGCACAGATTCTGGGCATCTTCTCAGATAACCTTCCAGCTCTTGGGATGCCATCTAAAACTCATTTTCTTTCTTTTTTTGCTATGGCCTATGGAGTATAACTTCTTTAGTCAAAAATCCTCTACTGTCATTGAATGAAGATAATGCTGATTTGCTTGCCTGCTTTGCATGAAAATCTACAGCACAAAAGTCTGTGAGGAGCAGTGGATCAAACCAAAATTACAGACATTTTAAAAATTAGCCTATTTGTTTAGAGATACCTGGCACAGGTAGTGGTCGACTTACAACCATAATTAAGCCCAAAATTTCTGTTGTTAAGTGAGACATTTGTTAAGTGAATTTTGCCCAATTTTACAACCTTTCTTGCCTTAGTTGTTAAGTGAAACACTGCAGTTGATAAGTTAGTAACCTGGCTTTTAAGCGAATATGGCTTCCCCACTGATTTTGCTTGTCACAAAAGGGGATCACATGGCCCCGGGACATGGCGACGATCATAAATATAAATCAGTTGCCAAATGTCTGAATTTTGATCACATGACCATGTAGATGCTGCAGTTGTCATAAGTGTGAAGAATGGTCATAAGTCACATTTTTCAGTGCCTGTGTAACTTTGAATAAGTTGTTGTAAGTCGAGGACTATCTGTATTCGCTCCTTTTGGAGGGTGTCTTCCTAGCTAACTTTCCCTATGAAACCTCCCATGGAAAACATTAGTCTCATTCATCAACTGGCAATGTTTCTAGACACCATTGTGAAGGAGTGGAAATGTTAGGAAATTCAAGGTCAGGAAACAAACACTTCAAGATCAGGAAAAAAAACAATCTAAAAATGCTACAAAAATGTTCAGCGGTATAATAACAGAACCTTGAATTCTGTCAAAGTTTCCATCTGCCCCATCTTTTAACCAACAGAATCAAGGCAGTTGTTTCTCATGCTTTTCATTTTCTTAGGACTGAGTTACTGTTTCTCCTTCCTTAACAATTCATCCATTCCTTCCCTAAACTGCACTCTACACTGACAACAGTCACCTTGTTGAAAGGTATATTTAACGACTGCCCTGTTTAGTGACTTAGCAGCTGCTCTGTTAAGCAACTGCTCAAAGTTACAACAGTGCTGAAAAAATATGACCAATCATCATTTGACTCTTGCAGGGTCCCTGCATCCAAGTAGTCCAGATTTGGGTGCTTTGAAACCAGCAGGCATCAACCTTCATTGCAGCATCCAATGGTCACATACTGTAATCACCATTTGTGTGTTTCACAACTGGCTTCCGACAAGCAGAGTCAATGAAGAAGCTGGCAGCCAAATCACAACTTGTGGTCACGTGATGTCTCAAAGAACCATGATGACTTGCTTAATGACTGAATGGAAAGTAATAGCGTAAGGCTGTGTGTTCACGTGGTTTCATTTACCGACCACATTGCTTAGTGATGGAGTAAGCAATTGTGGTTGGTAAGTGTGGTTGGTAAGTGAAGACTACCTGCTTCAGCCCTATTTTCCCTGCAGCTCCTTCATGGAAAGCTCGCTCACGCTGAACAGAGCTACACTGAGGAAGATTAATTTGCCAGGATAAATGTGTAGCTTTGCCCCTATGATTTAGAAAATACGTTACACAATTTGCTTTTCCCCAACGAAAATAAATTGCTTGCAAATTTTTTTTTAAGAAGGATGACTTTCTGAAGACATATGAATGGAGTTATGGTCATAAAAATTTAGCAGCTTGACACCTCTTTTTCAAAAAAGTTTTAAAAAAAACAACAGCCACTGAAAGACCAAAAAGTCCATTGGAAATAACAATCCCCACACACCTCAGAAGAATACTGTAAAATCCAAACAATCCTATGTACTGTATGCTGATCTGAAGTAATTCCCATTGTTTCACCAGGCAAGTGTGCTTTGAATCACGATCTAATTAAGGTTACTCATTTAGCTTTCCATTTTAATATTATATGACACTGCAAATATTCTTGTAATCTCAGAGCTACTATTCTCGACACAAATTTAAATTCCTTCTCTTTATTCTGTTTTATTTACACATACAAGAACACATTACAAATCTTAAATTCATTGCACCCTCATTGACTATGTTTAATTATAATTAAAATCACCTTTCTGAAGGGTTTAAAGATAACTGAATCTTTCATCTACAGAGCACCAGCATAACAATCAAGATGTCCTATAATTTTGCAAGCCAATTTAGATGCCTTCAATGTGTAATTTAAAAAGCAAAGCCCTTTATTGAATAACCACTCCCTTAGAAATGAAAGGGGAAAAATCCAGGCTGTAAATATAGGCTTCGTCTTCCCAAAAGAGTGAAACGTTTTCACTTTGCATTAAATAGAGCATATCCTGCTTTGTATGAAAATGAGCCTCTGTGTGGCCGTAGTGGCCACCAGTTTCTATCTACATCTTTCTTAAGCTGCACTTCAAAGAAATCCTGTCCAATTATTTTTTTGTCTGTTGTGCTTTCAGCAACAAAAGAGCAATGCTATTAATTACTTAGTACATGGCCATATGAAAGCCTCCAAAATTGCAATAAAACAGAAAGGAAAAATATTAAATGCATAGTAATCACAGGATCACCCAAAGCCCAGATCACTTTAGTGACATGGCAAAGGCCATTTATACGGTGTGGAAGAAGGCGATGTTAAACCACTCCTGCATTTTTACCAAGAAAATCACATGGACAGACACTACTAAATGATTGACAATATAGTGCCAGATAATGGGCACCTCAAGTCAGATGCCATTCAACATGATACAGATAATCCTCAGTTCACGACCAGTTGTTCAAAAACTGATCGAAATTATGAGGGGGTGGAATGAGGGGGATTTACAGCCAGTCCTTGGGAATTCTGGCCACTACAGCATCCTTGCACTTAATGTCTGCAGTCTGGGTGCTCAGCCATACATCTTCCAAGGTTGGGAAACACTATTATAGATGCAAAAGTTGGATTTAAAAAAAAGCAGAATGGAAGTAGCATTGATCCTTTTGAGCTTTGGTGTTATAAAAATAAAGAGTACCACAGAGAGTCAGGGAAACATGCAAATGAATGATAAAATAAAACCATCATGGTCCTCACACAGGACTCAAAGAACCAGACTCAAATAATTATATTTTGGACACTGTATGCAAATATCCAGCTCCCTTGAGAAGTACATAATACTTGAGAAAGCTGAAGGAAGTAGGTGGACTGACGGCAAACTGGATGGACTGATTACAACAGTAATGAATATACTGCTGAGAGACCTAAAAGACTATTCTAGAAAAGATCTATCTTTGTGGTTGCTAAGAATCGATACTGACTTGATAGTATCTATCAATCAATCATCCGTTCAGTTTCAGGTTAATCAAGATTATGTTGAACACTGAGAGGAATAGAATAGGATAGGATAGGATAGGATAGGATAGGATAGGATAGGATAGGATAGAATAGAATAGAATAGAATAGAATAGAATAGAATAGAATAGAATAGAATAGAATAATAAGTTTATTGTCACTTTGAATGTATACTGATTGGCATACATTAAAATGAAATTTCATTGCATACAGCTCTCAAAGGGTCACCACCTCCAATGTACTCTACATACTGTAAATATGATAAAAATAAATACATAAATAAATACAGAATTATTCATATATTTATTTATTTATTGATGGGATTTACTGTATATCCCGCCCTATCTCCTGAAGGACTCAGGGCGGCTCACAATAAAACATATAATAAGTACATAAATCAAGATAAAATGAAAATTGAGAACATCAGTGCAATAAAAAATTAGAGAATTTTAAAATGAATTAAAAATACTAAATATAAATTAATTAAAATGCCTGTCAGTCTAGGTCAGCTTGGTGGAACAGGTGTGTTTTGAGGCCGCGGCGAAAGGATTGGAGGTTTTGGGCTATCCGAAGCTCAGGGGGGAGCTGATTCCATAGGGTTGGTGCTCCCACAGAGAAGGCCCTACCCCTGGGGGTCGCCAGCCGACATTGCCTAGCTGACGGTACCCTGAGGAGGCCTTCTCTGTGTGAGCGTACTGGACGATGGGAATTTGTTCCCGGCAGCAGATGGTCCTGCAAGTATCCCGGACCTAAGCCATGTAGGGCTTTAAAGGTAAGTACCAGCACCTTAAATCTCACATATATTATATGACACAGAGAAACAACAGTCTAGTTTGGGTTATGTATACATGTGCATGGCAAGAAAAACGAATCTTGCAAGTTTACCAGACAGATGGCATAGGGAACAAAGCAATTACTAGTACTAGGTAACTAGGTATGCCTAGTCTAACAACGAGAAGGGCTGAGGGTGATAGCCTTCTAGTACTTGAGGGGCTGTCATAGAGAAGAAGCAGCTGTCTTATTTTCCAAAGGACCTGAGGGCAGGACAGGAAATCATGGGTAGAAGATCATTAAAGAGAGATCCAATCTAGAACTAAGAAGAAGTTTCCTGACAATGAGAACAATTAATCAGTGGAACAGCTTGCCTCCAGAAATGTGGATGGTCCATCCCTGGAGGTTTTTAAGAAGAGACTGAACAGCCATTTGTCCAAAATGGTATAGTGTCTCCTATTTGATCAGGGGGTTGGACTAGAAGATCTCCAAGGTCCCCTCCAACCCTATTCTATGTTTTAAACTGACATTTAAATTGACACCAAATTTAACTCTTTTTCTGGTTCCAACCTCCTCTTTGCCCAAACAACCATTGTTGGGCTATTATGGCAAAATAGTCGCAGGTCTGAAAGCCAGCTTTGCTACCTCTCTTGGAGGTCCTCCACCAAGGAAATAATAAAAACTGATCATCTAGAAGCTTCTTCTTGCCCAGAAGATGGGAGATGGCCCTGAAGGATGGGCACTCAAGGCAACAGTGAGTCACTGGGACATACTAAAGTTCTGGGAAGTTTTTCTCTGTGTTACCTTCTTAAGGGACAAAGTTAATAACTGCAGTATATTTAACAGTTATGTACAGCTTCAGACATGGACTCTATCCTTGCCTAGTCACATTTTTTAAAAAGGTAAAATCCCAATTCATGAAGTAGATATAGGGAGAAGGCTATTGAATGAATGAACCTTTATTGTCAAAGTACAACCATGTATACATTGTGATTGGCTGAGCCTCCCTTCGTGCCCCATCACCACCACGACTCACAGTGACAACAAACCCACCATTTTGTTACACCATGTGAGCTAATTGCACAACACACCGGCTTCGCAAGTCAATCATACATAAAATTATACAATTATTTCCTGTTCGAGAGCCTGACAGCCCACGGATAAAAGCTGTTCTTCAGCTTGTTGGTACGGCTGGCTATGCTCCTATATCTCCTACCCGATGGTAGGAGAGCAAAGAGATACCGACCAGGGTGTGAGTCGTCCCTGAGAATTTTCCTCACTCTTCCAAGGCAGTGAGCCCTGGCGATGTCATCCAGTGGTGTCAGGGGACAGCCCACAATGTTTTGTGCTGTGCTCACCACCCTCTGTAATACTTTCCTATCCACGGCTGTCAGGCCAGCATACCAAACCACAACACAGCACGAGAGGACGCTCTCTATAGTAGACCGGTAAAAGAAGGTCATTAGCCGTTGTTCTACCCTGTTCTTCCGCAAGACCCTGAGGAAGTGGAGTCTCTGTTGGGCCTTTCTGGCCACCTGGGTTGCATTAACTTTCCAGGTAAGATCTTCACAGAGGTGCTCTCCCAGGAATTTAAAGGAGGAAACTCTCTCCACACAGCCCCCCCCCCATGTAAAGTGGGGCAGGTTCCTCTCTTTTCCTCCGGAAGTCTAGCACCATCTCTTTTGTCTTGCCGATATTCAGGTGCAAGTCGTAAAATGGGGTAAGGAGCTGAATACAGGTAGTCCTTGACTTACAACCACAATTGAACCCAAAATTTCTGTTGTTAAGTGAGACATTTCTTAAGTGAGTTTTACCCCATTTTACGACTTTTCTTGCCACAGTTGTTAAGTAAATCACTGCAGTTGATGAATTAGTAACCTGATTGTTAAGCGAATCTAACTTCCCCATTGACTTTGCTTGTCAAAAGGTCACGAAAAGTGAGCACATGACCCAGGGAACCAGCAAAGGTCATAAATATGAACCAGTAACCAAGTATCTTAATTTTGATCACATGATCATGGGGATGCTTCAAAGGACTATGAAAAATGATCATACATCACATTTTTCAGTGCCATTGCAACTTTGAACAGTCACTAAACGAACTGTTGTAAGTCAAGGATTACCTGTATATTTGCAGAATGAATTATGAAATGTGTCATTAAAAATGGTACTGTTTATTTGAAATTAATTAGAAAATTTAAAGAGCACAAAGGCACAATGTGCAGCAGACTAACTGTGCCATTTTTTTTATAGAGAGATGTTTTTAAATAAAAATATATATTTTCAGAAATATAATTTCAGCTAGCACTTTATTTTTAAGGATTAAAACATTCACAGAAACAGATGACCGCCGATAGAAAATTCTAAACAAGATGAATAGTATATGCCATATTTTGTATATCTGTTCCTGGATGGCATCTTGTCAGTGAATTAAGGCTGTCAACTCTTGAAATAAAAAAATGCTATTTTATGAGCCATGGGCCTTTTAGAGTTTTGGGTGCACAGCAACTGGCATAAAAGCTTCCCCATCTCCAATAGCCAAATTCCTACCCACTCATTGCTAACTCTAATCTTCAAAATTTTATTTTCAGTATGATATCTGCAAACAACTATCATTATTAACATTTAATGTTATAATTCATGAAGGGTAAGCTAAATTTGACTTGGTGAATTATACGTTCTGTTGGTGCAATTTGCAGATGAACTGTTCAACTATGCTTACTTTTTCTTATCAGTTGGATAGTCCTTCCAGATACACATTGTAAATTTGAAGATTACAGATAGAACCACAGAAAGTACCTCACAGCTGAAGTTAAGAGGACAATGGAACATACAACATACAAAGACTTATTGATGCTTAGGTTGCTGCACTGGGAGAAAGGAATCCCAACTTATATGAGCTAAATTGATGAATATTTTTCAGGGATATACATATATTCCCATAGAACATATAATAATAGGGTTGGAAATGATTTTGAAGTTCTTTTAGTCCCACCTCCTACTTAAGGAGGGAAACTTATACCATTCTGGACAAGTGATTGTTCAATCTCGTCTTGAAAACTTCCAATGATGGAGCAGTCACAACTTTAGGAGGCAAGCTGTTGTAATGATTAATTGTTCAGAAAATTTATTCTTAATTCTAGCTTGGATCTCTCTTTGTTAAGCTTCCATCCCTTACTTCTTCTCCTGCTCTCAGGTGCTTTGAAGAAAAGATTAATCCCCTCTTCTCTGTGACAACCCCTCAAAGACTGTTATCATGTCACCCCTAGCCATTCTCTTAATTAGACTAGACATACCTATAGTAGTTCCTACATCTATTTATTATATGGTTTAGCCTGCAGACCCCTAATTATCTTTGTTGCTCTTTTCTGCACACTTTTTAGAGTGCCAATATCTTTTTTACATCAGAACTGGATGCAATATTCCAAGTGTGGTCAGTGCAGTATAAAATACCAATATCACTTCACATGAGCTTGATATTATCTGTTGGTTAATGCAGTCCTCCATTGGACCTTTTGGCAGCTGCAACACACTGGCTCATACTTCAGTGGTTGCTCACATCTAGATCCCTCTTACAGTTACTGCTGAGTCACGTGCCACTTATTCTACTTCTGTGCATTTGATTTGTCTTGCCCAAGTGTAAGACCTTACTTTTGTCCCTACTTAATTGTATTTTGTTGGATAAGAACCAGTGTTCAAGTCTGTCAAGATTCTTTTGGAACTTGAGTTTATCTTCTAAAGCGTTGGCTATTCTCCTCTGCTTGGAGTCACCTGCAAAGTTGATGAGTTTCCCATCTACAGCAATATACTCTGCCTTGTTTTGAAGATCACTATACAAATCTTAAGCAAACAATGAAATAATTATGCTCCAGAGTAAGGGAATCTGTATTGAACAGTGTACCATATTTCAGTTTGTTCATGGTGCATATTTTACTTTGCTTCAAAAATTTAGACTCAACAGTATACAGAAAAGCTTGCTAAAATTTGAAACAGATAGCAGCAAACATGCAAATCCTAGCAAAGAATATGGCTCCTAGTGAAAACTGCGCTGTTCCTTCAAAGTGTTATCAACAGACACAATCCAAAGCACTCTTGGACTTCAGTTCTGAAGAACTGCACAGCCTGACTCAAGCAATTTGTGGTCCACCAAACCTAATGCAGCTCAGAACTACAATTCAGGATGTTTCCAGTGCTCGTGAGACATTCACTTCCCAACCAGCATAAAAAACAGGATTTATCATGTAAAATTCCTGGCTTTTCCAATTTTGCATCATTCATAATTGTGGGTCGGGTTTTATTTTATTTTTTACAGCCATTCCACATGAAACATGAACAAAATAAAATCTACCGTGATGAGACAAAAGCCAAGGAGATCATGGGATTTTCTTCAATGTATCTACATAAACATAAAATTCAGCAGAAATTTTCATCCTCTGAGAATGTAGGTCTGCATATCTTTGAAAAACAACTTGCTGGAATGAAACGGTTAAAGAGAAGAAGGTGGGAGCAGGCAGGCAGTATGAGCAACCTATGTGAGGTCACATCACAGATGTTGAAGAAGAGCCTTCGGCAAGGGTTAGGTACTTCTATTCCAACAAATGCATATATAAATTATAATCAAAAGCTTAAACATCAGCCAAGTTTCTGACATTCTTGCTTAGTCTGAGAAAAAACTTAGTTTCAGGAACTGAAGCCATGAGAATGAAGGAAACCTACTTATAACAACTGTTGTAAAGTGGAAAAAAAATGGGGCAGAATCCAACCATTAACAATTTGTATTTAATTTTGTCATCAAATTACACCTAGATGGGAGGGCTCATCATACCTTCTCACAACTTATTTTTTTGTTCTAGTTACTATCACAGAATGCAAAATCTGTTACATTCATCATACAAATCAGACAGTTCCTGAGATATAAGACGAGGCAAAATAATCTGAAATGATAGAAAGGCAGTAATATTCTAGCACAGAAGCTAAACCAGAGAACATGATTTGAATACCGGATTTCACGTAAATGAATTGGTGTGACCTTTTCCTGAGATATCGATTAGGTTATTCACCAAATATGAACAAATGAGTCGCAATCATGAAAGCATCTCTCTTGCTGCTGCTACCTTGGCCCTTATTTTTGGCTTCTTGTTGCATATAGTAAAAGAGCTTAGTCAAACCTTAAAACAGTATCATCAGAAAGGGTGATTTGGGGAGCAAAGATGAGGTAAACAGATGGTGATTCCCCTCCATACCCATTACGTATGAAATGAAATTTGTCTTATAGTTATTGTTGTACATTTGTCAAGAATTATGAACTCAGTGAGGGTGAAAAAAATCTACTACCCTGAATTCATAGAAATTCTTATCCTGGCAAGAATTTTAAATGATCTACCAGACCAAACATATCTATAATTTTATAGATAATATTTACAGAGATGAGAGCTCAGAGCAATGTTTCTTCTTCCCAGACCAGCATAGGCCAATATTCAACAAATTCTAAACTCCTTCAGCAGCATAAATGGTTAAGCAGTTAAAATCAATTCTTATGACAGAAGTAGCTGGTACAACTTGATAGTCACAAGCTAAGCTGTACCCTGGCAGGAAGGTTTTTCTATAAATCATAGGCAACGTCTTGCTGCATTGAAAAAAAAAAGTAAAAATATTTTTTCTTCCGAGATGACTATTTTTTTTTATCCCAGCAAAGTTTAATGTACCTATTTTAGAGCAATAAACTTCACTACTTCTTTCTAGCTACATAAGAAACAGAATTTTTGAAAGCTGCAATTTTCTTAGGTAGTCAGACATTCAATTTTTGTAAAAAAAAAAAATGGTGGTACCTCTGGTGTATTACGGTGTGAATGTGATAAATTATGAAATGGAATGAAGAAAAGTACATGTTTTTGTCTATTTTGTGCCAATGAGCTGTTACTCATTACAAAATTATAAGGATGGCTTTCTTTAACAGACTTGTTATTTATAAATACACAATTGATGAAAGTAATGTAGAGCCTTGATTTCAAACAATCTGAAGTTATTTTGTCATGCAAATAGATCTTTGGAATGTTCACATAAAATTCAGGTGTCTGTTTACTATTCTAGAGTTTTGTGTGTATTATTTTATATTCAATCTTCTATAACACGGGTGTCAAACTCGCCGCGTCACGTAACGTGTCACGACGAATTGTGATTTTTTTTTTACATTGCTGGACCTGGGACGGGCGTGGTGTCCATATGATGCAACCAGCCTGTGGGCTGGCAGTTTGACACCCCTGTTCTATAAGTATATCTTTCATATCATTTTTCTACATACTTCCAAACTGTAGTTATGTTGAAATAAATTTAAGGGTAGTATTTTTAATGCAATTATTTGAATGGAATTGGATCTGCTTACACATGGGATGATCTATGATTATTAGAACAGCTTTCTGACTTCAGTCCAAGTAATCTCCAAACTACCCTCACAGGATTCAAAAGAAACTGCTTCGAAAAATAACAACTGAATTAGATTATCAGCCTGTGGACTTTCAACCCAATTTTTATTTTTTTTATTTTTTTTTTTAATTTTTTTTATTAAATTTATTATTTAAAAACATTGGACACAGTACCAGCGAGCTGACAAACCTTTTTGTCTACAATGTTTAAATATATATATATATACATGTATATATGTACATCAAAAATACACTTAAATACACTTAGATTACAAATCGGTGAAATACCACAATATTTAAAACAGTGAGCTAGTCTGTAAAACCTAATAGAGACCTTTCTTTTTATCCATCCAAAGATACAATTTGTTCCAAATTCTATAATAGTCTGATTGATCTTTATTCTTTAATTCCAAAGTTAATCTGTCCATTTCAGCGCAATCCCAAATTTTCCTAATAACCTCTTTTTGTCCTGGGATCTCATTCTTTTTCCATTTTTGCGCAAATGATATTCTAGCTGCTGTGATAATATGGATCGTTAAGTATAGCACATCTTTAGGATATTTCTCTTTCGTGATTCCCAACAAGAAAAGTTCTGGACTAAACTCCAGATCTTGTTTCAATATTTCTTTCAGCCAAATCCAAATCATTCTCCAAAATTTTTGTGTTTTACTGCAAGACCACCACGTGTGGAAGTATGTGCCTATCTCTTCAGAACACTTCCAACATTTGGGAGATACTGTTGTGTACATTTTTGCTAAGCGGGCTGGGGGGAGATGCCATCGGTAAAACATTTTAAATAAATTTTCTTTATACGATGAGGCCAGTGTTATCCTTTTATTCCTATCCCAAATTGTTTGCCAAGTATCTAGGTCGATGTTATGTCCTAAATTGTTAGCCCAGATCAACATGGGGTCTTTCACTTGCTCTTCAAACAGCTTATATCCCAAAAGTAATTTATAAAAATTCCTTATTTGTTTAGAGTCCGGTCCCAATAATATTTTGTCCAATGCTGTTTCAGAGGTATATATCCCCCATTCATTTTTATCCTTCCTAAATCTCGATTGGATTTGTAAGTAGGCCCACCAATCGAGTTTTATACCTTGTAATTCTAGTTCATTCCTAAGTTTCAATTCCCCCTCCTCATTCAGAATATCCTTGTATGAGATTATGTTACCCAAATCAAACAGATTTGGGTAAACTATCGCTTCAAGGGTGGATAGCCAGACCGGTATTTTGGTGTAATTGTGAGATCTAATTTTTTTCCAAGTATTGAGTAGCGCTTGCCTGATCCGGTGTCTTTGAAAATGCGAGAAAAGACCTTGTTTCTCCGTCCATAGGAAAGCATGCCAGCCATATTGCAAATCGTGACCCTCTAAAGTTAATAGTCTTCTATTTCTCAAGATTACCCATTCTCTAATCCAGCTCAGGGCCGCGGCGTGGTAATATAATTCCCAGTCTGGCAATCCAAAACCCCCATTTTCCTTCGTGTCTTGTAAATATTTCAATTTAATTCTTGGTTTTTTCCCCTGCCAAATAAAATTTAGTGATAATTTATCCAAATTTCGAAAAAATTTAGAGTCGAGTTGAATTGGGATATTCTGAAACAGAAACAGGATTTTAGGCAGAATATTCATCTTAATGACAGCGATTCTTCCCAATAATGAGAGTTTTAGGTTTCCCCATCTTTCCAGGTCACCTTTTATTTGATTCACTACACTATCATAATTATCCTTTTTGAGTGAAGTGCATCTAGCCGTAATGTTAATCCCTAAATATTTTATTTTCTTGACTATTTCTATATCCGTGATTTCGGCCAGATTACCTTTTTGTTTATTGGTCATATTTTTAACAATCATCTTGGTCTTATTTCTATTTATTCGCAGTCCGGCAACCTCACCATATTTAGATAATTCTTCCAATAGCTTTGGTCCCGTCTGACATGGATCCTCCATAATAAAAACTAGATCGTCCGCGAAAGCTTGCAATTTAAAGGTTTCCTTTTTAATGGTTAATCCTTTTATCTTTGGGTCGTTTCTTATAGTTCTCGTTAATACTTCAAGAGTCAATATAAACAGCAACGGTGATAAGGGGCAGCCTTGCCGTGTTCCCTTTTGAATTTGAAACTTGCTAGATGCTTCCCCATTAATAATTATTTTTGCTTCCTGATTGTCATAAATTGCCCTAATTATATTTATAAATTTTTCACCCATATTCATAAAGCTAAGCTGTTGGCACAAAAAAGACCATTTAACATTGTCAAATGCCTTTTGGGCGTCTAAGAAAAGTAATGCCATCTGTTGTTCGCTATGTAATTCATAGTACTCCAATGTATCTAATATTATTCTAATGTTGTGCTTAGTGTGTCTCTTAGCGAGAAAACCATTTTGATCTGCGTGTATGAAATCATTCAGAAATCGTTTCAATCGTTCCGCTATAATTGATGTAAATATCTTGTAGTCCGAGTTAAGAAGTGATATGGGTCTGTAATTTTGGATTAATGTATGGTCTGTGTTATCTTTCGGAATAAGGGTTATGTTTGCCTCTAGCCAAGATTTAGGCGTCCTTGCGCCTTCTAATACTGCGTTAAATACCTCCACTAGGGGTTGAGCTAGGATATTTTGTAATTCTTTATAAATCTCTGATGGAAGACCGTCGGGTCCCGATGCTTTATTATTCTTTTGTGCATTAATAGCTTTTATCACCTCAGATAGTCGAATTTCCTCGTTTAACATATTTCTGGTATCTTCTGTGACCTTAGGTAGTTTGGCTCTTTGAAAATATTCCTCCATTTTCTCCACACTTGCCTGGCTATCTTCTTTATATAAACGTTCATAAAATTCCTGGGCTATAATTTTTTTTTTTTCCTCCTGGTGGAATATTCTCCCTTCCTCATCTCGTAGTTCGTGAATCCAGTTTTTCCCCTTTTGTTTTCCCAATTTGTATGCGAGCCACCGGCCCGGTTTATTTGCATTTTCAAAAAAAAATTTTGTTTCGTGTTTCTCAATTGTTGTGCCAATTTCTCTTTGTCTAGAATGTTAAGTTTGTGTTTAATCAGATCCATAGATTGCTTGATATTCTCTTTTTGTGGATCTTGTTGGAGTGTAACTTCTAAGCTCTTATATTCCTCTTCTAATCTTTCCCGTTGTTGTCTTTTCCCCTTATTTTTATATACCATATATGCCCTCGCTACCCCTCTCATCACAGCCTTAGCTGTATCCCAATTGTTTTGTACTGAGGTGTCTATAGCTTTATTTTCCTTAAAGAAAAAACTTAGTTCTCTCTCCATCTTAGATTTGAATTCGTCTTCTTTTAAAATTGCTCTTTGAAGCGTCCATCTGGATATTTTTTTGGAACCTTTCCAGATAAGTTTAATAGGATTGTGATCTGCCCAAGTACCTGTCGCTATATGTACCTCATCTATTTCTGAACTAATTTCTTTCGTCATCCACACCATGTCTATTCTAGACCATGAGTTATGTCGGTTGGAGTAATATGTATATTGTCTAGCCTTACGATTTCTTTCCCTCCAGACATCTTGGATATTTAGTTCCTCAGCCAAGTTAAGAAAAGATCTCGGTAGAGTTCTTCTCTTCTTTTTCCTAAGCGTCTTTCCCATATAATCCAAATTTATATCTAGGATAGCATTAAAATCTCCTATTAAACAAATCTCCTCATAATCAATGCTACATATCTTATTGTGAAGTGTTTTGAAAAATTGTTCTTGGTTATGGTTTGGGGCATATATCTCTACCATCATGACCTTCCTGTGATTTATTATAACCTCGACTATCAGTATTCTACCCTCTTTATCGTTATAAATTAGTTTTGCAGTCAATTTTGGGTTTACATATAGTGCCACTCCTCTCTTTTTCTTGTGTCGGTCTAAGGAAACGAATAGGTTCCCTATTCTTGGTTGTACTAACAAATATTTTTGTTGTTCCTTTATATGGACTTCTTGTATTGCCACGATATCCAATTGTTGGTGAATAAGCCTATTAAAAAATTTCCGCCTTTTCACTGGCGAATTCAATCCATTAATATTCACAGACATAATACTACACTCACCTCCCTTCATCTTACTTATTTCTGGTTTTTGTGGATCTCGTGATTCGGGGCTCTCTCTCTTCCTTGTCTCTAGTTCCATGTTTCTCTGTTAACTCACCGGATTTGTTCCTTCTATCCTCTGTAGCTAAGATCTTCCCATCCATTGCCACACGTATTGTATCTCTTTCTCTTACCTCCCTTCCATCTTGATCTTCTAAATCTACTTCCTCTTGGCTATGGAAGTGGCGTTTGTAAAAATCTTCTGCCTTCTCTATCGTGTCCAGTCTATGCCTTCTATCCTGCCACGTAACAAGAATACCCTCTGGAGTTAGCCATCTAAAGTTTACATTTTCTCTTATTAGTTTGGATGTTAAGAATTGATAGCCGCGTCTCAGATCCCTCATCCTTTTAGGTATCTGTTTAAGGATGGTGATTGGTTGGCCCCGAAATTCTAATGGTTCCTCTCTAGATCTATGCAGAAGCTCATCCCGAATTGATTTTTTAACTAACCTTACATGTACTTCTTTTGGGAGGTTGTGCCTTCTCGCATAATTAGTTTGGACCCTGTATGTTTCATCAATTTCCGCCAGCATTTCCTCCTTCCCTACACCGAGTGCCTTTGCCATCAGTTCTGCCATCATGACCAACAGATCTTCCCCTCTTTTTTCTTGAACGTTCTGGAAGCGTAGATAATGAGCAGCCTTTTCTGCTTCCAGAAAAATGACTGTTGTTTCTAATTCCTTATTAGCCTGAAGGAGTGTTTCATTTAAATCATCTACTCTCTTTTCCTCTTTTTCCATTCTAGCTTCCATATCTTGAAGTCTTTGTTCATTTTTGACTAATTGCTGTTGAATCCCTTCAAATTTATCATCTATCGCTTGGATTTTCCCCTTTAATTCACCAGTGTCGTTTCTTATTTGGCCTATTTCTCTCTTCATCTCCTCGTGGTTTTTGGCCATTGCCTCGTGTAGGTTTTGCAAAAGGGCATGTAAATCTTTAAAGGAATTCGAGTTAGATCTTTCCCTTTGCAGCATATCCTCTATAGATTTCTGATTGGAGGGACTTGAGGCCATCCCCTGTCCCTGTGCTGCTGCCTTTTTGCCAGCGCTAGGCTTAGTTGCTCCCGAGATACTTGTCATGTTTCCCCAATTTTAACAGCGTTTTATCAATGTATAATACCCTGAGACTTATATAAACCTTTTAACTCTATGACAAAAGATATATAAAACAGTTACCACCAGATACTTATTACCAACTAAGCAATTTATATAATAAAATTCTATAGTATGAATATAATCAAAGTCACGTTCTTCTTCTTTCAACCCAATTTTTAATACTGTATCTCTAAGATATCAGTATAACTGTTTGGTCAGAAGATTTAATCTGGAATTAAAAGAGCAGGTATAGTTGCTCTCACACCAAGGATAGTAAGACCTTAGAGTTGGATTTTTTTTAAAAAAAGTATGCATATGCTATGCCTTCAATTTAAAACAAAATGCCTTTCCTATTTTGAAATTCCATTGAAATTTGTTTAATATTAGCAACTGCTGTGGAGACTAAAGCAAGATTGTGATATACCTTGGTGATTGCTACAATTGCTGCAATCCTAGAGGTTTCTTTCTGTTAGGTAAAATGTTGAGGAAGAAATTCTCTGCTGAGATAACCAGCAAAAAACCTAACACAGATTCACCACACAAATTATTTTCTTCTAGCCAGGAGATGTTATCAAAACTAGAGTAACTCCTGGGTACACCCTTCACAGTATCTGTAAACCACTCCTAAGACTTCTAATTCACATTCTGTACTTATTTAGAGATTTCCTTCAAATGTTACAATGTGGTTAAACTCTAGAATTTTCCTCCTTAAAGAAAAAATGAAATGAGATAGGGTGGGGGTTTTTTGTTTTGTTTTTGTCATAGCACAAAGTAACAAGCTTATAACAAAATTAGTTCTGATTAAGCAACCTATCAGCCCAGCAAATAAATAATAATGATCCTTGATAATACCACCAAGCTAAAATGGTGAGGGAATCAAAGAGCATCCAACCCACCAAGGCATTCCAAAATTTTGATACAAAAAGATATGGCTCGACTTGGCATCTAAAACTATAATGAAATGATATTTAGTTGGCTTCAGCAAAATACATTCCCAAGGGTAGGCATTTCCCCACAAGGCACCTTGCTTCAGAAACAGGAAATCAAATTTGCCATGTGTGCAAATGAGTCTAAACCTCTGGGCAAAAGAAGAAAATTCAGATCAGAAGAGACACTCTCCAAGTATTTAACAGATATTTACAAGAAACTGAAACCATGAGTCAAGAAATCAGATTGCCAGTGCAACTGGACCAAAACTGGAACAAAACAGCTGCTATGAATGTATAACTGGGCAGTCCTTTTCAACCTGATTCCCATCTACCCCAGACTGTGAAAAAATAAATATCTTAATGGTCCCATCTGCATTGATTCCATAACATTTGCTATCACTCAGATCAGCCATGTGACCAAAACCTAAACAAGTAATAAGTCTTGTCTGGAAGGTATCCCATTCTTTTACCCAACTGCCTATAAGCCAATGCGGGTAATCAGATACTCCAGTGGCTCTGCCCTCTGAAATCAGTTCCTTTTCCTCTTGCACAACTTGGCATTATATGCATGTACTGGTTCTGGGCTTTGCAGATTGCAATACATAGGCAAGGGGAGGGAGCATTGCTAACAACATCAATGTACAACAACATAAAAACAATAGGGGTTCTGGAGGCTAAATCATATGATGAATGGTTGAGAGAGCTAGATATGTCTAACCTATTGAAGAGAAGGATTAGGGGTGGCATGATAACTGACTTCCAGCATTTGACAGGCTGTCACAGAGAAAAGGGGATTGATTTATTCTCCAAAACACCAGAGGGCAGGACAAGAAGTAATGTTGTTAAAGACAGATCCAACCTAGAAGTAAGGGAGAAACTTCCTGACTGAGATAAAAATTAATCAATCAAATAGCTTGCCTCTTGGAGTTGTGGGTGCTCCATTGCTGGAAGTTTTCAAAAATAGACTGGACAACCATTTGATTGTAATGGTATAAGATCTCCTGCCTTGAGTAGCGGGTTGGACTAGAAGACCTCCAAGGTCCCAGTTGAATGATTCTATGTATTAGCATGCAAACAATAAATAGTATACCCAGACTCTCAGGAAAGCGCTTGTATCTTGTTGAACAGCCTTGAGCAAAAGTAAAATTACTGCTTATATACCCTTGGCCTAGTATATTATAAAAGTGTAACATTGCATTGTTGTAGATAAATGCATGTGGATGATTTACTTATTTTTCCCTTCCTACTAGGTTGGCATGTTAAGTAGCCTGAGGCTGCATCCCCTATTTAGTTTAGATATTTTAATTGCAAATAGCATGCTAAAATCATGCTGGCATATTCAGGCAGGGAAAAAAATGTGTAGTGGATTTCTCTGGACACTTTAAAAAAAAATTGATGTCGTCCATGATCTGAAGAGCAAGCTATAGGATCGACAATGATACAGGAATTTCCTAAGAAAGGACACAGAATATTAAGTTGGAGAGATCTCCTTTTCTCTCAAAACTTATTAAGAATAGTTTAAGATGATGTACTCAAAACAGCAATAAAGAAAAACCAATTAAATGAAAGAAAAATATTCCAGTAATATCAAAAATGTGAATTTATTAGTTGTTTCAAATTAAGTCAATAACAGAGCATGTACTTTGCAGGCATTTCTATGAAGGGCTGGAAAATAATTGTACTGTAAACTTTTGGGAGATGAGCTCCATGTGTCTAAATCCATATATAAAATCAGGGTTTATAAAATAGCTTTATAAAATATAAAATAGCAGCCTAAGCTGTTAAAAACACAGTAGGTAAGGACAACTCCAAAAGTCTGTTCATAAATATCTGAATCAAGGAATGACCCATAATAATGGGCTTTTCAAAACAATTGTCTCGCTAGCAAAACAGAACATTTTAACATCTTAATCTGACCACTTGCACATTCTAGCAGTTTGTAAACACTACTTTGAAAAGTGAACAACATACTAACTTAATGAGGTAATGCATCAAATCAGAAAGATACATAATTTGTTCTAGGAACTTTTGGAAGATACTGATTATATAAACCCACATCAGCAAGTGTTCAGATTAAACATCTGTGTCTGAAGTTTTTTAAAACAACAACAACAAGAAGAAGAACTCTAGACCTCTTATCAAATGTTGAAACAATTGTCTAGCAAGTTCAGTGGAATCACATCATGAAAGAGTGGCTGGGTAGTGGGGCATTGTTTTGCAGTTATGCCATTCTGAATGTTGGTACTGTAGAAAGATACAACGGCTTTGGCTCCACGTTCCTTGAGATCCAACTTTGCCCTCAATATCCTTGAATCAGATAACTGATCCATACACTGACAATGTCTCACTAATGTGACAACTTCTTTTGCGTCAAATTCAATTGAAGAGTGCCCATGTATAAATTAAAAAGACTAATAAACAGAAATTCATTCAGAGTAATCAAACTCTTGAATGCGGCCTTCCAGCTGCCACAGAAGTGATGCTGGAAATGCTCCTCAACTTGATATTAAAATTCAGTGAGCAGCAGCTATTAAAAAAAGTTTATATTTTTAGATAGTGAACTAACTGCATTCCTCCTAGAAATCTAGTTACTAACATTTTTTCAGGACATTTTTGGATTAGATTATAGTATGGATTCTCCAGGTCTACCCATGATAACTATTCAGACTTAAATGAAAAAAAAAATTACATCCTCCACTATGGCAGACTCAAAATACATTTCAGATGAATTGTAGTGGTGCATTAAACACCCTCAAATCAAAGGAAACGAATGTCATTGTTCTCTTCAGTGACCTAATTCTGATATGCATTAGTAAATGACTTCTCTGTTCCTCTATCCATATTTTGTTGAAGTAAAATATGGAACTGGGAATAGATCTTACAGTAGATGAAATCTACTTGCAAATGAAGATGTCCTCACTTCAAAAGTCCTTTGTCAAATAATTATATAATGTGGTACAGGTTTGTTTTGCTGGGATTACTATTTTGTGACTTAATAATAATTTAGCATAAACAAAATTGAAGGAAAAAAGGAAACAGAAAGGAAATGAAAAACAGGTTATAGTTGGATAAACAGGGAATATGTAAGCGGCACATAAAGTTTTATTTATTTAATTGATTAGATCTAAATGAGTATATATGATATTGCTTTTAAAATCTAACACTTAGAATTAAGCGCAACACAGAATATAAATATCAGAAACAAACAGATGGAATCATACACAACTGAAATATTAAGAAAGAAGCGCAAATGTTGAATGTGGTACAAATCCATATATGAAAGTATAACCGTGAAGTAGTTTCCATTCAAATTAAAATTCTTTGTCAAATTTACTTTTCATATACAAAATTATTCTGGATTTCAAAGCATACCTCCACAACTTTAGCCATTCTTTCAATGGCCATTCTTCTATCTATAGAGTAGACAAAATGTCTTTTCCAATGAGAAACAGATGCAGATCTCATTCAGAAAATTTTGTGGGAATATATGGCTTAGTAAATTTTAATAAAAATAATATTTTCTCTCACAATATGGTATGTTCCATTCATTGTATGCTGCATTTTATTACTATATTCAGGTTTTTTCCTAGATAGACTGTTATAGAGTATTTTACTCTTTTGAAAGACTAATTTAATATTTCTGTTTGGCAAATGTATTCATTAATAAATATTTTTTATCACAAGTACTTTCAGACAGGCAAATAAAATCACAGATGAGATGGGTGGTATTGAAACATGATGAATAAATAAAAATAAAAACTAAAGCAATGCAATCATGAATTTGTAGAAAATGAGCATTTATTCTGCAACATAAAGCAATAAAAACTTAGGTAGAGGTAAAGGTTCCCCCGCACATGCATGCTAGTCATTTCCCACTCTAGGGGCCGGTGCTCATCTCCGTTTCAAAGCCAAAGAGCCAGTGCTTGTCCGATGACGTCTCCATGGTCATATGGCCGGCATGACTAGATGCCAAAGGCACACGGAACGCTGTTACCTTCCCACCGTAGTGGTCCCTATTTTTCTACTTCCATTTTTACGTGCTTTTGAACTGCTAGGTTGGCAGAAGCTGGGACAAGTTACAGGCACTCACTCTGTTACGTGGCACTCGGGATGCGAACCGCCAAACTGCCGACCTTCTGATCGACAAGCACAGTGTTCTAACCCACTGAGCCACCGCGTCCCTTATAATAAAAACTTAGTATATAATAAAAGCACTGTTCTTGAAGCACTAAGTCTTTCTAGAAGTTATGTTATTAAACTGCAGTCAGGCAGGAGTCAGTGGCCAACTTTGACAAAAGCTGTGTGCAGAGTAAGACCTGAATATCCCAAGCTGTATATTAGACTGGGAAGAATGCAGTGGTGAACTACTTCAGAACTACTGCCAAGAAAATTACAAGCTTGTCAAGTTCAACAGAAAAAATGTTTGTTTTCCATATTGCCATCTTTACAGGCATAGCCCATTTAATTACTCTGTATTAAACTTTTTCAAGAGATCGGAAAGATTACCCCCAGAGTCTTCTTATTAATCAAGAGTATTACAATCTATCTTGTACAGATGAACATATGAAATAGACAATGCCAAAAAATTATCCAATCTTTGTTGTTAGCCACTAAATATATTCTAGCAAAACAATGGAATAATAAAATACATCTTTCTTAAGATTAAAGGTACTAGAAGTGTAAAAAATTCCTTTGCCTGAAAAATTAATTGAAGAATCGTTTAATCCCTAATAGTTGACTATCACAGATGATTAAAATGCTGTATTTATGAACTTTCTCTCACTAGTGAGGGAATACAACCACTGATTGGAGGGGGAAATCTCTTTAGAAGATTTTTAGGTTTTAAGAGTATCCATATTCATTTAGAAGTACTAACAGTGTGCTTATTTATGTTCAGGTACTGGAACGTATTAGCCATCTTGTTGGCCTATACAGTCTGTATAATAAATTATGAATATGGCTTAATTCCATAGTACTGTAAAATTTATTATTTACAATTATTTGCATGTCCCTTCTTTCTCTTGCAGTTCTATAAAATGTGATAGGCAGTAAAAATGACTAAATACTGATTAATAAAAACTAGTATAAATACATTATTCCCAAAAGGCTGATCTTCCTCTCCCAAGACCCTTCTGAAAATGGCTGTCTTCACCATTTGATGGAAAGACCTCAGAATAGTGGCCTATCTGGCCACACAGTGAGGTGGGGAAGGTATTTTTATTTATTTTTAAATAAATTTATATAGCCACTCAATTTACACATGGTGACTCCAGAAAGTTGGGGCTGCTTCTGGGAATATTATTCTCCACTGTCTCACCAGTCATTCATTAATTTAGTCAATCAACCAGACTTTGATGCTGCCCAACTCCAATCAACTCTGAGTCATTTTTCTAGTGGAAAAACGTACGGAGTAATGCTAGAAATTTTAGTCAATACATGTGGAAGATCTTAAGCTAGAGAAGGCAACCATAGCTAAATACAATTTATTTGATTGAAATTAACATTACTTTTATTGAACAGTATTTATTAACTTTTATGCCTGACAACTGTATGTACAGTACCTCCAATTTCAACATAAATAATCTCAATGAAAATGTTTTTGTGCAAGTATTTTCAGTATTAGAACTCTTTCAGTTATATTTGCTGTCAAAGCAACCTAAGTCAACAAAAACGTCAGGTCTGTACTGTTTATGTGAATCTCGATAATCAAGACTTCATCATTCATTACTGCCAAATTCACTGGATCTACTAAAAGACAAAAGTGGTTTTTTTTTTCAATTTTAGGAATGCTGATGGCTTCTATAAACTATGAAAACCCAATCTTCCATCGGGATTAGGCTGCTATTAACCAAATCATTTGCAGTTCATAAAGACTAAAGTTTGAAGGGCTGTTAGTTAATGGGGACTGAAATAAAACAGTATTCAAGAATTACAGAAGATCCAGGCCAGCATGTGAACAAATAGAAATTGCTATCAAACATTAAAACATCAACTCCTTTAATAACCATGGTCTAAAACAATAAGAATTGCAACTTTTTATATGGATTTCTCTGCAGACCTCAATATTTTTCAAAGACACCTAGCCACCTATAGTACCTTAACTTAAGGGGGTGGTCCCAACCACACAGCTTTTAGAAAGCAAGTTAAATCAATATGATTCCAACAGGTTTTAAGACCCATACTTCTTTTTAGGTGTCTTCCATAGTTAATTGAATGTCATTATTTTAATTGTTTTGTTTGTATTGTATTTTTCATGCTGCTCAGAATCCATGTGGATTTGGGCAGTCTAGAAATAGATAAATACAGTAAATAAATCATATATGCTTCAAATTAATTACGTTTGTCTGTTGTAATATTTTCGGGGCAGCCAGTTTGGCCAGATTTTTTCTCCTAGGTATCTTTGAGACTTTTTCTTTTAACTTGTTCCAATAACTTTTTTTTTTAAAAAAAATCTCACGTAAATAATCATTCTTATATCTGGTTTTTTTTTACAGTGAATTGCTAGTGCAGTACATTAGGAACCTCTGAGATAAAAATTAGGATAAAATAACATTTTAAATAAACATTTAAATGCTAACTTGGCATTTTTCTCTAGTCCTGCCTCAGCTTGTATATCCTAAACTGATTCCATGCTGATCCCATAACCATTTTTCTTAAATTAATTAATCTCTTTATGTTACATAACTCCAATTATTTGCAACTTTGATCAATGTTTATTTTTTTTAGATCTTCTAAATTTAAACTGCCACAGACAAACTGCCTTCTCTTTTCTTCTGTTTCATCCTACCATCTTCTCTCTTATTTTTGTCTTTTCCTTTAATACTCATGTTGAAACTGAGAGACCACAATGGTAAGACCCGCCTTAGGAATAAGCAGAGCCAATTGTGTATGAGCGTGATCTATCCTTTTAATGTATTGCAAACCTTATTTTGTCTCTTTGAGTAAGTGCTTAGCCATTTCATGCATAGCCTTTCAACATTAGAAGGACAAGGGTGTGGACCTGCCAATTAGGTGCTTTTTCTGGTGAAGTCAGATTCATTTCAGGCGTCCCACTGAAACTCTGAGCCTGACGCTTTCTTTAGGGAAATCTTTTAGTGGTGCCAATTTGTCTACAGTACAAGGTGTGGCTTATACTTGGCAACACAAATAATCAATCCTAATCCATTTCCCAGCTGAGCTGGAATCTTACTGCCTCCTTAGGGAATGGACGCTGTATTTCTCAGTAAGGCTTGACACTTCATGAGAGAGTTTGATAACCAGGAAACAGTTTTCTGTAGCTCCTTTGGCTGACCTCTGCCTCTCTCCAAAGCCTCGGCTGTGCCTTTTCAAGGCATTGTGTTGTAGCTGGGTAGAGCAGCTGCACAATGGTAGGTAAAGACAAAGATGCTTTATGGAGTTGCAGAAAGATCTTGCACTCTCCAAAGAATCATTTGCCTTTGAATTGTTATAATGCCATACCATGCAATATGGAAACATTGATACGTCCACCTCAAAAGCCACCCAATGATGCTCCTCATTTTTCCCTTTTTTTCCAACTGCAATAGTGGCCAGAAGAGTTGGGAAGGCCAGTTTTCAATTCATAAACACCAACGAGACTTGAGCATGCCTGTAAGGATCTATGACAATACACCATGGTCAACTCACCATGGCCAATTCACTGCAGGACAAGATTTACACTGATATTAAAAACATAATGGAGTAGAACCATTAAAGAAAGGATGCAAAAGGAGGGACAGAATGAAATGTGAATAGCATAAATTATTTTTATTTATTTATTTAAATAATTAAATAGAATTGCTAAATTGTCCCACAGCAAGTTGTCCCACTGTGAGTTGGCCATAGCAAGTTGTCCTGCAGCGAGCTGGCCATGGTGAGTTAGCCATGGTGAGTTGGATGTGGCAAGGTGTCCACAGTTTTCAATTAAGGTGGCTTTGAGGGTCCACCTGCTTATAATAAAGTAGCTACAAATGCTATCTTTGCAGGGTCTCTCGTAGCTACAGATGCCTGCAGAAAAGGCACAAGAGGGGGACGGCATCGAATGCAAACTCTTCCCTTTGTGTATTTCCATGTGATGCAGCTATCAAAGAGCAAAGCTTGTGCCATAATATCACAATGCATGAATTGTCATTGTAGGAATGAATGCCTGTGCCACTATTGGGATCTAATTAATGAGGGTGGAGAAAGTGAGAGCCTAGAAAGGCCTTTGAGGGCTGATAACTTTCTGAATAATTCACAAGATTACATTAACATTTACATGATTGCATGTCAAAGCCCCAAATATACCAGAGAGGTCTCTATTGAGGGGGGAAAAACTGACATTTTCACCTACAGAAAATAATGAACAATTCAGAATATTTTACCTTACTCACTAAGTATAGGTAGTCCTTTACTTATAACAATTCATTTAGTGACCATACAAAGTAACAGTGCTGAAAAAAGGGACTTATGACTGTTTTTCAGTTATGACCTTTGCAGCATCCCCATGGTCACACTATCAAAATTGAGATGCTTGACAACTGGTTCATACTTATGACCACTGCTATGTCCCAAGGTCATGTGATCCCCTTTTGCAACCTTCTGACAAGTCAGTGGGGAAACCAGATTCTTAACAACCGTATTAATAACTTAACAGCTGCAGTAGATTTACTTACCAACTGTGGCAAGAAAGGTCAAACAATGGGGGCAAAACTCACTTAACAAATGTTTCCCTTAGCAACATAAATTTTGGGCTCAATTGTGGTCATAAATCGAGGACTACCTGTATATAAATTTCCACTATGTCACCCACAGTTCTATATTCTAGAAAAGCACTGGCATTATCAAAGCAACTCTATTTAACTCTATCTTTCCTAATCCTGATTTTGATAGGTCTATAATTCTTTCCCTATCTGGCAGGGATGTCATAGACTTTAATTAATTAAGGTTTGTAACAAGATTTAAGATTCCCAGATGAAAGGCACAGCATGAGAGAAAAGTGTTATTAGTCATTGGTGTGATTGTCTTAGGACAGTATCACCTTACACAATACAGATCCTCTCAATGATTTAAAGCTGTTTGAAGTTTGATATGTATTCATAATTAAAAGAAGGATACTGTGGAGATACTCTCTTCAAGGCGTGACTGGGATTGTGAAAGATGAAGGAGGAGAGAATAAACTAGAATTAAACAGTTCCTTAGGCCAATTCTGTCTGCAGTTGTGTAAAGTGCATTCTTTTCTTTCTTTTGTTCTCAGGAGACTCCTCTCATTTAGGTAAAATAAAACATGATGGAGGGAAAAAAAGGTTCATTGTTGCTCTGATTCATGTTCCCTCACCATACATTTACACACACATTCACACCAGTGCTAATCCCTTTTATACATTTGCTCATAGGTTTCTCATAAGAAAAAATAAAAGGTGAAAGGTTCCTCTTACACCCCTTTCAGCCTAAAGGGGGGAAAAAAGTAAAAGTCATTTCATCTGCTTAGCTAGAGGTGTGCCACCGATGCATTTTATTTATCAGTTTCAGTCATTTTATCTTAATGCAAACTTGCTTTCTCTGCAATTTCTTTTTTTAATGTTTTCATAATGTTTCCGGGTTTGTGGACCAGTGGGGGGGAGAGAGAGGATGGTTCTATGTGAGGAGCCAGCAAGCGTGTGCACATGCAGCTCCATTTGTGTGAGTGGTGTGCACATGTGCCTGCCACTCACGCAAATGGAACATGCACACAACGCACACACACACACACACACACCTGCTGCTCGCACAAGTGAGAATGTATGAGGCGCACTTGCCAGCCGTTTCCACGGCCCAGTTGCAATCCCCTCACAGCCCACTAGCACGCTGCAGCCCACAGGTTGGGGAACCCTGCTTTAGTGGGTAATGCTTATTTTTCTCTCCCTGTTAAGTATTTTTTGCTATTAAGTCTCTGGACTTCGTGTTATTTATTTATTTATTTATTTATTTATTTATTTATTTATTTATTTATTTATTTATTTATTTAATTTGTATACTGCCCTTCTCCCGAAGGACTCAGGGCGGTGAACAGGGCCATAAATACCAAAATAACCAAAATTAAAAATTAAAAACAAATTAAACCTTAGTGCCGAAATGTAAAAATAAATTATATTAAAACAATAATTAAAACCCAAACCCATCAGACCAGGCCGGCTTGTTCAAACAAATAGGTTTTTAGATCACGTCGGAAGGAGCGAAGGTCGGGAGCCATCCGGAGCTCAACCGGTAAACGGTTCCAAAGGTCAGGCGCACCCACAGAGAATGCCCTCCCCCTGGGAGCCACCAGACGGCATTCTCCGACCGGTGGCACCCTAAGAAGGCCCTCTCTGTGGGAGCGCACTGGGCGGAGAGAAGTTGATGCCGACCGCAGGTGCTCCCTAAGGTATTCCGGACCCATGCCATGTAGGGCTTTGTAGGTCATTACCAGTATCTTGAATCTCACCTGGAAGGTAACCGGAAGCCAATGCAGTTCACGGAGCAGAGGTGTAATATGGGAGTATCGGGAGACCCCCAACACAACTCGCGTGGCTGCATTCTGCACCAGTTGGAGCCTCCGAGTGGTCCTCAAGGGCAGCCCCATGTAGAGAGCATTGCAGTAGTCTAATCGAGAGGTCATGAGCGCATGAGTGACTGTACGCAAGGCATCCCGGTCTAGATAGGGCCGCAACTGGCGCACCAGGCGAACCTGGGCGAAGGCCCCCCTAGTCACAGTTACTATATGATCTTCTAAAGAAAGCTGTGAATCTAGGAGAACTCCCAAGTTGCGAGCCTTATCTACGGGGGGTAATAACTCACCCCCCATAGTGAGAGATGGAATGATCTGAATTTCCTGAGATGCTGGCACGTACAGCCACTCAGTCTTGTCAGGGTTGAGATATCAGACTTTCACCATAAAGATGCCTTTCTGTGATTGTTAAGATAGTTACATAGCACATGCAAGCTGGTACAGCTGCACAAAAACTGTATCGGCGACTGACCCAAAGTAGGGTGACCAAACAGAAATTTGGCTCTTCTTGTTGCAGTGGGGATTAAGACTGCCATCACTAAATAACATGGTTGTGAATAGCAATAGCGCTTAGACGTATATACCGCTTCACAGTGCTTTACAGCCCTCTCTAAGCAGTTTACAGAGTCAGCATATTTCTCCTAACAATCTGGGTCCTCATTTTACTCAGAAGGATGGAAGGCTCAGTCAGCCTTGAGCCGGCCAGGATTGAACTCCTGGCTGTGGGCAGAGTTTGCCTGCAATGCTGCATTCTAACCATTGCGCCACCAGGGCTCTTTTAAAGCCATGGGAACCCCAGGACCATGCAGGTCATTAAGTGGGAAGAGGTGGGAGTCCCAGCTAAGGAGTGTGAGGGGGTGAAGGTGTTCAATGGGCGGGGCCTGGGAGGCTGTTTGGGAGAAAAAGCAGAGGGAATTTATGGGAGCAATTTGCAACCTTCTCTGCTAGCTTCCCCAATGACTTTGTTTGTGGGAAGCTGGCAGAGAAGGCCACAAATAGTGATCCTGTGCCACAGAGATACTTTAATGGCTATAAGGGTCATAACTCTCCCTTTTTTGTCATCATCAGAATTTTGAATGTTCTCTGAACAGGTGTCTATAAATCAAGTACTAGCTGTATTCCAGCAGGATTGCATGTAAATTGTTTTATACTGCTGTATTCATCACCATTATGACTTAAGACTTAAAAGAAAAGCTCCAAATTGAGACCAGCTCTGGGTGATGTCATATACACATTCATATTTTCCTTCATAAAACTATAGAAATAGTTTGTTTTGATTTCTTCCAGAATGCTTTACAATCCCCTAGTGTAGATACCAGCTCTGGAATTTCTATGTAGTCCCACATTCAAGATCAACTAAGGCTAAGTGGTACATGGTGCAACTTATCTGAGCCCTAGGAAGATTCATTTCACTGAATCAATTTCAGGAGTGGCAATTTCTGCTCTATCTGAAGGCATCTGATAAAGACCGCCTTAAATCATACCATTTCTACCCTTCTACATAAAAAGTATCTACCAATAGTGAAATTCCAGGCGAAAAGGTTCCACCATTTTTTTCTTTGATATTCAAATTGACTTTGTAGGGTTTTTCCCACCTCTCCTCTAAGAAGAGATTGCTTCTAAAGTAGCATGTAGAAGGAAGAAGTTGCTGTATCATGTGCCTGATAGACTTTGAATAATATACAAGAGGAGATAAATTGCCTTACTGTTGTTGTTCTATGGGTACAGAACCTCCACAAGACTCACTAGCTTGAGGGTTTTCGAATTACATTTTCAGTGGACAGCGTTTTGCCATACTTCCTGTACAGATTTCTCCATAGTGGTAAATGTCTCTGCCATTTCATTTCTCACTGTAAGGAAAGCAGCTGGATTGACATGTGACTGGCATGGCATAGCTGCATTGACAGAATCTTCAAAATAATTTGTTCTGCTCAAAATTGACATTGATGGAGACCAAAGTCCATCCTGCAACAGCCAAGGCTGTCACTTCCTAGCACTGGGCCACTTCATCTTGCTACTCATCCCAGTTTCTTAAAATGATTTTGTTAACTTTGGTTGGCATATTTTACAATTTATGAGCAACCAATTATTGCTTTCACAGTATCAGTGAATGGACAGGTTCCTATTTCAGAATGGACTTCAGGAGTTGAGTATGGCAAACTGGCAACATACCATTCTGATTTTGTGCAATTGTGTTGAGCAAGGGAGTTCATATTCTCCATGTACACAAATGTATTTTCAATTCATTTAGAGTTTCTACTAAGAGGATGTGTACATATTGCAGTTTACCAGGAGAATGACCTGTGGTTTAATCAGTTTTAATGAATTCTTATCTTGCTCCATTCCATCCATCACTGTAAAGGTTAGCAGGGTGCAGGTCAAAATATGGATACAGTACAGTATGGATAGTGAACTGCAAACCCAACTACATGATATATGCTATGAACATAAGAACTGCTACTTGAAAGAACTCAAATAATGTAATACTTCATCTTAATGGCAATGAATGAAAACTTCACTAATCAAGTTTATCTCTATCATATAGCTATTAAAAATCTTTTGATCTAAAAACAGATCTGCATTAACTTGAAGTGATAAAATGACTTGAGACTTGTATCAGTCTTGCAAATAATCCTACAAAACTGAGGTACTTTTCTTCATGCAGCAATCAGTATAGAAATGCAGGTCTCTCTAATCAGTTGATACAAGAAATACATTTCATCAAACAAAGTGAGAGAGAAGAGAGAGGATCATTAGGACCAACTAACATGTCTTTCCTCTCCCTAATCTTTATTTGAAGTGCAGGGACAACCATTTTAATCAAATTATGGCTGAAAAGAAAGAGTAGAAATTTCCTTTCATTCCTGTATATTAAAATCCAAAGGAACCTCCCACAGCATCTGGGATTAAATTTAAAAAAACAAAACAAATTTATATGACAAAGATGCAAGCCACAAAATTAATCTCTGTGTTGTAATCCTCCGATGGCTGCTCCAAGAACACAGTGCCAACATCTCAAAGAGAGTTCTGCAAACATCTCTCATTCATTTTCACAGAGGAATCTAAGATTAGATCTGCTCACACCAAGTATTTATTACATCTCAAAACAATGGCAGACATTCTGGCTTCTGTGCAACCTACTTTTCTGTTCTGATCATTAGGAAATACATATAAATGTAATACAAGGCTGGAGGAAAAGTTGGCCCACCCATTGCTAAACATTGCTCAATTTTTGAAGACTGTCTTTTGAAAGTCAAGATGCTGGTACTCCAGGTTTTCAGACTCCATGTTCCTGATTGATTTAAGGTAATGCAGACTGACTGGAGGAGTGCCCCTTTGATTACAAGTGCAGATTCTCCTACTATTTCCCCCATTTAACCCCCCCTCCCAATATGCCATGCTTCTTTTCCAAAATCTTTACAAAAAGTAAATTGCAAGATCTAATCTGGGTCAGTCACTGCGTCCTGAGGAGCTTTTGGACTTGTGATGGAGCCCATCTTCAGGGAATTTCTCTCTACTGGAATATGTGATTTGGGATATTTTCTATGCTTCGTATTTATGTGGTGCCTTCCTATTAGTTAGTATGTTGATGGCCGGTGATTGGCTGTTGTTTCCTTGGCTGCCAAACCCTCAGCTCCTAAATATCTGATAAGCTGATGGTAAATCAGCACTCCTATTGACTGACAAGAGGCCCATTTCCCAGCTTCAATCCTTTCCCTGGCTATCTTTGTACGTGCATAGCCAATAATCTTAGTAGCTGCAAAATTGAATGTATGTCCTTGTTCATTGCAATGTGAGACTACCAATGAGTTTGGGACTCCTCATCTGACCACTCACTTGTGTTCTTGCAATCTGGTGGTTAGCTTTTTGGTATGTGGCCTCCAGGTGGTATGTGATGCCTACTTGCAGATGTTGGAAGCTGTGTTCTACTGCTTCCAAAATGGTTTTGATGTACAACAGGGTGTGCCATATAGTTGGTCTTGTACCTTCTTTCTTCCTTTCTCTCCTTTATGTGTTACGCAGGCATCTTGTAATAAATGCTTGTGGGTAACCATTCTGCCTGAACTGATCACATAGATACCTTCTCTCCAATTGTTTAGCTTGCTGGGTACTACAGTGGGTTCTTACCCTGCCATATAGTGTTCTGACACAGCTCTTTTGTGTGACAGTGGATGGTTACTGTTGAAATTAAGAACACTTGGAGTGTTGGTGGCCTTGCAATAAACTGTGGTTTCTAGGCTTCCATCTTCCTGCCTGTTGACAAGCACATCTAAAAATGATAATTGTCTGGCTGTTCCTTCCTCCATTGTGAATTGTTTGTCTGGGAAGATGGAATTAATTAAGTTATGAAAGTCATTCAGTGCATTTCTTTTGATGATGACAAATGTGTCATCCATGTAGCGGCACCAAAATTTAGGTGTGGCATTTTCAAATGCATGCTCTTCTACTTTGTGCAGGAACTAGAACTTTCTTTTCCAGTCTGATTAAAATAGTTGTGCCTACATGTGGAAAAGATCTGGAGCATCATAAACTGAACTTAATTGGATCATAAACTGAACAAGTGCCAATCATGTAGTGTAGCTGCCAAACAAGCAAATTCAATCTCAGCCTGAAGTAACAGTACTACGGCAGAATCAAGAGACATCATTGTTTCTGGTTGGTTAGAAACCAGACGCAGTCATTGGTCTGATTGAACCAATTGCATTCATTGACAAAGTCAAAAGGATTATGGCCAGAGAAGATTAACCAACCAACAACTAGAGTATAAAGTTATCAGAGACATTGAGTATGTTTAGTTGTGAGAAAAAAAGTGTTGGTCCTGCCATCTTCAGCATACTTCGCTTCTCTGGCATCCTGCAAGGGAAGGGAGAGGCAATTGAGGAAGTAAGGAATGGGAATGGGAATGGGCAGGAAAAAGCAGGGGGATGACAAGGTGACAGGAATCAGAGGTGTCAATCCAGAATAAACTGGTCAATCAAAGAGGGAGCCTGAGATCCAAATGCAAAACCAGAGAGGCGCCAAACCTCAAAAGCCATTCCCAAAACGTCAAAAACAAATGCTATTGGACACTGATGGATTGGTCAAGTGGGGAGGACCAGGGAAAGGGAGAAAATGCAAACTTTGCGCATGAATACTCAGATCTAGCTTTGCTTATGCTGTAACCTCTTGTCTTTAGCAAAAGAACCTTTTACTTCAAAGAATGGAGTTGAGGATCTTTCTTTCCTAAATGTCCAAGTTGGGACAAGCCTGACAAAAAAGCTTGGGGAGGCACAATAGCTGACCTCAAGTAACTGTGAAAGGCCATCATGCAGAAGACAGTACAGAATTGATCAGAACTGTCCAGAAGACAAGAGAAAGAAACAAAAGGTCTATATTTCAAAGAAGTCGATTTCAACTGGACATCAGGAAAACTTTCCAAATGGTACATATTATTAAGACACTGAATGACCATCCATTGGGGACATCAAAAAATTGGATTCTTACTCTATGCAGGGGCTTGCAGTAGATGGTTCCCAGGATCCCTTGCAACCCTTAAGTTCCATGGTTTGCCATGATGAAATGAAAGAAAAACTCAGCATAAAAATTCAATTTACATCTTATAAATAATGATGTGACTTCTTCTGAATCCATTCTGGCTCTTTTTCATAGTTATATTAGTATAGTGTTAGAAGGTCCAAGGAACTGGATTAAAGAAATAAGGATCACAAGATGAACATCAGTCATGAGGGTAACATGAATTGTTCCCAGAAAAGATGAGATTAGTGTTTAAAATATATTTGATGGGAAAATAAGAGACAAATGACCTTATATATGAAGTATACTATGGTCCAAAAATTTCACCAACAGTTATTATACATATAATTAATACAGATGAAGAAGAGCGTTTTCAAAGTTTAGACTGTAAAACGCTTAATAAAACAGTAATCAGAGAACAAATACTAAGAGATGAATGGAGAGGTTTAATTCGTCACTATTCTGCAGTTACTGAATCAAAGAAACACAAATAATTATGTACCATTAAGACTATGCCATTTTAATGAAACTAAGAAAACACCCTTATTAAGGAAAGCTTTTTTGATCTTGCTTGTTTATTACACAATGAGTCAAAACTTGAGGGAATTTCTCTGGAACCAAAAGATCATTCATATTTCCTGACAAACCTTCAGAAAAAAATAAATCTTCTTGTGATTAGAAAACCCTTTTAAGTATATGATGTGATTATGTCTCCTAACTAATCTCTGGAATATGGGTGGCCAAACCATATATACTTGTTTCCTTATAACAAGGCGCCCATTGGGCACCTTCTTCTTGCCTCCCTCACATAACCTCAAATTCTACACATATTTTTTAAATTAAAAACTCCACTGCAAAATTGGAAAATATAGACATTGCTGTAGAACCTCATTCTATTTCATGAATAATTGGAGATACAGTGTATATTTGAGTAAATTTAGTTTAAGTCACAATCTAAACAAATGTTTCCCCTACCTCTGATCTCAAATACGATAAAAGTAACTACCGTAGTAACATCTTTATACATTACAGAGAAAAGAAGAATCTTCAAGACACTAAGATAAAAAAAATCTATAAGAAAAGTTGAAAGTCAATAGGATGCCAAATAGGATGGCCCATATGGGCTTCTCTACCAAGTCTCTTGTCCCCATTTAATTTTTTAAAAAATAACTTTTAATATTAACAAATTGAAAGCATCAATCTCCCAAATCATCTTCATTTCCTATACTTGGATGCTACAAAAGCTTCATGGGTCTTTCAAGAAGATAAAGATGGAGAACAGCTCCAGCCAATTGCTCTCTTTGCCCTAGAAAAGGGACAAAAGTTGGACCTGACAGTAACTACTTTCAGGGGCCACATAACATGCATTTTGAGACTGCAGTTAGTCATTTTGTAAATGGTCAAAGTATTTCCCGCCATCATAAACAATTCCCCTGAGTGATCATATCATGGATTTTCCAGGTTCAAATTGACCCACTGACCCAAAACGGGTGAGGAATCTGCACTGCCAAATAGTGATCGAGACAAATAAGGTAATTAAAGGAGGAAAAAAAAACCCAAACAATGAAGAGTTAAGAGGTCGTCTGGATGAACGACGCTAATAAAGGTATAATTGTGACCCTCAAATTAGACATTCTGCAGTTAAACCAACAAGTTTCATTCATTTCATTTCATTTCATTTTATTAAATTTATATGCCGCCCTTCTCCCTGAGGACTCAGGGTGGCTCACAACAATAAAAATTAAAAAACATAGAGTAAAAAAATTTAAAAGAGAATTAAACAATAAATACGAAATTACAAAACAATTTAACCCAGTAAAAGCCTAATTAAAAATCGTAGTCAGTCCAGGCCTGCTTGTTCGAATTCAAACCAATTTAGTACCAAATTATTATATACTACATGGCACTGTGCTCCATTATAGCACAATATCATTCACAATGACTAATTGTGGCTCTATGGGATGTCAGGCACAACATTCCTCCATCTTTTGTAACCTTTTTAATTAAAGGAGTCAAAATAGAACATAAAAGATTAATTTCTCAGCTATCCCAAAGCTTTTTAGAACACCTCTATGAATAACCAAGTTGGGCTAGAGAGTTTGTATATGGATTCTCATTTGACTAGAGAATCTTCAGGATCAAATCTGGGAGATAAAAACCAATATTTCAGATAAGGTTTGGGAATAAGCAACTACAGCAGACCAGGCTTTCGACTGGAAGTGAGAAGGCTATTGAAAGAGAACTTTAGCTGAGGTTCTCCTTTTCTTTGGGGTTTAATTGTTGTAAACTTCCTAAAGTTGCTGATAAGTAGCACTATAGACAATCGATGAGTAAGAATAATAAATAATAATAAAATAATAATAATAAACCTTTATTGTCAAAGTACAACATGTGTACATTGAGATTAGCTGAGCCTCCCCCCGTTGCTCTCTCCCCCCAACACACAGTGACAACAAACCCTCCATCCCACCACACCATGTGAACCAACTGCACCACACACTGGCCTCCCAAGTCAATTCTGCATAAGATTATGTCCCATTTAAAAGCCTAACAGCCCACGGGTAAAAGCTATTTTTCAGCCTGTTGGTACGGCTGGCTATATTCCTATATCTCCTACCGGATGGTAGGAGAGTAAAGAGATACTGTCCAGGGTGTGAGTCATCCCTGAGAATCTTCCTCACTCTTCCAAGGCAACGAGCCCTGGTGATGTCATCCAGTGGTGTCAGGGAACAGCCCACCCATGTCTTGTGCTGTGCTCACTACCCTCTGTAATACTTTCCTATCCGCGGCTGTCAGACCAGCATACCAAACCACAATACCATACGAGAGGACGCTCTCTATAGTAGACCGGTAAAAGAGGGTCATTAGCTGTTGTTCTACCCTGTTCTTCTGCAAGACCCTAAGAAAGTGAAGCCTCTGTTGGGCCTTTCTAGCCACCTGAGTTGTGTTAACTTTCCAGGTCAGATCTTCACAGAGGTAGACTCCCAGAAATTTAAAAGAGGAAACTCTCTCTACACAGTTCTCTCCGATGTGAAGTGGGGCAGGTTCCTCCTTTTTTCTCCGGAAGTCTAACACCATCTCTTTTGTCTTGCCGATGTTTAGGTGCAAGTTATTGTTACTACACCATATGGATAGTTTTTGTACCTCCGCCCTATATGCTGTCTCATCCCCACCTGTAATAAGACCCATCACAGTTGTATCATCTGCGAACTTGATTATCGCAGTGGATGGGTCAGATGATACACAATCATAAGTGTATAAAGAGTACAGTAGTAAGCCAAAAAAAATTAAGGCATGAGGTAAGAATTAAAAAATCCCCTGTAACTAAATTGGCATATATAAATGTCCTTCATGATTGTACTCCGTGTCTTTTTATCTTTTTGGCCTCAAAGCCAATCTTCCTTCTCTTGTTTCCATGTCTGATTGGCATTCTTCTTTCAGCTCTTCCTCTTCATCGTTCCACTAAACATCCTTCTCCATATCTCCCATCAGCTTCACACCCTTCTATGGCATCCCATAACATCAATTCTTTTCATGCTGCCTTATCCTTTTTCCTTACATCTGCTTTCATTTCATTCTGTTGTGAGATTAGTCAACCTTCTAATATTTTTTCATGCAGGACTCATTTTTTACAGACATTCTACTTTTCCTCTAGTTTCATTCCTTCTTTTCTTCTTTTTCTGTGTCCATTTTTTTTCTCAAGATCCTTCCTGGATGTTACAAAAATGGCCTGTCCTATGTTCATAACTTCTCATCCTTTGTATCTTTCATTAATGCTGTCAACTTTCAATCACAAAACTGACATTAATTTCATGTCAACTTCCGAAATAACTCTGGGTGGCTTACAAACATTAAAACTAGAAGACGTTAATCTTCAAAACAAACATTTTCTAAGCAGATACTCACCAGTCATCATTCCAATTCACCTTTGGGTCACCAAAATGGTTTATTAACTTTTTCTACTTTTCCAGAATTTTTTCTTACCCATTCACATTGTCTAATCAAAAAATTTTTTTCTTCTGGAGTGAATATAGCACAATTTCTACCCAGACTCCTTCCTAATTTTTCCATGTATACAATCTAATTCATAGGAGTATTACATGTCACTATCTTAAGGATTCCAACCTACATTACACTCATTCATATTTTCTGACATACATTTTGAAAATTAAACCTATACGTCATCTAATAAGCAGGCATATACAAAGAATGAAGGCTACTGCTAAGCTTGTAAGCCGCCCTGAGTCTTCGGAGAAGGGCGGGATATAAATGGAATTAAAATAAATAAATAAATAAATAAATAAATAAATAAATAAATAAATAAATAAATAAATAAATAAATCTTCCCTACAGGTATTCCTCAACTCCATTCCACAAAATCATTCTCAGAATAATAGAGTTGGAAGGGACCTTGTAGATCATGTAGTCCAACCCCCTTCTCAAGTAGGAGACCTTATGGCAAGTGGCTGTCCAGTCTCTTCTTGAAAGCCTCCAGCGATGAAGCACCCACAACTTCTGAAGGCAAGCTGCTCCACTGGTTGATTGTTCTCACTGTCAGAAAATTTCTTCTTATATCTGGATTAAATCTCTCCTTGATCAGTTTCCATCCATTGTTCCTTGTCTGGCTTTCAAGTGCTTTGGAAAATAGGTTGTTTCCCTCTTTTTGGTGACAGCCTCTTAAATATTGGAAAACTGCTATTATGTCACCCCTGGTCCTTCTCTTCACTAAACTAGCCATGCTCTGTTCTTGTAAACATTCATCATATGTTTTAGCTTGCAGCCCCCAAATAGTCTTTGTTGCTCTTCTCTGCATGCTTTCTAGACTCTCAACATCTTTTTTATTGTGTGGTAACAAAACCTGGATGCAATATTCTTGGTGTGGCCTTACTAAGGCTTTATAAGGTGGTACTAGTACCCCATGCAATTTTGATTCAATCCCTCTGCTAATGCAATTTAAGATTGCATTGGCTTTTGGTCAACAAATGGTCAATTCATTCATATTTACTTTAGCTTTTATTTTTCTCTAACGTCACAAACATGCCTATTTTTTAATTTGTTTCATTTATTAGTTCAAAGGCATCCATTCTTTTGATGTCACAGCCCTGTTCACCTTCATAGATCCAGAATTAGCCAAAGAATCCATGACCACATTACTCCATAGCACACCTGACTTAACCAAATACATGAAGATTAAAACATCCAGGATTATTAATCTCATAAACCTCTGTCTAACCATATACTTCCAATACGATGGGCAAATTTACCAACAAATTAAAGGTACATCTATGGGATCCCCACTTTCAGCACTTATAGCAGAGTCATCATGCAACATCTTAGAAGCCATCAAACTGCCACAAATGCAACCCCAAAAATGGATAAGATATGTAAATGAAACCTTCACCATAATAAAAAAGACCAATTGGAGAACACCCACAGAACCATCAATAACATTTTTTAAGGAATCCAGTTTACTAGAGAAGAAGAAAAGAATAACTTCTTACTCTTCCTGGACATCCTGATCAGCAGAGACCACAATGGCAAACTAGAAACACAAGTGTATGGAAAAACTATCCATACCAATCAGGCGCCCCACTACCAAAGCAACAACCCAACCTGTCACAAGAGAAGCTGCCTAAGGACTTTATTTAATGAGCCCAAACGCACTGCAGCAACCTAGAACAGCAGAAAAAGGAAATAGAGCACCTATAGCACAACCAACACAAACCCTTAAAAGAATTACAGTGCCATACATCAAGAATATCTCAGAAAACTGCAGACTACTACAATCACATGGAATCAGTGTAGCACACAAGTCAACTAAAGCCTTCAAAACATCCTAAGCAAACCAAAAGACCCAGCAACCCCAGAAGAAAAAAACAGGAGTCATCTTCAATATACAGTATAAGGACTGCAACAACCACTATGTAGGACAAACAGACAGAAGGACTAGCAAAATGCATCCAACTAGCAGTCAGAAGACATGGTGAAAACTCTTTAATTTCACAATGACTTAACCATAGTTTCAATTGGGAAAATGTGACCATCCTAGACAAAGCCAAGTCCAAAAATGCCAGGGAATTTCTAGGAGCCTGGCACTCTGACAAATTAGCCATCAATTAGACACACAGACATTAACAACCTCTATAGACTATGTAAACAATCAACCACCCAGCAAAGTAACGAAAAGACCAAGAACCTCTCCACCAGCAATCAACACTCAGATCAGCATAGATTAACTCCAGGATTAGCATCAGACCAACAATCAAATATACAATACCCCAAACAAGAAACTGTCAAAGAAGCCAACAGTAAATAGCCCAACCAAAGAATCTCTAAGACCATCCCTATCAACACTAACAGGGCAAGCCACCAGAATATAAACTGACAGCAAACCACACCCCTTACTAGCACTGATGACATGACCTAGTTTGGGTAATGAAACATCTTCAAGAAAACAAGAAAACTCAGAGAACACCAAGGGTCCCTCATTTCAACCTTGAGCTACAAATATTCTCCTTTATTGGTATTTATTAGTTCACACTCTTCACATCCCAAGTTACAGTTTTTCATGTCCAACAGTCATCCCCAATACACACACCCACACACATCTATATATACTTATGTATACCCATATTCACCTGTGTGTGTACGTGTGTGTGTGTGTGTATGTGTGAGGACTTCCACTGCCTGTGGGTTTGGGAATGCTCCATAACATATAGTACTTTTTAAGAAGATAAAGAAAGCAGATTAGATAACCAGATCCAGACTAACTATGCCACATGAAGAATTTTCTGTTCTGGTAAGGGCAGTAAACAGTCTCTTCTGGTACAATTTTGCCAAAACGTCACAAATGCAACCAAAGCCCAGATTTACCCTGTGCGTGCTTATGATATCTTATGCAAGGTCTGATTTTTAATGAACAGACATCTTGTAAACATACATTCCATTGCCTGTGTGCCATTAGTTATGTAGCTGTTGAGAAAACAGGTAGAAGAAGTGACAAATTACAACTTACTAAGCTATTGTTTAGTTAAGCAGCACTTAAAATCGTAACATTAACTCTCTTGTTCCAATGGCATATTTAGAACAGGTGTGGGAACTTTTTTCCTGGCTCCCAACTTTGAAGGGATGGCAAGGGCCATGGTGGGCCAAACCATGTCATAAACAGGCATGGACAAACTTGGGATTTTTTTTTTGCCTCCATGCCAAATCTATTTTACAGTATATACTGCAATGTTTATGTTTTTTCTACCTCAAAATGGTAAGGAACCATGCTGTGGAATTTTGATAATTAGGTAAAGCAGGGAAGAAGGGGTTCCATGGCTACAAGTGGCCTCAAACTTCCATGTTTGCTTTATGGCAATCGGTGCTGGATAGAAGGATTTGCATTCAGCAAATTTTAAAACAGACATAACAAAACACTTATTCCAACTTAATATTCAGATGCCCTGGATTTCCATGCCCTGGATTGCCAGCCTGCATATTAGGTTGAAGTTCAACCTAGAGGAGATGAAATTGGGAAAGGTATTTGACTTAATTGTCCATTTGTCCTGATATCTTTTTCTTCAGTCTCTGACTGACTGCCTGTGTCAAGGAAAAATAATTCTAGCATAACTTAAGTTTTCCTTCTTAATTAATAAAGATGATTTATATCAGGGCTTTTCAACCAGTGGTACGGGTACCACCTCTGGTACAGTGGCACCTGGCAGGTGGTATGCAGCAATCCTAGAAAAGTGGTAGCGGGGGAGGGGAATGAGCTGAACCGGTGGCAGCACCTCACAAGCCTGAGTGAGAGATGGCTGGAGCTGCAGGGCTGTCAGGGCTCAGTGGAAGCGCCAGGATCAGCGCCAGACTGCAGCTGGAGCTCGGCACTGATCCTGGTGCTTCTGAGCCCAGAAGAAGCGCCGATCAACTGGAATGTTGCAGCATCTCCAGGGTCTTGTGATTTACATTCAGATGCTTGGCAACTGATTCATATTTATGATGGTCACAGTGTCCCAGGGTCATGTGAAGTGACCAAAACCTGCTGCAACCACCCAGCAGATGGGGGAATAAAAACCAAACACCCCCCCCACCCCGCCCCCGCTGCCAATCCTCAACAGAAATGCTCACAACAATGAAAACCTCGGACAGGAGAAAGAGCACCGCCGGGCAGGCAGGCAGGTGTTTTGCTCAGCTGTGTCTTGGGGAGCACTTTTTCAGTGCCATTGTAACTTCAAACTGTCACTAAGCGAACTGTTGTAAGTCGAGGACTACCTGTACTTCATCACTTTTTTCCTTTTTTTTTTTGATTAAGTTTTTGACATCTTGCGAGGCGATTGGTGGTACTCGAATGTTGCCATATCCTAAAAGTGGTACAATGGGTGAAAAGGTTGAAAAGCCCTGATTTATATCACATGCATTAATACTCATGTGCATAACTGGAAATGCACAATTTGTGTCCGACAACACATATTATACTTATAAGGGTCTTTGACCAAACTTCTCAGTGAAAGGGAATTAGTAGCTGTGTCTGCATAAAATTTTTGCCATTTCAGCTACCCCAGGATCAGACTTTTCCCTTAATGCTCACCATAATCCTGTCACTGTCGATGATGGTGTTCAGTCTGTGTGCAATTGTCAAAACAGTACACTGGGCAAACTTTTCACGGATTGTCTTTTGAATCAGCTCATCTGTTCTGAAATAAATAACACAAGTAATGTGAAGAGATTATGCAACAAGCAAAACAGTTTCTGCTTCTGGGCACTTTGTTTTTCTACATTCTTTGGCATAGCTCTATGTCAACATGTTTTAGTAAACTGTAGCAGCCAAGTGTATGTTTGCCTTTTAGACACATCGAAGTGTTACGTTACACTACAACACAGCATGTTAGAGCCCTTTGCAGGCAGTCATTTCCTAAGTGAGAAGGGGGAAGAAAATGAGGGTTGTGTTTGACAGAACCCCACATTTCCTTGACTGAATCTAAAAATGTCACTGACATTGGGCTTTCCAGTGCATGTAACCAAATTCTGCAGCGTTCAGATCAAATGCTACTTGCTGACACATTTACACATACAGTAATGTTTGTTAGAAAATTTGTGTAGGATTTTTGTCTTACTAAAGAAAGCCTCGGTTCTTTTAATGAATAATACTGATTGCACGAAAAGTTAATTTGGTGGAAAGACAGTTTAGATCAGATCTACCCAATCTTTTGACTTCAAATTTCATTAACCCAACCAGTGGCAAGGAAATGTAAGAATTCTTGCTCCAAACACCCCAAAAGCATCATTGCCTACCATAAGGCTAGCTACTGCAACCTGTACAGTCTCTCAAATAATTCATTTCTCAATGCAATGCTTCTCTTCCTTCTTTCTCTGTGGTGTGTTTGACCTCCTTTAAATGAAACACAGTGTCCACTAAAATGGCTTTAATATGTCTCCAATTATATCAGAGATAAGGCAAATTTCATGGAGAGTTACTATCATAAAGAGCTGCTACAATTGTCATTAAGAATCTACACTATTCTTTATATATTTTATATTCACTATTAAGTGGACATCTAGGAATTGAGCCAGCTCTAGAAATAAGTTTCTTTTCCTTCTCAGCACAGCCATTATTAGTGCTGAATATTTCAATTGAATTTTCTTTCCATAGGTAAGCCTTAAATAATATAAAGTTAGTGCTTTATACAGTATAAAATAACAACAGCAATATCTTGAAGCAAGTTTCTGAATATTGAGATGACATTAAAAAATAATCATAAGTACTAATGACAATTAAAAGGCTTCCAGTGGTCTTAGTTAAATAGAATTCTCCACTAAATTTCCTCTAAAGGAAAATAAGCTTTATTTGTTAACTTCTTTAATCTACTAGAATTTTTCTAGAATTTTACAGAATTTTAACTGTAATTTACTGGAGACCCAACTTTTAACTAAGGTTCATTGAATGACCAATCTATACAGTATTTCTTTAAATCACTGGATAGGATTAACTAAAATTTAATACGGACGTCACAAAAATAAAATATCATACATAGAAAAGGCATCCTATTTTTAAAAAATATTTTAATTAATTATTTCTTTTAAATAATTACATTTAAATATATTTTATTCATAGTTAGGGTAATGAAACGTCTGCAAGAAAACAAGCAAGCTCAAAGAGTACCAAGGGCCTCTTATGTTTTATTCACTTAAAAAATCAAATTAAATTATAGAGAATGGAATTTTGCCTTCTTGTTCCCTAAACAATTATCAATGTATTCAGTTCTTAATATAGTACAGTAATCCTTGACTTACATCCATAATTGAGCCCGGAATTATGCTTGTAAATTGTGTCCGTTAAGCGGGTCATCACATGGCCAATCCGATTTTATGACATTTTTTGTGGCTGTTGTTAAGCAAAACTGCAGTTATTAAGCAAATGCCATGGTGGTTAAGTTAATCTATTTTTCACAATGGGCCTCTTTAGTAGAAACCAGAAGTAAACACCATTTTTTGACAGAAAAAGTCATAAATTGCAATCACGTGACTATGGTAGACTGCAAACGACCATAAACGCAAACCAATTGCTGAGTGCCCCAAAAGCAATCACGTGAACATGGAAGGGAGAGGTGGCCATCAGAACTTTGAATCTGGGTTGTAAATACCTTTTTTTAGTCAGTTCTCCCTCACTGAATAGTCACTAAGTGACTGGTTTCAGGTTACGAACTGCCTGTATTAGAAATATAATTTTTATGCATTTTCTTAAATCTTAATATTGAATTGTAAGCCACACAGAGTAATTTGCTGAGATGGGCTGCTACAGAGATAGATAGATAGATAGATAGATAGATAGATAGATAGATAGATAGATAGATAGATAGATAGATAGATAGATAGATAGATAGGCAGGCAGGCAGGCAGGCAGGCAGGCAGGCAGGCAGGCAGGCAGGCAGGCAGGCAGGCAGGCAGGCAGGCAGGCAGGCAGAAAGGAAAGAGCATTCAAGTAAGGTCTAGAGAAGGCCCATTGATAATGAATGTGATATTTTGCCAGAATGAACATTTAGGTTTCCCAAAGAGTAATCAGCTTTTGGATTTGTGTTCCATCTGTAATTATCTAATTATTTTTATAATTATTGACACTGTTGCTTTTATAATGGATTTTTGCCATTACAGTAGGTACTTTTCATATGAGACCTTGAGACCCTGTGTAAGTTATAATGACATATAACTACAATGGATCAATATTATAATAATACTAGAGATAAATTGTACTTCCTGTTTACCTTGGGTCAACATTTGCAGTTGCTTCATCGATGATCAGTATTTTATTCTTCTTCAGAATAGCCCTGGCCAGGCACACCAGTTGTCTCTGGCCAACACTAAAATTAGATCCAGATTCTGCCAGCTGTGTTTCCAGTTTGTCAGGTAGTTCTTCTATTGCTTCTTTCAGTTGGACCTATAAGCAATTCATAACAGTAATTCTAACTAAACATTTTCTAAGAGACCACTAAAGTGCTTCACATCTAATTTCAAAATATCCATACTATCTTATCTTTAAAAAGTGCTTCAAAACAAGCAGTTCATAGTTTATTATGGACTTATGACGTTGTGAGGGAGAACACACCAGAACTCACTGACTGAAATGAGTTAACAAACTATGGACATAGTTTATGTGATTTGTTTAATTTGGGCTACATTACCAGATGCCCATTGTATATGCTGAACTCTTCCATTAGCAGCAGTTAACATGCTCATTAATGAGAGACCAGGGCATTTGTAAGCCCAAAAACCTGAAGGACATCAGATTTCCTGCTCATGTTAACAACACTCTTGGCTCAGGTCATTCTAAACTTACCGTGATGTTAGAACAAGGCCACAAAGAACAATTTAACAGAAGTCTTCTGTACATTAGAATACATTGGAAAGCCTTGTTTTTCAGGAAAATTACCTCTTCTAAAGAAGTCCACAGGTCTTCATCACTATACTCATTGAAAGGATCCAAATTTTTCCTCATAGTCCCAGTAAATAAAGCTGGCTCCTGAAATACAAGAAATTTCCAGGCAAAATATTTTAATTCATTAACCCTGATGTTTCTATAACAAAATATTAAAGTCTCTTAGCTCATTTAGGATAACTAAAAATAGTGTATGGCAGGAATGCATGTTCAAACAGAAATGTAATAAAGTCCCAACAGCTTTTTTTTTTCAAGGCCAAATTGTGAGATGGATAGATAGGCAGACGAATATCGTAGAGGTGCTGAGAGAAAATAGAAAAAAGTCTTAATTGTTTTTCTTCCCAACAATTTTTCCATAAGCAACTTTCTCTTCCCAAACATTTCCTGTCTAAAGGATTACTAAAATGCATTTGTTCCCTATCTCTATGTGACATCCTTTTGTAGCAAAACAGACATGGAGATACAGAGCTCCTATTTAACAATGTCATTTCACAAAGTTGCTTGGAAGAAATTTTTAAAAGTATAACAAAGTGTGTAATATACAAATTCTTTCCTAATGGAAATGCAAGTTTATTGCTACCCGATTCTAATCTTAGAACACAATAATAAAATTAAGCTTTGTAAGTGAACTGCATCTGTCAGCATTTGCACTCTCTGACTCACATTCCTTTTAATGTTTGATTTTCAAGGCACAAAAGAAACAGATCAAATTCTAGTAGTGTTATGTTATAAAGAAAAAACTGACTACTATACAGTCTTTTACTATAATACAGGTAGTCCTCAACTTATGATCACAACTCAGCCCAATATTTATGTTGCTGCGAAATTTGTTAAGTGAGTTTTGCCTGATTGTACAACTTTTCTTGCCATATTTGTTATGCAAATCATTGCAGTTGTTAAATTAGTTACCCAGTTGTTAAGTGAATCTGCTTTCCCCATTGTTTTTGTTTGTCAAAAGGTTGTAAAAGGTGATCACACGACCCAGGGACACTGCAACTGTCATAAATGTGAGTCAGTTGTCAAGCATCTGACATGTAGATTTCACTTATTGTAGATCCTTTCCTGTTGGGAGGAAAAAATCTTCAGGCTACAAATGATCATCAATTTACTACTAGTGGTGGAGATGTCTGGTTTCATTGAATGGTGAAACTAAAATTAAATTTAGATTGACTAGAGTTGGTGGCTCCCCTTCAGCTAAAGTAAGTACGGTAAACACTCAATTCTGTTAAAAGTAGAGTGGTTAAATTAGTGAGAACAGGAATACGACAAGTGTGCTACAGTTTAATGCAATACATATGCACTGCAATCCATAAAGTACTCATAGCTTGTCGAAATGCTTAGGATCTCAGCTTTTGTCCAAATTTAAGGTCAGGATCAGTTTGATCAACAACTCAAATGTCAGAACACATTAACATTAGAACTGTGCAAGGCTTCAATCTAAAGGCAAAAGGTTGTTTCACAGCACATGGGGAAGTCCACAAGTGTGACTTCTTAAAGCAGATGCATCTTTTTTGGGGAAAAGATTGCGGGTGTCTCCATGCATTCTAAGAGAGCTTTTTTTTCCTGCAAAGAGCTGGGTATTTTGAAAGTTGGGAGCCTCTCATCCAAGAAGTTTCTTCATTTCTGAACTTTCAGCCACTTTCTATATTCACCTTTCCTCTTGCTATGAGAAGCTACATTTACTTCTCTAAATCTCAGAGTTGACACATAGGTGAGGATATGTGCACCGAAGACATGGCATCTGCAGACTTGTCACATCCCAGTTCAAAATGGTAGTTGGGCATACTAGCTCCAGTGAAGGCGTATTATGACTTGTTCAACCAAAAGATAGATATTTTTGATGTTTGTCACACATTACAATAATATCCCTGTCTTAAAATTCAGTCAAAGTCAATGCCAAAATAAATATAATGGGGCAAGGACGGAGGGGACAGACTAATCAGCAGTAATAATTATAATAAAATTAAGCCCAAAAGGTTAAACTAGGTACTGCAAAACTGCAATTTGCCCTATAGGTGACCACTATAGTAGTGAAATGACTTTAGTTTCTTCTGACAGGCTCACTTAAGGATACATATTTCAGCTTAGCATAATAGTTCAGCATTGCCTAGAGGTATTCAACTGTCTCAAGTGTCTTTAATCATTTTCATAAGAAGCAAATGCACAGGTAAAGAAAGAGTGTAGTGCAATGATTAACTGCCAATAGATTACAACCCATGAAGCTATTTTTATTTTAATGGTGTAGTAACGTATGCCAAGTTGCAAAGCTCTTTGGATAAAATATTTTCAATGCATTTCTGCCAGGTTATAAGGTCTGTAAAATCATCACAGGCAGAAGAAATGTGCAGTATAATGTGGTTTTGTATTCTCCTTTAAAGTGCAAGACAATGTAACAGATTTTTCATTACAAAAACAGCAATTCCTGCAGTATAATTTTAATTACAAAAGCTTTTGATCAAATGGGTTCAATAAAGCATTAAAAATGCTGATTTTTTAATATAAAAATCTTATTTTAAAAAATCTATTAATGGTATTAGATGTATATTTCAGATATTGTGGAGATGAACTTCCATTTCAATTTTTTAATAGTTTGGCAAAATGGAAAATTTCAATTCATAAAATCTTTCTAACTGCTATAAAATAGTAGGAGCATACTGCAGAAGAAGATAAGGATAGTTTTAATTTCAGCTCCTGGCAAATAGTTATATAAAAATGGCCTGTTTCATGAGAGGAAGCTCATAAGCTAAACCTATAAAAATGATAAATTACAATCAGAGAAATAGATATTTTTGCCTCAAAGGACTGATGTTAACTAATACAAGTTTCATGAAGTAGCATCTAAAGAACCAATCAGAATCATATTTTTCAACCATGGCAACTTTAAGATGTGTGAACTTCAATTCCCAGAATTCCCTAGCTGGCAAGCTGACTGGATAATTCGGAAGATTTAAGCCTACACATCTTAAAGTTTCAAAGTTGAATATGTCAATGAAATTTCTCTGTGATCCAGGTAGAGTTGTCTGGAAGATGAGTCATGAGTTTCTTTTTTGGTGTGAAATATTTCGGTATACTTGGATAAGCAGCAAAACATTTCAAACCAAAGAAAAAAAAATAGTCCAGCTGCCAAGATTCCAGATTCCAAGATTAAAAAACACTAAATTAGAAGTTAGCCAGCATTATAATTTCTGGAACATTATTAGCTCAGTAATCATTTTAAGTATAGATATAAGAAACTACTACAATTTGTGATACATGGACCTTTAAATGCCACTCGGTTGGTTCAGAATGCAGCAGTTCATGGGTTACCTGTTAGAAATTATCTGGACCACATTACTGTGGAGTTGTGGGTCCTGCACTGGCTTCCAATAGGCTTCCAGGGGCAAGTGATAGTCTTAATTTTAACCAATAAAGCTCTTCCTGGCTTGGCACTACAATACCTGCGTAGTCACTTTCAGTACAATACCTGCATAGTCACTTACAGGTGAAACTCGAAAACTTAGAATATCGTGCAAAAGTTCATTTATTTCAGTAATGCAACTTAAAAGGGGAAACTAATATATGAGATAGACTCATTACTTGCAAAGCAAGATAGTTCAAGCCGTGATTTGTCATAATTGTGATGATTATGGCTTACAGCTCAGTAAATTAGAATATTGTGAAAAGGTGCAATATTCTAGGCTCAAAGTGTCCCACTCTAATCAGCTAATTAAGCCATAACACCTGCAAAGGGTTCCTGAGCCTTTAAATGGTCTCTCAGTCTGGTTCAGTAGGAATCACAATCATGGGGAAGACTGCTGACCTGACAGTTGTGCAGAAAACCATCATTGACACCCTCCATAAGGAGGGAAAGCCTCAAAAGGTAATTGCAAAAGAAGTTGGATGTTCCCAAAGTGCTGTATCAAAGCACATTAATAGAAAGTTATGTGGAAGGGAAAAGTGTGAAAGAAAAAGGTGCACAAGCAGCAGGGATGACCGCTGTTGTTATTCAGGGTCAGCCTGTGGGTTTGGTAGTTGGGTCGGACGACTCAGAGGAGGGGGAGGAGGGGGGTGTTGAAGAGCTTGATGAGAGCCCCCAGCCAGGCCCCTCTCATCTGGTCACGAAGCAGACCCAGCTGTGTGAGCCTGACAGCGTGGATGAAGATGACCCACAGCTGGCCCTGTTCAAGGACGCCCAACGCAGGAGGCAGTCAATCAGGAGTAAACAGAGGAAGGCAATGGGGCTTCTTGGAAGGAGGCAGAGAGAAGCCACGCCCTGAACTGTATTTAAGGGGGAATGCGTGGGAGGGCTGGTTTGCTGAAGGCAACCGCTTGAAAAGCTCCTGTTTCTTGGTTTGTGTCTTGTTTTATTTGTTTTTGTAGCAATAAATTTGGCAGGCGTAATTCCAGCCTCTTGCCTTCTTGTAAAAGGGGTTGTCCCTGCATTTTCTGCAGGGCCGGTAGCAGGCTGGTACAGAACAACCACAGCCTGGAGATGATTGTCAGGAAAAGGCCATTCAAAAGTGTTGGGGACTTTCACAAGGAGCGGACTGAGGCTGGAGTCAGTGCATCAAGAGCCACCACACACAGACTGATCCTGGACATGGGCTTCAAATGTTGTATTCCTCTTGTCAAGCTGCTCCTGAACAACAAACAACGTCAGAAGCGTCTTACCTGGGCTAAAGAAAAACAGACCTTGTCTGTTGCTCAGTGGTCCAAAGTCCTCTTTTCTGATGAGAGCAACTTTTTTTATTAAAAAGTTTTAGAATACATTTTATCTTTAACAAACAACAAAAACAAAACAAAACAAAAAAGTAAAGAAAAAGAAACCCCCCCCAGCCCCCTTCCCTCCCACCCTCCCCAACCCTCCCCAACCCCACCCTCTCTTTCCCCTCCCCCCCCACTTCCCAGAGCAGAATACAGGGTATAAAAATACTAACAATCATAATCTAGCTTACGCAAACAATCCTGAACTGTATAGACTATCGAACTTTAACTCATATAGATAAACTCCAAACATATATATATATATATATCATATCAATAATTATTCAAAAACAAGATAATACTTTTCAATCTACCCAATAAAAACAATTACAAATAAAACAATTTATATCAATTGTCTAAAGCTGTTCTTCTTCCCAGCTAAACTTTAAATTCATATTATCCTGATATATTATACAAATTAAAATACCATAGATTACTTCCAAACTTAAAAAATTTTTTATATAATCACATCATTCTTATATTCTTATATTCTATTACCTACTCCAATATTGCCCATAAAAGTATTACAAATTAATTTCAATCACACATAAAACAATTTATATCAGTTTTATAAAACTATTCTTCTATCCAACTAAACTTTAACATACTAAAACCAAATTTATACAACCTTTCCTTCTCCTAATGTATTATACAACTTAAAATACCATACATTACCTTCCAGGCTTAAAACTTTCCATCCAAATAACAAAGCATAACCTACAGAATATCAATAAACACTACTACAAATCTTCCCAATTAAATTTTCATAATCATCTTAAAACTAAAGCAACACAAAATATTATATAATTATTTTATAAGGGTGAAAAATGAATCCCCAAATACTTAATCCTTCTAGCATCCTTATTACATTATTATCTCTTGCAATTATGCAGCTAAATCCTCAGGTTTGCTTCATTCTTCCAGAAGCAGCACACCTCTTCCAATTTCTGGCCTTCTCCCGTGGTGATGAAATTTGACCCACTCCTGTAGCTTTCACATCTGTCTGCGTTAACCCTTCAACATCTTGTGGATTCTCTCTGGAACGTTGAGGCTCTCTGTCACCTTTTTTCTTTGTAGACTCCAAAGACGATATGGGGACTGCTTTTAAAACATTACTATAAAAGTCACGTGCCTGAATCACCGTGGTAAGACAATGCCTCGTACCTTCATAAGTCACCACCATACCCTCTGGTATTTGCCATCTAAACTTAATATCACGTCGTCTCAATTCTTGTGTCAAAAAAGCAAATTCCTTCCTTTTTCTTAAAATTCTTGCAGTAATCTCTTTTAAAATCAAAACTTTTTGCTCATCCATTACAAAATCAATATTATAGGAGGCCTGGATAATTTCATTTCTAATCTTTCTCTTTGTGAAATAAACCACCACATCTCTGGGTAATTTCCTTTGTCTTGCAATCCATGAATTAACACGGAAGATTTTATCTATATCTTCCATTATTTCATCTGCTGGTCACTCCAACACCCCTTCCAAAACCTCAGAAACCATTTTCGTCAAATTTTCCTTAGGATTTTCTTTTAGGCCTCTGATTCTCAAAGCAATCTCCATCTGAGAACACTGTGTCGAAATCAAATCATAATCCATTTTCTCTATCACATTTTCAGTTTCTGTCATTTTGGCTTCCATTCTAATATCATTTTGAACAAGATCTTCCACTTTTTCATCCAAAATCTCAATGCTTTTAGCCAAATTTAACATTACAGATGTGATGTCTGCTCTCATTTCTGCTAATTTCTCTGTAAACTTCTCCTCCAACTTTTTCTCCATTATTTCAACAAATTGTTGCATTTGCTTTTCCATAGTTTCTTGGAGCAAACTCTGCAAATCTTTTACTGTAAAAGCTGATACAGATTCAGATGCAGGGGACAATGAAGTTTTCACCGAAGACTGCTGCCTCAGGGCAGGAACTTTAGAAGATATAGCCGCCATTTTCACCCTCAATTGTTAACTACGCACTTTCACACGCAGATTCAGCAAAATCCATTGAGTTAAAGATCAAAACTTCATCTTCACCAAAATCTCCTGCATCACTCTGCCTGCATCCTCGTTCTCATAAGCTCTTCCTTGCTAGCAGGGATGGTTGCAAACGCCCTGTTCTGCTCCAAAAAACCCGGAGCAGAGACGCCTCGCAGTCCGGAGCATGCCCAGGCTTTGGGGGGCTCAATCCTTCCGCCACCAAAACTCTAAGTTCTGGCGGCCCCGGAGAGCTCTACCCCTACCTGGACGCTCACCCCCTCCTCTTCTCCCGAGGTGGGGGCTTCCAAGCCACCGAACAGCTGATGGATGCTGTTTTCGGCGGCTCTACGGAGCCGCGAGGCTGACAGCCAAGAAATGGCTGCCTCCGGCGTCACCTTGCCATCCGGAAGCCTGATGAGAGCAACTTTTGCATCTCATTTGGAAACCAAGGACCCAGAGTCTGGAGGAAGAATGGAGAGGCACACACTGCAAGATGCTTGAAGTCCAGTGTGAAGTTTCCACAGTCTGTGTTGATTTGGGGAGCCATGTCATCTGCTGGTGTTGGTCCACTGTGCTTCATTAAGTCCAGGGTCAACGCATCCGTCTACCAGGAGATTTTGGAGCACTTCATGCTTCCTTCTGCAGATGAGCTTTATGGGGATGCTGACTTCATTTTCCAGCAGGACCTGGCACCTGCCCACACTGTCAAAATCACCAAAACCTGGTTCAATGACCATGGGATTACTGTGCTTGATTGGCCAGCAAACTCGCCTGACCTGAACCCCATAGAGAATCTATGGGGCATTGTCAAGAGAAAGATGAGAGACATGAGACCAAACAGTGCAGAAGAGCTGAAGGCCGCTATTGAAGCATCCTGGTCTTCCATAACACCTCAGCAGTGCCACAGGTTGATAGCTTCCATGCCACGCCGCATTGAGGCAGTAATCGCTGCAAAAGGGGCCCAAACCAAGTACTGAGTACATATGCATGCTTATACTTTTCAGAGGTCCGATATTGTTCTATGTACACTCCTTGTTTTATTGATTGCATGTAATATTCTAATTTACTGAGATTGTGGATTTGGGGTTTTCATGAGCTGTACACCATAATCGTCACAATTATGAGAAATCACGGCTTGAACTATCTTGCTTTGCATGTAATGAGTCTATCTCATATATTAGTTTCCCCTTTTAAGTTGCATTACTGAAATAAATGAACTTTTGCACGACATTCTAATTTTTAGAGTTTCACCTGTACTAACTATGCAGGTACTACAATACCTGAACAGTCAGCAGTGTGTGGCAGCAGTCAGAAAAGCTAGTACAGTCCTTGGTTGTATAAACAAAGGCATAGAATCAAAATCATGTAAAGGATTAGTGCCACTTTATCAAGTCACCACATTAGAAAAAAGATGTTGAGACTTTTGAAAAAGTGCAAAGAAGAGCAACTAAGATGATTAAAGGCCTGGAGACTAAAACCTATAAACAATGGTTGTAGGATTTGGGTTTGGCTAGTCTAGAGAAAAGAAGGACTAGAATGGACATGATAGCATTATTATAGTATTTGAGAGGCTCCCATAAAGAGGAGGGGGTTAATTTATTTTCCAAAGCACCAGAGGGCAGGACAAGTAACAATGGATAGAAATTACTTAAGGAAACAACCTGGAATTAAGGAGAACCTAACAGTGAGGACAATTAACTAGTGGAACAGCTAGACTTCAGACATTGTGGGTGCTTCATCACGGGAGGTTTTTAAAAAGAAATTGGACAACTACTTGTCTGAAATGGTATAGGGTCTCCTGCTAGGTTTTGGACTAAAAGACCTCCAAGGCCCCTTCCTGTTCTATTTTGATTCTGATTGTTTATCCTGAGAAAGACTATTTGTAGTACCCTAATTTCAGAAGGCATCATTAGCAATTAGAAGCACTTCTTCAGAATCTCTTAATTTCTCTTTTTTTCACGATGGATTCCTCCTTGCTGTCTTCTATTGCCTAAAAACATTATTCAAAACTTAGATTTTAGGACAAACTATGATTAGCATAAGCCAGAACCTGGAGGGGGAAGCCACACTTGAGAGACAAGGATGTACAAGCTGGTAGTGGATGCATTTCCATTCCATCTTGTGATTCAGTTTGTTCAAATGAAAAATTGTTTTCAAAATATATTCCATGAAAACTAACCTGACTTCTTAAATATCAGTAAAAGGTGAACTAGCTACTAGGAATACTCAAAGTGACAGATCTATCTGTTTTTCTAAGACATGTTTTCAGTAATTTACAAAATATTTCCTATAAAATCTTCACAAAAATTCACACACCCACAGACATATATACATGTGAGTTATCATCCAGAGAAAAGTCCATGTGCATTTTAATTGTATGTTGTAGCACCTTAGAGTTGCTGAGACTCACGCAGTATTTAAATCTAAATAGTATTTAAATCTAATTAATTACTTAATTTCCATATTGGACATGTATACTACAACATACAATTAAAATGCACAAGGAGTTTTCTCTGGATGAAAACTCACATGTCTGTGGGTGTGTGAATTTTTGTGAAGATTTTAAAGGAAATATTTTGTAAATTTCTCAAAACATGTCTTAGAAAAACAGATTTGAGTTTGGCTATCCATTTTTAATTACATAATTGCACTGCAAAATTTGGAGAAATGCAAAAACTAAACAATGTATCTGTTCCAGTTCATGTAATCACTCAGAAGGTCAAATTAGACTGATATATACTAAAATGCAACAAAAGGCATTATTTATCTCACTCTGAACTGAATTGGGTGGTCAGAGGCAGGTTTTATGCAAAATTCTACCAGCGTATTCATACTTAGAGATGCATGAAGGAATGCAATAGCAAAATACATTAGCCTTCCCATTGCATCCACAACAGTAAAGTAGAATGTATGGAATTTTTATTGAACACTATGCATTATTTTCATTTTAAGGTTGCTTGAAATCAGCATAAGCAGCAGCTGGGAGATGGGAGATAGAAAAGACTTTCATAGGTTTGCTATTTGATGGGGGAGTACTGTAAGGTGTCTTACATAGATGAAATCAACCAACTAATCAGAGTCCATCTCTAGAATCGACTTCAAAATAGCTTATTTAGATGCAGTAATGAATATTGAGAAATCTTATCCCAAAACCTTAAGTCTCACTTGTCAATGAAATTTAACTTGTCAAACTAATCAAACGTCTTCCAAGCAGCACATACAAACATCAAACCATGGTTAACACTGCAAAAATGGAGGAAGAATTTGTGCAAATCAGAATTAGAAAATATACTGCGTATGGTCATACTATGCAGCTGTTTTCAACACAAACACAATAATACAATGTAGTTTGTCATTGGTATGATCAGCATCTTACAATTTTGTGGACTTTTATGTTCCACTGACAATATGAAAAAAGCCTCCTTTAATGTAAAAAAAAGTAACTAAATACTTTTAGACAAATGAAGCTCTCCCTCATGAATTTAATTCAATACTGACAAGATGATAGACAAGGCACTTTTTGTTTTATTTTGAAGTGCAATTCCTATATAAGGAACTTAATATATCAACAATGTATGTCACAATAAATAGGATAGAAAATAAAATTAGTGTAGGAAAATACCCTACCTTCTAAAAATGTATATATATATTTTTTCCTAGGGGGAAAAAAAAACCTCCAGTATTATACAATACGGTTCCCACCTGAAATAGCTAGGAAAGCTTTCAAAACCTTGCCGCTATTGAATGGACAGTTCATCATCTGTTTTCAGGAGAAAAGAATATTGTACAAAGACAAAGGCAGAAGAATTTAAGTCCATGTAAAGTCCTCTTAGGTACAAAAGGGCCATCAACTTCACTCAGCAGCACTACTGTGCATTTACTGTATGAAGCCTTCAGCATCCAGAAACAAAGAGGGAGCTTGCATTAGGCTACAATCCAATTGTATTTATTTACTAGTAATAGCATACCTACCTCTTTCTGTGCTTTCTATTCTTTGAGCAGAGGGGCAAAAGGAGGACATGGCAAAGAGAGCTTTTAAAGAACCATACTGCTTGCCTAACTTTTATCATGGTAGTTCAAGACAAAAAACAAAAAAATAATCAGAGAAAAAAGGGGGGGGAGTCTCAGAGAAAGGCCTACAACCATGCATCGTTCCAGGCTTCATGTCATTTAATACAGGGCCCCCAGTCTCAGTCCAGGTCAGGTGAAACAGTACACAACTCAACAAAGGGCAACTGGCAGAAGCTCCCTGCTTCAGTTTTTGAGGGAGAATGTGGCTCTAGCTACATGTTAGGATGCTGACTTATGTTTTGTGTTTTTGTAATATTTAGCCTTGACAAGGAAGACATTACAGGGAAGAAGGACTAGAGAGCCCTATCTCAAATATATGAGTTCATAGGAACAATCCTGTGAGAATTGTCACATATTACATTGATATACGTAGTGAAATGGACACCCCTGTTTCATTACTCTCCGAATGCAACCTATATTTTAAGCTGAAAACACATGACAACTAGAATATGCAGGAACTGGAGGATCTTTTGACTTCAGAGATAGGAGAGGGAAAAAATCAAATTTGGCTTGCCAAAATTTATGACTGACATCTATCCACTTAGCTACTCAGAAGAGTTGGGGGAAAATATAAAAATTGAGCTTTTTGATGTCAGAAGAGCAAAAGTGAGCAAGGCAATCATGAGTCCAAGAGGCCCCATACTTCCTTTGCATGCCACTAACTGAAGTTAAATTGCACTGATTTCTCCATCCCTCTGCCTGTTCACCATTAATTTAGTTTCTTAATTTAAAAAGCAACCTGGATATAAAACCATCTTTGCTCTGATCCCATTCCTGGGTCAGTACCCCACCCCACCCCTGGGTCCTCATAGGGACTGACAGGATTGCTTTTCAATCCAAAAAACATAGTTCAAAGGAAAGATGGCCAGACATACTCTTTCAAAGGAATGCACTGGAGCTTTTGGGGGGCAATGATCAATGTGTTTATATTGTTACACATTTAGAATGGCACAAATAAACCTGAAAGATTGGAGCTGATAGCTGTTCAAAGCAGCGACTGAGTTAATTTACCACATTTCAGGACATGTGAGCAAAAATTTTCTAGCTCCAAATAGCCATTTCAAATCTTCCAAAGCAGCTGAGAATAAAACATTCACATTCTGGAATATCTCGAAAGCCAAATAAAAATTATCAATTTTCCACTAGCTAAATTATGCCAGGAACAGGATCTGAGTGACAGCACCCTAGCCCATAAAATCTTTTTTATTTTATGGTGTATATTTGAGAGGACAAAGATGCTGTGTGTGGGTGTGCACGAGTGCATGTGCGCGTGCACAAACATAGCCTCTTCTATTTGTCAGAATAATTTCCACTCTAAAATATTTTATGTCCCCAACACAGAATGCATCATTACAGTCTTTAAACTAAATTCAATCTGTAGTCATAACTAATGGCTGAAAGAAAGCTGTTTGGGCATGACAGAAACATAGATAATGAACCTCTTAAAATAGTCATAATAATTTCAGTTCGTTTTCAGTCATCATTCAAGAAGAGAGGATTAACATACACAGAGACATCACGCTACTCTATAAGATTCCTGGCATATAACCAGCAGAGTGCAGAAGAAAGATAAAGAAAAATTTACAACCCTAAGGTTTCTGGAGAGCACTGGATGGACTTCTAAAAGAGGCTGATACGCAAAGCAGACCAATACCTGAGGTATGATTGAAATTTTCTTCCTCAAGTCATGAAGTCCTAGTTCTGATGTCAAATATTTATCAATCCAAATTCTTCCTTGAGGTTCAGCCAACCGGAAAAGAGCAGCTATTAAAGAGCTTTTGCCAGCTCCTGTTCTTCCCACAATTCCAACCTGAAAGACAAATACAAAAAAAACCACACCATATACTAGGGGAAGAAGGCATTTCTAAAGCACTGCTTCTAATTATCTTGTTTATTTTACTTCTTGTAAGGCAAGATGTACAAAGTAGATACTAAGCAACAAAAGATGCATGAACATTGTCTTCAAAAAAAAAGATTTCTACAGCATTTAAATGATCTAAACCTATTGTTGGATAATATAGTGATTTTAGTTCATTTTCCTCATGTGAAGTAGGAATCAAACAAATGTTTCCCTTAGCACATGTGAAAGAGATGGCGGGTATTTATTTATTAGGACTTTTACTCTCTCCCTTAAATCATACCTATCTAATTCCAGCTGTTTAAACTGAACTTAAATTTTAATGCAATTTTATATATGTTTCTGAAACTATCATTGTCTAGCTTCAGGGCTTATAAAATATTAACATTTGCTTTTGGATAGGAATAACAGTGTTTTTGTTTCACAATTCTTGGAGTAAATATTATGGGTGGTCTTTTTATAGACCTTCTGTCTTAACATCAGAAGTACAGGAATAAACATATATAGAGAGACAATAATTAATTGTATCAAATGTATTAATAAGCAAAAAGAGAAAGAACAAGTGATTGATTAATCAACTGATTAAGTGCCGTTGAGTTGGTGTCAACTTTTATTTGAACTATCTTTTTCAAAGATCTTGGAGCACTGGGGAACTACCAGAGGACTGGAAAAGAGCTGATGTAGTCCCCATCTTCAAAAAAGGGAAAAAAATAAATCCAGGAAACTACAGACCTATCATTACCAAAAGCCAACATGGGTTTGTCAAAAACAGATCATGCCAGACAAATCTTATTGCATTCTTTGACCAAGTGACAAAATTAGTGGACCAGACAAATGCTGTGGATATAATTTACCTGGACTTCAGTAAGGCAGTTGATAAAGTAGATCACAACCTACTACTTGATAAGATAGAAAAAATGTGGGTTAGACAGCATCACCACCAGATGGATTCGTAGCTGGCTGACTGGCCGTACTCAGCATGTGGTCCTCAATAGAACTGCATCTACATGGAAGGAAGTGTGCAGTCCAGGGCTCTGTTCTAGGCCCAGTGCTCTTCAACATCTTTATCAACTATTTGGACAGGGGGATAGATGGGGAACTCATCAAATTTACAGACGACACCAAGCTGGCAGGAATAGCCAATAGTCCAGAAGATAGGCTTAAGATGCAGGAAGATCTGGACAGACTTGAACACTGGGCGCTATCTAACAAAATGAAATTCAATGGTGAAAAAAGTAAGGTTCTACATTTAGGCAGGAAAAACCAAATGCACCAAATGCACAGGTCACTACCTTGCTCAATAGTAGTGACTGTGAGAGGGATCTTGGAGTCCTAGTGGACAATCACTTAAAGAGCCTTGGTGGAGCAGTGGGCTAATGCCTCCTTAAGTAACACCAGCTGCCTGCAATAAGTGCAGGTTTGCATCCCACCAGGCTCAAGGTTGACTCAGCCTTCCATCCTTCCGAGGTAGGTAAAATGAGGACCCAGATTGTTGGGGGCAATAAGCTGACTTTGTAATAATGCCGCTTGGGGTGTGTGTGAAAGCCCTAACAAGGAGGCATATACATAGAATGAAGGCTACTGCTAAGCTTGTAAGCCGCCCTGAGTCTTCGGAGAAGGGCGGGATATAAATGGAATTAAAATAAAATAAAATAAATAAATATCAGCCAGCAGTGTGCTGCAGCTGCCAAAAAAGCCAACACAGTGCTGATAGAATCAAGATCACGTGAAATATTAATACCACTGTACAATGCCTTGGTAAGGCCACACTTGGAATACTGCATCCAGTTTTGGTCACCACGATGTAAAAAAGATGTTGAGACTTTAGAAAGAGTACAAAGAAGAGCAAAAAAGTTGGTTAGGGGACTGGAGGCTAAAACATATAAGGAACAGTTTCTGGAATTGGGTATGTCTAGTTTAATGAAGAGAAGGACTAAGGGTGACATGATAGCAGTGTTCCAATATCTCAGGGGTTGCCACAAAGAAGAAGGAGGCAAGCTATTCTCCAAAGCACCTGAAGGCAGGACAAGAAGAAACAGATGGAAACTAGTCAAGGAGAGAAGCAAGCTAGAACTAAGGAGAAACTTCCTGACAGTTAGAACAATTAACCAGTGGAACAACCTGCCTCCAGAAGTGGTGAAAGCTCCAACATTGGAAGTTTTTAAGAGGAGACTGGACAGCCATTTGTCTGAAATAGTATAGTTTCCTGCCTGAGCAGGGGGTTGGACTAGATGACCTCCAAGGTTCCTTCCAACATCATCATCATCATCATCATCATCATCATCATCATCATCATCATCATTATTATTATTATTATTATTATTATTATTATTATTATTATTATTATTATTATTATTATTATTATTAAACTTCCCTTTCAGTCCCCAAGTCCCACCAGCTGTTTTTCTTCACTTGGGACGTGTTTTACCCTCCTCTTGGCATCAATACAATAATTGGAGAATTAGTTGAGATAAACTCTCAACAATATCAATTTCAGTTGTCTTCATCGCTGCAGTTGGAAGCTCCTGAGGGAACCTTAGCTAATCACAAAAACATTAAATAAAGTCGGATCTATCATTTCTTAGAAGCGAAACCACAAGAAGATCCCAGAAGAAGCAGTGGCAAACCACTTCCTAATTCCTGCTAAGAAAACAGTCCAGGTACATTAATTCAGCAACATGTTCCCTCTCTTCCTAGTCACGTTTGTTTGGTTCGTTACTTTCCATGACATCTAAATCCTTATCCGCTATTAGAAGAGCATATGACTACTGAAACAGTAGGCCCAAGGCAAACAAAAGTATGAAAGTGATAAAGAGATATCTTGCATAAACTCTTAAAGGCTTCCGCTTCCCCATGAAGTCATCTCTGCAAAATAAAAGCCAGCATCTTTATAGTAGATTTACATAAATAGTAGTTTGAATGGTGGAATTATTCTTTCTGAGATTAAGTGGGAATTGGAGGGATGAAGCAGCATTTTACAAAATGGGAGGTATAGCTGAGAAGAGAACCTAACCAGAAACCTAACCCTCCCTCTCTAATTGCTTGTACAAGTTGTTTTGCAGTATTTCTAGAACCATCCTTACAAATCCTTCAGTACTGTGGGTATTGCAAGCAATCCTGGGCTGAATCAATCCAAGGTTTCAGATTTATTATATTCCTGTCCAGAACCAGCCTAGTATAATATTTAAAACTAGAAAATCATGAATCTTTCCAAACCTAATGTCTACTAAATAATACAAACTATAAAAAATAATTTTAAAAAGTTATCCCCTAGAACAAGAAAATCCATTTTATCTTAACTCTACAAAGTACAACATGATTCATATTAAACCTGCATATAACATATCAAAATAAATGTATAACCTAATAGTTGTAAACCATTACAAAATTAATAAAGTATGATACAATATTAGTCTGTACTATCTATAAAAATAAAAATATGATAGTAAAATATTCATAATAATGGGCTATAACAGTTTAGTACTGTTAACCAAGATGAATACAAAAAAGACAGAAATACACTAATACAATTATGTAAGGATTTTACAGTTTCTATTAATAATTATTTCCTACAAGATTTCACAAGCTGCTGCACAAAGCATAGCAATGCTGTATCTTAGAATTATAAGCAGGAAAAAAGTAGAAAGACCTAAACTGATCATTATGAAGAGCCTTCTAAATACTGAGGAAATGAGAGATTGTCAAATGTCTCTATAAAATGAGTGCTAAAGAAAGCCACTTCCAATTGTTTCAATATGCTAAGATATAAAAGGACATAAGGGGTTACTCTTAGCATTTCAAATCAATCAGTGAGAATGAATTTGAATGTATTCCCAGTCCTAATCTAACATCGTAAGTATTATATTAGACTATCATATTAATATATTATTAGTTAATCATTAATAGAATACAAATCATTTAACAACAGAATCTAACTGATTATTCTTCAGTGAAAAATTAGATGAAGGAAAACAAAGATAAACATTTTTCCAACTTCCCAGATCAACCAAAGTTGATTTGAGTAATTGCAGCACCAATAAACATTATATTTCATTTCCTCCTTAGACCCTAAAACAGCTAAAACAAGAGACCAAGAATGAGAAATTTGATCTCTGCCTAAATGACGAAGAATTGTGCATGTACAGAACAGATGGGGAATGGCAGAAGAGAAGTTCCATGAGACTAACATTACTAGTCCTCCTAAAAACAAAATACAGGTAATCCTCAACTTACAACAGTTTGTTTAGTGATCATTCAAAGTTACAACAGTACTGAAAAAAAAGTTACAACCTTTGCACCATTCCCATGATCTGATCAAAATTCAGACCGTTGCTGTGTCCCAGGGTCATGTGACCACCTTTTGTGACCTTCTGACAAGCAAAATCAATGGGGAAGCCAGATTCACTTGACAACCAGGTTACTAACTTATCAAGTGCAGTGATTCACTTAACAGCTGTGGCAAGAAAGGTTGTAAAATGGGGCAAAACTCACTTAACAAATGTCCCGCTTAACAACTGGGCTAAATTAGGGTCGTAAGGATTACCTGTATGCAATGTGTGAAAAAATCAAGCCCATGAAACCCAAACACTGTTAAGGCTCTTTTTAACATTCTGACTCAAAAATAAAATTAACACATACGTACTTTTTCTTTTGATTTAATTAAAGCAGATAAATGTTTCAACACTAAAGGACCATCTGCACTGTAAGCAAAGTTCACATCATCAAATGCTATAACTCCTTCAGTTGGCCACTCCACTGGTGGATGTTTGTGTGTATGCCATGGGGCTTCCTGTTCCAACTCTGTGTATTCCATTACTCGTTCCACTGATATCATCTGAAAAAGAGAAACAAAAATTGATTCCTAGGTATTTACTGATTTACAATACAGTAATCACTTGAGGATTAATTTTCAGGTTTTAAGTAGACTCAGATTCAATGCTTGCTGCATTTATTTCTACCTGAATAGATGTGCTTTTAAGAAAAAGGGAAGGAGCATAAATCAAATAAGTGGGGAAAAATATTCTGAAGCAATTTTGCTTTCATATATCTGGAAGAAATCTACAGTACATCTTGGTGTTAATCTATATCTCCTATGTCTGAAAACAACACTCCACAATGGTGAGACTTATAAACTTTAATTATATCCCTCTTCAATGTGCACTGGATTAAACTACAGCAATTAAACATATACCAGTGTGCTACCCTGCATATCTTTACCAGTGTGCTACCCTGAATATCTTAAATAATCCTTGTGTTAGCCATGGACAACTGGAAGCTTGCTTTGTAGAGCTGTTCACAGTGTATTAGTTTACAAACATGAAATAGAATAGAGAACATAGAGCATATAATAATAGTGTTGGAAGGGACTTTGGATGCCCTCTAGTCCAACTCTCTGCTCAAGCAGGAGACCCTGTTCTACAGATCTCCAGTCTCTGCTTGAAAAGCTTGATAAGCCATTCCATTGATTACTTATTCTCACTGTCAGGAAATTTATCCATACTTCTAGGTTGGAGGTCTCTTTAATGATCTTCCACCCATTACTTCTTGTCCTGCCTTCAGGCCTTTGAAGAATAGGTTGCCCACCTCTTCTTTGTGACCAACCATCAAGTAATGGAAGACTACTATCATATCATCAATACTCCTTCTTTCCGTTAGACTGGACATGCCTGGTTTAGCCTACAGGTCCCCTATCATGTTAGTTGCTCTTCTCTGCACTCTTTCTAGGTCCTCAATATCTTTTTTGTATCAGGATGAATAGAACTGGATGGAGTAATCCAAGTGTGGTCTCACTAGAGCAGTATAAAGTGGTCCTATCGTTTCATATGATTTTGAATCTCTCTGTCTTGATGCAGCCTAGGACTGCATTAGCTTTTCTGGCAGCTGCAGCACACAGCTGGCTCATACCTAAGTGATGGTCTACTAGGATACCTCGATCCCTTTCATAGTTGCTATTACTGAGCCATGTGCCATCTACACTATAGCTACACATTTGGTTTTTCTTGCCTATGTGTAGGACCTTACTTTCTTATCACTGAATTGCATTTTGTTAGGTAGGGCCCAGTGTTCAAGTCTGCCAAGATTCTTCTGGATCTTGAAATTATCTTCCAAAATGTCAGCTATTCCCCCGAGCTTGATGTCATCTGCAAATTTGATGAGTTCCCTTTCTATCCCCTCATCTGGATCATTTGCGAAGATGTTGAGGAGCATTGGCCTAACAGAATCTTGAGGTACCCCACTTCATGTACATGTTGTTCCATTGAGGACCATCTGCTGAGTATGGTTGGTTCACCAGTTGCAAATCCATCTGATAATGGTACTGTCTATCCCACATTATTCTATCTTACTAAGAAGTTAGGGGGTGGTCTACTTTGTCAAATGCCTTACTGAAGTCAAAGTAAACCATGTCCACAGTATTTCCCCTATCCATAATGTAATAAGTATATATTGATTTTATTTAAAAAATCTCCCTTTTTCAACCCTGTAGTCCCTGTTCAGGGTAGAATTGGGGCAAATGGATGGAGCTGAACATTTACTGTCCAGATGTCCTTCTTGACATCTATGCAGAGTTCACAGCAGATATTTTTCCTTTGCACCCTAGGAGAGAACCATCTGCTGCTACCTAGGGTTGAACTCTCAACCTTCCTAGTGGGAAGGCCACCATGCTGCTCATATTAAGTATATAATAATACATTATATATTATGTATATATTAATTATATAATACTGTATAATACAATTAAACTTAAGTATATAATGATAATAAAATTATATATATAACACTAATTTAATATGTATTGTAATATAACACTAATTTAATATATGTACACACTTATCTCTTTCTTTTCTCATCCCACCATGTTGGGGTTACATTATGCTGTCTGAATGAAAGATTAACATGAATGAAATTCTTCCCACTTCCTACTTCCTCTAAGAAGGGATTGCCATCTTTGTTTTCCTTCACAGAAAGTTCTTTCATAATTCTCAACTGACTTTTTTGTTACGAATGAAGCAAAGATACATGTCTCAGGATAATGTTGCAAGACCCAATCTGGGTCAATCACAGGGACCAACATAAAATTGGATCTTGACTTTTTTGCATTCAGAGTAATTCACTTCCCCACAACACAGAAGGATGGAAACAAAATCAGATGTATTTGAGCAAGGGAACCAACAGGGCAAAATGTCTTTGGGCTTTCAGTGCAACAGGGTTTTTCCACATACTTTAAAGAAACAACTGGTTATTACCAGATTTTCAACTTCTGCACTTTGCCGAACACTCCACTGGAACATTCCGGTAAGAGTGATTGCGTAGGATAAAGCAAGTCCCACCTTTCCGGCATCAAGAGCTATGAGACAAGAAAGAAGGCAGGTATAAAGAATTTTGAATGAACAATTTTCTTCAATTTTAATAATCTAGCTTATGGAAATTGAAAATATAAAACTTAAATTACACAAACTAAATAGATATGCCTATGCGCTGGGTATGTGCATAGGGAACAAGTTATCCAGGAAAAAAATATATTCTTAAATAAAGGATTGTGACAAAGAGGAATCTATTATATATTAAAAAATTAAGAACATTAAGAAGAGTTATAAGTATTTTCATTTGTAGCATCACAATGTTAACAGAATTTAACTTACTGATTGATTTAATTTATTAAAATTTTACATTGCCGGTCTTCCAACGACTGGGCGGTTCACCGATAAAAACAAAGAAGAAGAAGAGAGGGCAAAAGATGGCACAAATTGGACAACAATCAAAACAAACCATATTACCCAGAAATTATCTGGAGGGAATACTATCTCATTACCAGTAATTGGCTTGTGAAAAGAACACAATTTATTCACTTGATGTTGGTAGCATAGCTAGAAAAATATGAGAAGGCCAACCAGAGTAGATAATAGTATAATGTTTTCCAGCAAGTAAACTTACTCTGTGCAAGCAGCAAAGAGCCAAAGACCACCACTATCACAAAGATGGCACAGATGGCATCCAAGCGTACTGCAAACCAGCGAGACGTAGTCAGAAATAGGAACCAAGATTCTGAAAGCAAAAAGAAGAAAGGGAGATTGTTCAGATGCAACAGATACAACATTAGCAGGGCTGAAACAATTGGGTTATATAAATTCGGTCTTATCCTTGAAACTGATTTTGGAAATTCAGGAAGGAAAAGGATTTTTTTCAGAGGCAGTTCCATTTTACCTCTAAAGACATACAGTGATACAGGTGGTCCTCATCTTATGACCAAAATGGGGACCAGAATTTATGTTGCTAACCAAGGCAGTCGTTAAGTGAATGGTGCCCAATTTTATGACCTCTTTTGCCACAGTTGTTAAGCAAATCACTGCTGCTGTTAAGTGAATCAGGCAGTCATTAAGCGAATCAGACCTCTTTGCTTGTTGGAAGTCAACTGGGAAAGTCACAAATGGTGATCACATGATCCTGGGAGGCTGCAACTGTCATAAATACATGCCAGTTGCCAAGTGCTCAAATTTTGATCATTTGTCATGACGATGCTACAATAGTCATAAGAACAAGGAATGATTGTAAGTCACTTTTTCCAGTGGCGTTGTAACTTTGAACAATCATTAAACAAATGGTTGTAAGTCAATGACTGCCTGTATTGTCCTTGACTTACAATTCATTTAGTGACCATTCAATTTATAATGGCACTGGAAAAAGTGACTTATGATAGTGTTTCAGAGTTACAATCTTTGCAGAATCCCCCTGATCATGGGATCAAAATTCAGATGCTTGGCAACTGCTTCATATTTATGACCATTGTTGTGTCCCAAGGTCCTATGATCCCCTTTTGTGACCTTCTGACAAGCAAAGTCAGTGGGGAAGCCAGATTCACTTAGCAACTGGGTTATTAGCTTACTAACTGCAGTGATTCACTTAACACTGCGGCAAGAAATGTCATAAAATGGGGCAAAACTCACTTAACAATTTCTAGATAGAAATTGGGCTCAGTTGTGGTTGTAAGTTGAAAACTACCTGTACTGAGTCCTTCCGCCTCATATTAATCCTTAGGTCTGATCTGTCAACCTGGAGTTGAGGACTGGACGAAGAGTAGAAAGAACCAGTTTATCCTATGGGGGGAGGGAGCTGGGGGGATAGGGAAACTGGAAGTAAAGTTAGTACCATCCTGAGACATCGGCTCATCATCCCAAGGTCCCCAGCTTGGGAAACGGAATGTAACGGCTCAAGATCTAGCCCACCTTTGCAGGGACAGTTACCAAAACAACTTCTTTGAATGTGACTGGACAAACAGGAGATAGCAGAGGGATGGAATGAGAAAGAGAAAGTAAACTGGGAAGCTTCCACATGCAAAACTTCAGTTCTGGCTTTGTTTTACTGCAACCACTTGGCTTTTAGTAAAAGTATTCTTTTCACTATAAATGGAGTTGAGAGTCTTGCTTTCCTGAAAGACCAAGATGGGGCAGGGCAGACACTCAATAACTTATTCTAATGAGTTACCACTAAGCAGCACTATAAACTGTTGACCACATCCATATGTTGCCTTGAGTAACTTCTGCGTAGATATTCCAGTTCATATAAACATTTAGTATGGCTTAACATTTAAACATTTAAACATTAAACATTTAGTATGTTTAATTTGGAAAATTAAATATTTAGTATGGCGTAGCAGAGTGAGCGCCTGTTACTTGTCCCAGCTTCTGCCAACCTAGCAGTTCGAAAGCACGTAAAAATGCAAGTAGAAAAATAGGGACCACTACAGTGAGAAGGTAACAGCGTTCCGTGCGCCTTTGGTGTGTAGTCATGCCGGCCACATGACCACGGAGATGTCCTCGGACAAACTCTGGCTCTTTGGCTTTGAAACGGAGATGAGCACCGGCCCCTAGAGTTGGAAACGACTAGCACGCATGTGCGGGGGAACCTTTACCTTTACCTATGCCTGGACTAGGAGCCTACACATATTTCAAGAAGTAAATGTGGGAACCAAATGTAAACAGATATGTACTGTATATTTATTTCTATATTTATTTATTTATATCCCACCTTTATTATTTTTACAAATAACACAAGATGGCGAACCCAAAGATGCTTTTGCCAAAAGACAACTGGCCTTTCTTGTTTTTTTGTTTTTCTTGGATGAAGCTTTTTAGGTGAGAAGTGAAACACTTTCAAAGGAACAAAAAACAAGGAACTCCAGTTGCCTTTTAGCAAAAGCACATTTGAGTTCGCCACCTTGAATTCTCAGCAAACTCAAAACTTCTTGGAGGAGAAGTGAAACATTTTCAAGGGGAAAAAAAAAACACAAGAAAGCCATAGATTCATAGAATAACAGAGTTGGAAAGGACCTTGAAGGACATCTAATTCAACCCCCTGCTCAAGCAGGAGACCCTAAACCAGGGGTCTTCAAACTTGGCCCTTTTATGACTTGTGGACTTCAACTCCCAGAATTCTGGGAGTTGAAGTCCACAAGTCATAAAAGGGCCAGGTTTGAAGACCCCTGCCCTAAACCATTTCAAACAAATGGCTGTCCAGTCTCTTCTTGAAAGCCTTCAATGATGGGACACCCACAACTTCTGAAGGCAAGTCATTCCACTAGTTGATTGTTCTCACCATGAGGAAATTTCTCCTTAGTTCTAGATTGTTTCTCTCCTTGATTATTTTACATCCATTGTTCTTCTCTTGCCTTCTGGTACTGTGAAAAATAGGTTGACCCCCCTCTTCTTTGTAGCAACCCTTCAAATATAGGCTGCTATTATGTCACTTCAGTCATTCTTTTCACTAGACTAGGGGTAGGGAACCTTGGCTCTTTTATGACTTGTGGACTTCAACTCCCAGAATTTCTGAGTCAGCATGGCTGGTTCAGGAATTCTGGGTATTGAAGTCCACAGGTCATAAAAGAGCCAAGGTTCCCTACCCCTGCACTAGACATACCCAATTCCTGCAACTGTTTTTCATATGTTTTAACTTCCAGCCACCTAATCATTGTTGTTCTTCTCTGCACTCTTTCTCAACACCTTTTTATATTGTGATGGCCAAAACTGGATGTGGTACTCCAGGTGTGGTTATACTAAGGCTTTCTAAAGTGGAAGTAATGCTTCACATGATCGTGATTTTATCCCTCTATTAATGCAGCCTAGGATTGCATTGGCTCTTTTGGCTGCCACCACACACTGCTGGCTCATATTTAAATGATTGTGTATTTGGACTCCAAGATCCCTCTCACATTTACTGGCATTAAGCCAGGTTTTACCTAGTATGAAGTCCAGATGCCTTTTAGTAAAAGCAGCTTTGCAACAACCATAACCAGGATAATTGAGAATCTCCATTAACATCAAGATGGCAAACATTTCCAACACATTTTCATCCTTCTATTTTCCCAAGGACAATCTAGTAAGGTGAACTGGGCTGAGAGAGAGGGACTGGGCTAAAGTCAGCCAGCTGGCTTTCATAACTAAAGTGGGACTTGAACTCACTATCTCCCACTTTCTAGCCTATGCCTTAACCACTAGACCAAACTGGCTCTCATATATATCATACCTTCTGATTTTATTTGTTTATCTAATATATATGACTGTCCATCTCAGAAATTACTCTGGGTGATAAAACAGAATTAAAATTAAATTAAATTAAATTAAATTAAAAAGGTAAAGTTTCCCCTGCACATGCGTGCTAGTCGTTTCCAACTCTAGGGGCCGGTGCTCATCTCTGTTTCAAAGCCGAAGAGCCAGTGCTTGTCCGAGGACGTCTCCGTGGTAAGTTAAATAAAAGGCAGCTGAGAAACAACAAACCCAAATAACTATCAGGACCAAGACGTGGGTTCCTTCACATGCTTAGAGCCCCAGGCATAGGCACAGAAACGTATCTTTAGAGCTTATGAAAGGCCAGGAGGGTCAGGGCAATCCTGATCTTCACAGAGAGAGAATGTGCCACAGCAGAAAAAATTCATCTTATCGGCCTTGCATTCTTTGGTTGAGGGACTCAAAGCATGTCCATCCTACCTGAATAGATCAGATGGTAAAAACAACTGGAGAGAAATGGTTCTTTAAGTAACCCAGAATCATATGCGGGAAGGAACCTTGGAGTCTTCTAGTCCAGCCCTCCCTGCCCAAGGCAGGAGACCTTTAATTAAGGAGACTTTGACATGGAAGGGCTTTAAAGGTGACAACCAGCAGTTTGAATTGCACCTGGAAGCACACTGGCAACCAATGCAGTTCACAGAATCGACATCTGACATGCACTAAATAACTGACAACATTTACTATCCATGCTGTCACATTCTGCACTAGTTGAAGCTTCCAAATACACTTCAAGGACAGCTCCATGTCGAGCGAATTGCAGTAATCCAGATGAGAGAGCATGAGTGATAGTGAGCAGAGCCTCCCTGTCCAAGAACAGGCCTCCCTGGTACAGAACTGAAGTTATGCAAAGGTCCCCCCACCCAAGCTACAGCTGCAACCTGTTCTTTGAGCAAGAGACATGAATCCAGGAGGAACCCCAGATTATATACACTGGGTCTATCTTAGGTAATGCCATATCATGTAAGACCAGCAACAGAAGGTTCCTGACATTAGAAGTTCCTGATACACCCGCAGCTTTCCAGAAGATTTTTACAAGTAGACAGTACATTTTCAAATGTATTTGAAGAAATTTGCCCTAGTTTAATTTCCTATCATTTGAAAAGAAAAGGAAAAAACCCACTCCCACTAACCAATATTAGCTTTTATGTTCTTTTTTTGGCTACTTGAAACAGAGAAGATTTTTTGAGAAGACATATAACAAATGCTTGAAACTCAACATTAAGAAAACCAAGATCATGGCATCCAGCCCTCTCAATTCCTGGCAAATAGATGGGGAAGAAATGGAGGTAGTGACAGATTTTATTTTCCTGGGCTCCAAGATCACCGCAGATGGGGACTGTAGCCAAGAAATTAAAAGACGCTTGCTCCTGGGGAGGAAAGCCATGGCAAAACTAGACAGCACACTAAAAAGCAGAGACATCACCCTGCCAACAAAAGTGCGTATAGTCAAGGCTATGGTCTTCCCAGTTGCAGTGTATGGCTGTGAAAGTTGGACCATAAAAAAGGCTGAGCGCCAAAGAATTGAGGCCTTTGAACTATGGTGCTGGAGAAGACTCCTGCGAGTCCCTTGGACTGCAAGGCAATCAAACCTGTCAGTCCTAGAGGAGATCAACCCTGGCTGCTCTTTAGAAGGCCAGATCCTGAAGTTGAAACTCAAATACTCTGGCCACCTAATGAGAAGGAAGGACTCACTGGAGAAGAGCCTAATGCTGGGAAAGGTTGAGGGCAAGAGAAGAAGGGGACGACAGAGAATGAGGTGGCTGGATGGAGTCACTGAAGCAGTAGGCATGAGCCTAAATGGACTCCAGAAGATTGTAGAGGACAGGAAGGCCTGGAGGAACGTTGTCCATGGGGTCGCGATGGGTCGGACACGACTTCGCAACTAACAACAACAACATAACAAATGCCTCAGATGAAATAATGTTTAATTCTCCTGCCTCATTCCATTTCTCAATGAATACAGTAGTTTATGAAATAGCATACTGCAGGAAGAATGTTCCTGCTTGGTTCTGCTGAACTGGAAATTAATTACCTTGGTCTTTTTACAAACCTGTGTGTAGGTCTTGGTGTGCATCAAATAATTCTTGGAATCTCTGCTGTGCTTGAAAAGCACGAATAGTCCAAAGTCCTTGAAGAGATGATGACAAATGAGAAAAAACTGGGCTTCGAGCTGCAACATAAAGATTAAAAGATGTCAGATTTCAAGAGAACTCTTTCATTATACTGACCTTTAATACTATTAACAGATATTAACTGAATAAATGTGAAATATTTATCACTGATATTACAAAAAACAGTAAGTTTCTCTAAAATTATCTCAATGTTTATTTAAAAATTATTATAAAATTATTGCTGCTCAGAGTCACCTGAACTGCGAGATGGAAGGCAAATAATTTTGATAAACAAACAAATAATGCAGAAGTTGCAGGAAGTACATACAGCTATGATTAGGTTATCTCTCTCCTGAATTGCTATGTTGTTTGATAATCAGTTACAGAATTCATTCAGAAATATCTGTGTGACTTAGAATGTGTTCCTCTGACATCTTTCAGTGAAGAACACAAAGCAAAGTTAGAATAAGGTGGAATAATGTTGTTCATACCTACTCAGCACCAGAAGGTCTGGCACAAAGGCTGAGCAGGCAATATTCTGAGACAGGTAGATAGAAATGCTAACTAGCAATGGAAAGGCAGACTTGTGGGAGGAAAATGGATAATGAAGAAAATGTAGTCTTTATGCTACAGTTGTTCTGTAGAATTGAGGTCATTTAGCAATCTATTATATACAGTATTTAAGTAGGCTGCAACTTCCTAGCTTGTCCTCTGTTTCTATTGCAACTCCAAATTTTCATTTATTTTCATTCTGAAGAATAAGAGAAGCGTCAATTATAATCCATAGCTGAATTGTTGAAATCAAGAGAAAACAGAAAGCAGGACAATTTTTTTAATAAAAAAATCAGAGACAGGCAACCTTTTGAAGTCCAAAAGTCACATTCCTTTTTTTTTCCCAGCCTCTAATGGTCACAGGGTGCATCCATCTCTCTGGGGGGTTATTCATTTAAAATAAAATTGGTGCATTAAGTACTGTGGGGCTGAAAGCACCTCCTTCACTTTTTATTTCAACATATTTCTCAAGCATTCCTAATGTCAAATGTAGGCAAAGCACATGGGAGGTGTGCTCAGCTAGTGAGAGAAGAAGGGGCATATGTTGTGTCTATTGCTGAGAGCAAGAAATTAAGAGTTTTGGGGACGCTGAAAATGGAAAAATGTTTATGTGCTGGAAATGGATTTTTATACGTGCCATTTAAGTGCTACAAGAAGGAATGGGCCAAAAGAATGTTCAAAATCACTACCAAAATACACATATATGTACAGGAGGAAAACCAAATCTGCATGTGAGCAATTTGCAGCATGGAATGCAACGATAAAATTTGAAAAAACATACTGGTAGATTCCAAACGTTTGATATCTCTTGATGTATCCAAAAAGTATCGTCGAAGAAATATGAACAGAATAAGAAGTGGAACCAATGGGATGAGAATCCAGGGTATCACGGCAATCGCTACTCCGACCACCCCACACACCTGAAGAAAAGTCTGCCAGAAGAAAAGGTGGACAGGAATCACATCTTAGTTTTCAAAGGTTCTTGTACACAACCATGTAGAAGAGATAGTGACGTCCAGAGTAGACCATCCCAACGTCCATACAATCATACAAATGAACATAGTATTTGGGAAATATTTCCTAATTATTTCTACTAACAGCCATAAGCTGACTTTTTTGCCCATTGTTCTACTTTCACAATAAAGTCAAAGGGACAAGATGTTTGGCAAATCGCCAAGTCCCACTTGCTGTATCATTTCTGCCCACCCCGATTTGCAAGGTAATGACGTTAATGAACTAACTCAAGGGCAATGGTAAAGATGGCTGAAAGATACTTCTGGTGCTTAAAAAAACAGCAACTAATTTTCAGAAGGCCACAGCTGAACTCCATATGTGAAATTGTCTCCAAATAAGACAGGGGTCTTCAAACTTGGTCCTTTTATGACTTGTGGACTTCAACTCCCAGAATTTCTCAGCCAGGCATGTTGGCTGAGAAATTCTGGAGTTGAAGTCTACAAGTCATAAAAGGGCCAAGTTTGAAGACCTCTGAAATAAAATAATAGAAATCAAGCAGAGTCAGAAACACCAAAATTATTTTCTCCTAAATTAGGTTGGTCTTAGTTCCATAAAGGTCCTAGGTTTTTTTTGTTCCCTTTCAGCCAAGCCCTTTGTGATTCTGGGGCTTATCTCAACTTTATGCACTGTGCTATTTTTTTCCTAGCTCCCGGCTTTAACATTGTCTCTACTACTGTTGCCTTTTGAGGGAATTCTACCTTTTTAGGGCACTGCTTAATTAATTTTTTTTATTTTACCCTGCTTTTACGTGTCCCTAGATCTATAAAATGGCCTCATCAAAGCTTCATTTATACACAGGCCAAATTTGCCATTATGCACCTGCTTGAAGTATGCTTGAAGTAAATAAACTGGAGAACAATTTTTCTCTTTAGTTTCAGGATCAGCTTGGTTACAACATTAAGAAACAAAATCTCTCAGATGGGAATATTCCTGCCGAAGTGCAGAGAACAAAACCTTCTCATTGAAGGAAAATAAAAGAGAGGGGATATTGTTAGATGATGTTCTGACACACCATTGTCTGACACACATCCTATCTTTGGAAGGAATTTTACAGAAGTCTCATTAACATTAAACTTATGAAAGGGTGGGTCATTCTAATATCATGCATATGAAAAACTCAACTTGCATGCAAATAAACTTAATGAAATAGTTTCAAAAGGCAGACACATTATTGCACAGGCAACAACCAAGCCCTACACAGAAGGAGAAGGCATCTGATTTCCCAACTTATGCAAATTGAACATTATTCTTGGAAAACACACGACCATTTCGTAATGAATTAAACTTTACCTCTCCCTTTTCTTTTAGTGCTACCTTTCTTTAAACTATCATCATGAGGGCTGCAGTTTCTACACAGAGCGGGGAGGAGGTGAATCAAGCTGATCTAAAATATTTGGCTTGATATTCAGGGGGAAAAAGAGCTAAAAGAGGAGGAGGTAGAGGGTTTAATGGACTGGTGGAATAAGAACAGCTTGATTCTAAATGTAGAAAAACAAAAAAGATTTCAGAAAAGACAGGCATAGCCATACACCTCTGTGCATTAATGATTCAACTATGGAGATAATAATAATAATAATAATAATAATAATAATAATAATAATAATAATAATAATAATAATAATTAAAAATAATAATAAAGAAGTTGGAAGGGACCTTGGAGGTCATCTAGTCCAACCCCCTGCTCAGGCAGGAAACACTATACCATTTCGGACAAATGGCTGTCCCGTCTCTTCTGGTCCACTGGTTAATTGGTCTAACTGTCAGGAAGTTTCTCCTTAGTTCTAGGTTGCTTCTCTCCTTGACTAGTTTCCATCCGTTGCTTCTTGTCCTGCTTTCAGGTACTTTGGAAAATAGCTTGAGTCCCTCCTCTTTGTGGCAACCCGCGAGATATTGGAACACTGCTATCATGTCACCCTTAGTCCTTCTTTTCATTAAACTAGACATACCCAATTCCAGCAGCCGTTCCTTATATGTTTTAGTCTACAGTCCCCTAATCATCTTTGATTAGTGGTTAGTAGTATTGAGTTTCTGGGTGTGCAGCTAATGAGCAGGTTAGCTTGGTCACTCAGCAGTGTGACACTGATGAAGTGAGTACAGCAGCACCTGCATTTTCTGCACCATATGAGAAGAGCACGTTTTTCTTCCCCTGTCCTTACCACTTTCTATAGGGACAATTGAAAGCAACTGTCATATTGTATTACTGTTTGATTTGGAGCAGGCATGTCAAAGTGCCAGACCACAGGCCAGATGCGTCACGCCGAAACCATGCCCACCTCATTGCCGGCAATGGGGGGAAAGTCCCGATATGTTGCACGATGTCACGTGATGTCATGAGTTTGACATGCCTGGTTTGGAAGTATTATTGTTTCAGACAGGAAGGCTGTGCAGAGAGTCGTGAGGACAGCAGAAAAGATTATTAGATATTCACTTCCTTCTATTCAGGAATAGGCATATAAGTGTTGCTCGACCAGAGTCCTCAGTATTGTTAGGGATGTTACGTGTCCTCTCCATGATCAGTTTTCTTTGTAACCTTCTGGAAGGAGGCGTTGTGGTATCCGAAGCAGACACAACACACACATACACACATTCATTTGAGAGCAGTCATCAGAATTTCATTTTTAATGTGTGCCAGTGTTTATACGGAAAAAGGGACAGTAAAGATTATTTTATCTTAAACGTATTGCCCAGTTTTTAAAATGAACTCTCCTCCAGTTGACAAGGACTGACCAGCTGAAAGAAAGGTCATTCCACAGGCCCCCTCAGCCCATCTCTCTCTATGTAATTTCTCTTCTGTCAAGAATCAGGGCGCACTATCTTTACAACCAGCAAGAAAAATATCTTCATACATTAATAGGTTTGATTTATACGTTGGCTTTCACTAGTAAATATTTAAGAGTAAAAACACCTTTATACTTTTAACAGCATAAAATATTAAAAGAAAAACAAACCATGTAACAAGATGTTATCTCAAGAATTTTCTCTGCAGATCTTAATGGCTCAGCAGGTTAGCACTGCAAAGGGAATCAAATTCCTTGGACTATCAGCCTTCAGACTCTTCAGGGCTTTAAAGGCTGGTATAGCAAGATCTATTTATTTATTTTATTTATTTAGATTTATATACCGCCCTTTCCCGAAGGACTCAGGGCGGTTTACAGGGTATTTAAAAGAAAATCAATACAAAAATTAAAACAAATTAAAAAAGATTAAATGAAACCCTGAGAAAAAATAAAAACCCAGTTAAAATTAAAAATTAAGAAATTCTCAGACTGGGCCAGAGAGCTCGAAGAGCCAGGTCTTCAGGTCCCGGCGGAATGAACGGAGGTCGGGGGCAGTCCTAAGCTCCGCGGGCAGCTGGTTCCAAAGGGCAGGCGCACCCACTGAGAAGGCCCTATCCCTGGGTGTTACCCGCTGGCATTCTTTGACCGGCGGCACCCTGAGAAGACCCTCCCTGTGGGAGCGCACTGGACGAAGGGAGCTTGATGCTGGCAGCAGGTGTTCCCTCAAATATCCCAGACCCTCGCCATTTAGGGCTTTATAGGTCATCATTTTGTTGGTGAATTGCACAGACACATCCATGGGGGATCTAGGCACAATATGGATATACGTAATTTGCTATTACTGCCAACTTCCAGAACTTTTATTAATGTTCTAGTTTAGCCTACAGCAGGGCACTTTGTTTAGCTTCCTACATCAATCAAGGTTGATTAGTGCTGCCACCTAGCTGGACCACACTGAAACTTTACATTGTGCTCAGTAAGCAATGTTCAGCATAACAAGTACACCTCTCTTAACACAGGAATCTATAATCCTTAAACTTTACATATTAGCAGCCTGAATGTGACATTTCATACCAATACATGGATATTTCTCAGAATGTCCTGAAAAAATAGATAGATAAACTACTTCTTATACTAGAAAAGCAAAGCAAATAGACAAAAAAGAAAAATCTTTAAATCTCACAGAAAGCACATTTAAATCTATACAAATATTTTACAAGTCTTACTCTGAGATTCATTTAGCTTACTTATATTTATCCCTTGAGAGCCAATATTGGTAATTTGCACTGGTAATTTTACTTCAAAAAAAACCTCCCTTTTGAATCAGAAAGTAAAATCTGAGATCTACTTTTGCCAAACAGGGGAAAAAATCCCTATTTTGTTTATAAATACATCCATAGTATATCAGTAGTTTAAGGCAATGTAGAAGATTTGTACTTATCACCATTTAAAACAGGATTCTTATACACTATGAGTGACAGGGGAATTAAAAGATTTGTAGTAGCTAAGAAGTTGTTAGAAATGTTAATGGAATCACTTGATCTTTTCTTCCTTCTGCTATGGCAACTTTTCCTGCCAGGAAATTGTGTTACAGCGTTCATAGAAATGTTTTGAAGGGATAAAATCCATAGTCCTTTGTAAAAAAGAAAGTAGAAATGTAGACAAGGAAAGATGGAGCAATTTAGAAAAACAGGAAAATGCTTGACAGGCCTATGGGAACCCTGACTTAAAGGCAACTCTGCATTCATTGTTGGCATGAAAAGCTCAGGAGACCAATAAATGCTGAAGGCCATAGGTTCTTAAACATCACTGATGCAAGCCGGGTTCCAGAATATGGATATGGGTACCAAATCTCTATAATTCAAGGCTGTCTGAACGATGCTTCATTTAACAATTGTAAAAGAGCAAAAGTGGGAGACTAAGATATTTCCCTGATGTGGAAGACCTTCCTATCAAGAGAAAATAAGATCTGCTGTATGTATCTTCTTGGTCAATAGCAGTACTACCCTCATCCTAGGGCTGGTCTACAGAATTGTATTTTGGGAAGTGGCTATGATACCACCCAGCTCCTAGCTTCAGGAATTGTTCTTTGATTGTAAGCACCTAATTAATTAATGCTTGTGATGTGTGGTCATGGTGGACACTGTACAATAAAACAGCCTCTTCTGAGGCTGTAGATGGAGATGAAACCCAATTTTTTTCCTATCCTGGTTTCCCATTCATTTTGTTTACTGATAGCTGCTCCTAGGCTTTGAGGTTGTCTATCAGTAATTAATATCATTATGACATAATGTACATTTCTGAAATTCAGGGGTGATTATGTCAACCCCCCAAGTTACAATTAAAATAATCTAAATGTGATTGATATTCAAAGGTGTTCACCAACTAAAATACAGACATGCAAGCATTTAATTTAGCACATAACCAAATCCTAATTATGGTATTATGTAAATCAGTATTTGTTTGTTTTAGTATTGCATTACCTCAACTGTGATAAATGCTACCAGGAAAGTAGTATCACGCAGGTTTAAAATGCAGTGGTGAAATTTAAAGCAAAGAGAGAACTGAGAGAACATGAAACCCTTTAACTAACTTGGTGTTTCGCCATCAGCCAAAACCCAAGAAAAGAATGGCTGGTTGCATTACAAACAATGCAAACAACAATTGAAAAATGCAAAATGCAGGAGTGTGAGGGGAAGAAAAGAATGACTGCAATCTTTCTTCCAGATCCAAATAAAGGTGAAACTCAAAAAATTAGAATATTATGCAAAAGTTCATTTATTTCAGTAATGCAACTTAAAAGGGGAAACTAATATATTAGATAGACCCCTTACTTGCAAAGCAAGATAGTTCAAGCCGTGATTTGTCATAATTGTGATGATTATGGCTTATAGCTCATGAAAACCCCAAATCCACAATCTCAGAAAATTAGAATATTGTGAAAAGGTGCAATATTCTAGGCTCAAAGTGTCCCACTCTAATCAGCTAATTAAGCCATAACACCTGCAAAGGGTTCCTGAGCCTTTAAATGGTCTCTCAGTCTGGTTCAGTAGGAATCACAATCATGGGGAAGACTGCTGACCTGACAGTTGTGCAGAAAACCATCATTGACACCCTCCATAAGGAGGGAAAGCCTCAAAAGGTAATTGCAAAAGAAGTTGGATGTTCCCAAAGTGCTGTATCAAAGCACATTAATAGGAAGTTATGTGGAAGGGAAAAGTGTGGAAGAAAAAGGTGCACAAGCAGCAGGGATGACTGCAGCCTGGAGAGGATTGTCAGGAAAAGGCCATTCAAAAGTGTTGGGGACTTTCACAAGGAGTGGACTGAGGCTGGAGTCAGTGCATCAAGAGCCACCACACACAGACGGATCCTGGACATGGGCTTCAAATGTCGTATTCCTCTTGTCAAGCCGCTCCTGAACAACAAACAACGTCAGAAGCGTCTTACCTGGGCTAAAGAAAAACAGAGCTGGTCTGTTGCTCAGTGGTCCAAAGTCCTCTTTTCTGATGAGAGCAACTTTTGCATTTCATTTGGAAACCAAGGACACAGAGTCTGGAGGAAGAATGGAGAGGCACACACTGCAAGATGCTTGAAGTCCAGTGTGAAGTTTCCACAGTCTGTGTTGATTTGGGGAGCCATGTCATTTGCTGGTGTTGGTCCACTGTGCTTCATTAAGTCCAGGGTCAACGCAGCCGTCTACCAGGAGATTTTGGAGCACTTCATGCTTCCTTCCGCAGACGAGCTTTATGGGGATGCTGACTTCCATTTTCCAGCAGGACTTGGCACCTGCCCACACTGCCAAAAGCACCAAAACCTGGTTCAATGACCGTGGGATTACTGTGCTTGATTGGCCAGCAAACTTGCCTGACCTGAACCCCATAGAGAATCTATGGGGCATTGCCAAGAGAAAGATGAGAGACATGAGACCGAACAATGCAGAAGAGCTGAAGGCCGCTATTGAAGCATCCTGATCTTCCATAACACCTCAGCAGTGCCACAGGCTGATAGCTTCCATGCCACGCCACATTGAGGCAGTAATTGCTGCAAAAGGGGCCCAAACCAAGTACTGAGAATATATGCATGCTTATACTTTTCAGAGGTCCGATATTGTTCTATGTACACTCCTTGTTTTATTGATTGCATGTAATATTCTAATTTTCTGAGATTGTGGATTTGGGGTTTTCATGAGCTGTAAGCCATAATCATCACAATTATGACAAATCACGACTTGAACTATCTTGCTTTGCATGTAATGCGTCTATCTCATATATTAGTTTCCCCTTTTAAGTTGCATTACTGAAATAAATGAACTTTTGCACGATATTCTAATTTTTAGAGTTTCACCTGTAGCTTATCTATAATAAAAAAAACAACTTTTAGGAAAAGTCAACATTCACTACCTTCAGTGAACATCAAACCTGGGGTAGAATTTTGAATATTTTTAAACATCTTAGAATGTTGTTTTTCTGCAATTTGGAAAATCCTTCTTCTGCATATTTGCATTAAAGTGCATAAACTCAATGTAAAGAAATTATATGGTCCACATTATGAATTCCAGATGCTTATAAAGGAATGACAGAACCCTTTCATGCTCAAAATTACTGCAATTGGTTTTTTAAAGGGTATAACTTTTAGCATATTCTTTAACAAAGAATATATAAAGTTGAAAATGTGTAATAGTTGTTCTGTACCAGCCTGCTACCGGCCCTGCAGAAAAGGCAGGGACAACCCCTTTTACAAGAAGGCAAGAGGCTGGAATTACGCCTGCCAAATTTATTGCTACAAAAACAAACGGAACAAGACAAACCAAGAAACAGGAGCTTTAAGAAACAGGAACTATCCAAGCGGTTGCCTTCAGCAAACCAGCCCTCCTACACATTCCCCTTATATAGAGTTCAGGGCATGGCTTCTCTCTGCCTCCTTCCGAGGAGCCCCATTGCCTTCCTCTGTCTACTCCTAACCGACTGCCTCCTGCGTCGGGCATCCTTGAACAGGGCCAGCTGTGGGTCATCTTCATCCACGCTGTCAGGCTCACAGAGCTGGGTCTCCGTGGTGACCAAGTGGGAGGGGCCTGGCTGAGGGCTCTCATCAGCAAGATCTTCAACCCCCTCAGCAAGGTCTTCAACACCCCCCTCCTCCTCCTCTGAGTCGTCCGACCCAACTGCCGAACCCACAGGCTGACCCTGAATCACAACAATAGTGTTCAAGGAGGCCTGGCTGGAGACAATACAATAGCAGTCAGGAAGAGGTACTTAATATGATTTTCAGAAGCCAGAATAATTTGATGAGCTTAGCTTTAACAAGGAGTATCATCTGCATATTTTTTTTTAGGCAGCAAAATGTTTTGAATCAGTCATACTTTGCCAGACTGGCAAGGCAAAGAAACCTAAAGGGCTTCTTCTCTACCACCAACTTTTCCTTCTTTCTTATCCAAGTTGTCCAAATTTTCCCCTTCCAAATGCTGAGAAGCTAGAGGGCAGCAAAAATGCACAAAAATGGAAGGACATTTTGTTTCCCACCATAGATGAATGGCTGCAAAGGTTGACGGAGTTAGGAAAAACACAACTACTTTTGTTTCTACTTGGAAACCGCTTCTGGACTTTGTGCTTGAGGTTGAAAAAAATGAAACTTTTGATTCTGAGTTTTACCAGTTAGATAAATTTGTTGTTATAAAAATGGCTAGTTTAACTATTATATAAAAGTAAAAGGTTGAGGTTTGATGTTGTTATCTTATGCTACTGCACCAAAAGGAGTCGGACGTCAATGCCTGTTCTTTATTTTTCCCTTCTTTTCTACACTTTTCCCTTCCCTTTCCCTCCCCTATTTTGCCTATTATTTGCTTTTGTATTTTTATATTTTATATTATAAACTAATTTTAAAAAATGCAAATGCTGTATTTGGATCTTGCGGAAGAACAGGGTAGAACAAAAGCTAATGACCCTCTTTTACTGGTCTACCATAGAGAGCATCCTCTCGTATGGTATTTTGGTTTGGTATGCTGGTCTGACAGCCACGGACAGGAAAGTATTACAGAGGGTAGTGAGCACAGCACAAGACATTGTGGGCTGTTCCCTGACACCACTGGATGACATCGCCAGGGCTCGTTGCCTTGGAAGAGTGAGGAAGATTCTCAGGGATGACTCACACCCTGGATGGTATCTCTTTACTACCATCCGGTAGGAGATACAGGAATGTAGCCATCCGTACCAACAGGCTGAAAAATAGCTTTTATCCATGGGCTGTTAGGCTTTTAAATGGGACATAATCTTATGCAGAATTGACTTGGGAGGCCGGTGTGTGGTGTAGTTGGTTCACATGGTGTGGTAGGATGGAGGGTTTGTTGTCACTGTGTGTTGGGGGGAGAGAGCACGGGGGAGGCTCAGTTAATCTCAATGTACACATGTTGTACTTTGAAAATAAAGGTTTATTTATTTATCTGAAAAGCTACTGTAGATCTTTGAACAGCACTGCCACCGATCTCTCTTCTTCTTTCAAGCTCTGCCCTGAACTGCCCTTGAGTTGTTATGGGGACATTAACCTAAACAGGTATTTCTTCCATCGGCTGGACCATCTCACATAATCATCAGAGTAGCCCATAAAAAACAAATATGGGTAACCCATCATAAGTTGAAACAAGGCTGTTCCTGTTGCTTTTGGAAAAAAAATAATACTAAGGTTATACTGGATTCTGATTTAGTTTTTAAATTAGAAACAAAACAGAGAAGTGGCAGTTAATTATTGCTGAAGATAAAGAAAATATGGAAGTCTACTTTGCCAATGAATTGTGTTAAAGGAAGGAGACAGATGGGAGAGGCCCTTGAGAATCTCAAAATGACAACCACATTGAAAACTAAAAGATGCTGAAATGTCTTCGAACACACTTTCCCTGACATTTCCACACAATGAAATGTAAGGGTCAACAGTATTGAAACAAATAAGCAGTTTCACTCATTTGCACTTATGAAAGCAAGTGACCTGAGCCATTGTTGTCATTTTAGGCACTTTTTTGTTCTTAATATCCAAACACAGCAGCCTTTTTTATTTTATTTTGAAAAAATTACTACAGCCACCTCACTTGCATTTTTCCTTTTCTTTGGCATTTTCACTTCATAAAAGCTGCAGTCAATGTGTTTTTGTGTGTGGTGAGAAGGGATGACATTTCCAGTGGTGGTCTTGTCCACAGTCTACATTGGTGGCTCAAGTAGTCTCAGGATTAGGTCTTTGTGTGCAATGAAAGGATATGAAAAGTCACTTATTTAAACTCAGTCAAGCTGTTGATTTTGGGGAGGGGAAAAGGGGTTTTTCAATTCACCAGCTTCAATAAATCACTGGCCTTTTCTTTCTCATTCAAGGGCAGCTGCAGATAGCACACAATGTTCCCCCAGAATCAAAACAAAATCTTAAGATTTTTTTTAATGCAACATTTAGAAGGGGCAGGAACATAAATTAAAGTTAACAGATGTATATTTCCAAACATTCTACAAAACCCTCCAGTCAGTATGCTGTATTAAAGAGATTCTGAAAATGCTTTGCAAGATAATGTTAACACTTTTAGAAAGAAACATACCCATGCAATGTTTAAAACAGGAAGTAAAAGAGGGAGGAAAATATGGGTATATAAAAGGCAAATGGGGAAAAAGATTTTGATTAGCACGTTTGGCATAATTTATTAGTGAATAATTTTTAGAAATAGCAGTATAGAGTCAAAGGATTCTGTACTCTTAAACTTCTACAGCTCCAGTTCTTTTAAAATATTTAAGCTTGCAGTCCTAAACAAGATTAAACACTGCAGGATTTATCTCTGGATAAGGATACATAGAACTGCATTGTGCATGTGGAAATTTTAATAGTATTTTGTAAAGCATAACAAAATAATTAAAAAGTAGAACCATCAACTACAAGGAAACTTACTCTTTGGTAATCATTTTCAGTAACATACATTATCATGTAAATAAATCCCATTGAAAACAAATTAGCACCTTTTCAAAGATACTGCTAAAGGTCACAGCAACATTATAGCATTTACTGCACAATTGGGTGATAGGAAAAAATTTCCTCTAGTCTACATATAGATTTATTTCTGCAAAACTAAAATATTCAACTGCTAGAAAAGCAAAAACAACAACAACCCTGGAATGATTCTAAATGACCCTACCAGAACTTGGAAAATGAACTACTTCTTCAATGCAAATCGTCTCAAGAAAAGCTTCTGGTTACAGCATTGTTTATTGAGTTTTACTTGATTCCTCCTGACAACCATTTGAACAATGACTATTGGGAAATGTCTCTCAAATTGTCAACAACAATAGCAAAGGCTCAGTGCTTTTATTCTCAGTTAATACTGATTTTTTCCCTTTTTTTTTTAAAGAAAGAGAAAATATTTCTTCCTGAAGAGATTAGAGGTTCTCTTATAAAAGACACCTGCAAACAAAACAAATGACAAAAGATCTTTATCATATTCAATAATAGGGATTTATTGTACAAACCTGGGCTTCTCCAGATACAAATAAACCAGAAGCCCTTCACAATTCAACTAAAATACTTCAACTAAATCAATGCTGCCCACAATTAAGAGGGAAATTTTTAAGGAGGGAGTGAGTATATAAACTGAAAGCTAGTAACATGCTTTCTTATGCATCTGAAATCATTTCAGAAGCATGGTTACAAAGGAGATGATTTAAGAATTATTATATTTTTCACCGACAAAAATATCAGGGACAAAACTGTGAAGAAATTCAGCCTTGTCAGAGCCCTCTTTAGGTGGGTGGGCGAGATATGTAAAACAGTTACTGATCAGTCTACCTTTCTTTAAAAGTTACCTGAAAGGGGCTCCTCACTAGCTTTAAATCTGGAGGGTTTTTAGTTACCTTACTTCAGATAAATAAAAAATAACGATTTTGTGCTAGAAAAAGGAACACAGAATCCATTCTTGATCTCTTAAACTAGGAGAGTCACTTGGTCCTTAGGCTGATGTAGTAAACTGTTTAAAATTAACAGGATTAAAATTAGTCTGACTCTAACTGTTCAAGCATGCACTGGATCATTAAATCAAGAACACATCAGGAAAAGTCCATTCATCTGAAGACAAAACAAATCCTTGCATTGTATCTTAGAGTATAAAATGCAGAAGGGCTAACAGTAGGAACGAGTGACATAAAAATTCAGGGCTTTGTACTATGCTCCTTCGCTAAGCATAATGTTTTTTGGAATTGTTGCATCTTTTTCCTAGATTGTAAATTTTGGAGGAGATACCAATAGGAAATAAAGTAAATTATGCCCAACAAGCATTCATATGATTAAAGAAATCAATTTGCCTACAGATCAAGGCCTGTGCTTTCATGTCTGAAGAAGCCTCATATCTGAAATGAAATAAAATGGTCAAGATCCCATCTGGTTGTTTGCTACAAAGGACTGATTTTCTTGTATGTTTCAATATGTGAGTTTTAGAGTTCAACATACTGTGTTATGACCATTCAAAAAGAAAAGAACTTATAAAGCAGATTTCCACAAAGGAATACTTTTCTAAAATCTGTTGGACTGCAGCTTTAAAGATCAAAGCTAAAACCCGCAGAAAATGTTGGGCTTTCCCCTCTCTTCTATTACGGTAGACACAAGACTAATTTTCTTCAAAAGCAAGGAAAAGAACAGAAGTCGAGTCTCAACAGATTGCTGGTAATGGCCAAGAATATATAACTATTCAATGCCTAGACAATTTAATCTGTCTTCTGAATCTATTGCTAGATTAGATAAGCACCAACTAACTTTGGAAATAAATGTGGTAATGGAATAAATGTTAATCTTGCCAATGCAGCTCTGCAACTATGTTCACTATCAATATGGCCCACCGTTCAGATAAATATAAACATATAGGCAACACATAGTCTGGCTACATGGTAATATCTAGATGTCACTAGTAAACTCTTCATTGAGTTCACTTAATTCCTGATAAGAGTAGGTCCATGTTTGTGTTGTTATCTTAGCAGCAATATGAAAATGGCTGGCCATTGCAGCTTTCAGGATTGATTTTCCATTTCAGGTCTACTTAGATTTTTGAGCTCAAGCACTAGGCTACTATCATCAGCTGAGGGCTTAAGAACTACAAGGGTCTCCCAAACAAGACCATATTATAAGTGGGAAAGTAAATTCCTGTGTTGGGCTTCCTACATAGTTTCCAGAAAAGACATTTGAGACTCTCCTGAAACCCAAATATTTTGTCGCAAATTAATCCATTACTACTTCCCTGATTTATACTTAAGACAACCTTTTTGTATGTATAATACTTCTTTCTTTTGTTTCCATTGAAGCTATTATTTTCAGCCCTATTATTACTAATCTCTTTTTTGTAAATAACCACACCTATTTCAATTCCAAACAGCTATAGTAAACATTGCCTTCTTTGAGGAAGTACATGCATAATTAGGTTAATCACTGCTATCTTTTCATGTGAGCTGATTGTTCCTTTACTGTGGATATGTTTCATAACACTGCAGAAAGTTTGCCAAATGTCTCAAAGGCAAACTAGGCACAACTTACCAAGCATTAAACTACTACATACTGAAACCCTGATATAATGGTAAACTGTTAAGAGCCACTCCTACCAGCCACTTATTACTCATTTCTTCTCCCCAGTCACTACCACTTGTTCTACAGTTTTGGACTACACCCTTCTCAAACAAGTACTTTCACTAAACTCATTATACACACACACACAAACACACACACAAACACAAGTGTCATCAAGACCTAGAATACCTCAAGCCCAGTTTTGTAAAAGTCCGTTCTTCGATTACCTGTACAAAGTCCAAGAATGTTAATGGCAATAAGTCATCCAAATGGCCAATATCTTTGGAGAAACGATTTAGGATTCTTCCTATAAGAAAACAACAAAACTGAGGGTTATTTGATTAAAAAATAAAAAAGGTGTCTTTCAACATTTAAAAAATGAGAATGGAGAAAATAAATGTGAACCTCGGCCTGAATGTGTTTGCTTGGAAATACATCTATAACTGCATTTGTTCCTCTGAGAAAGATGTCTTCAAGACTAAAGACTTAATAGAAGTTCGAGTCAAATAACAATTGTTATATTAGCCAATTCCAACTGCTTCAAAATAAGCAGGATACACATGCAATAAATACAGTTCAAGCTCAAACTAATTTAAATCTGTGCAGAATAATACATTTTGTTCAATGGTCTAAATTATTCTTTAACACTGCAATAATTATTTTTATAGAAACCAAAATTTTAGGATGATCATGAAGTAAGAAAACAAATTATATACCTACTTTCTTTTTTAGCAGTGATAGACCTTTTAGTAAGTCTGAAGATACTTATATTTGAACATCGTACAGGAGGCTAAACTGTAAGGTATGCCGCTCTAACAGCTACAGGTATTTTTGAAATCATTTTTAATAGTCTGATTAATAAAAATAAGTTCCATACAAGTCTAGCTCAAGTAAACTAATGGACTTGGACTAACCTACTATCAGTGAATGAAACACAGATTTCTTCTTTACCACATGAATAACATTTCCGATGAAATTATAAGCCCTTATTCGTTAAAGCTACAATCCTATTTTTAATTGCTTAGAAATATTCCTTTAAAAAATTATGACAAAGTGGAACTTTGTAGTTAACATTTTGCAAAGCTGTGCAGGTCTCTCAAAAAACTGACTAGTTAATACCAAACTTCATCTACATGGGTGGCAAGCTCCCCCTCATGTGATATGATCAAGCAGAGGTTAGGCAACCATCTGGTCTAGGATGCTTTAATCTGGATTCCTGCATGAGGAGGAATTCCCAGTTCAACCCCCGAGCATGGGGTTGAATTCAATGACCTAGATGGCCCCTTCCAACGGTACCTATACCAGGGAAATGCTCAGAAAACATACTACATCAAAATTATTACAACATAGTAAGAAGACATCAAAGGAGCACCTGTGTCTGTGTTGACAGTTTCCCCCATCAGTGACATTTGCTGTGCACATTTGAAATGATTTTTTCAAGTAGGAGAGATTTGTGTTGTCAGAAAACTCCAACATTTCAAATGTTTGACTGAACTGGTGGTGCCTCAAAGCCACAGGAAGATCTTCATATTTTTTTCTTCAATGATGAATGATATAACTCACTCTGATGGAGCTAATCAACCTCTGTGAGATTTATACAAGGACAGGACTGGTCCAAAACAGTGTTAATGTTTAATTAAATATTTACACAACTGATTGTTATTATCACTCTGAATTGAATGAAAGGAAGTCATCATGCTGACTTGTAGCATATTAGATGACAGTGAGAACAATTAATCAGTGGAACAACTTGCCTCCAGAAGTTGTGAATGCTCCAACACTGGAAGTTTTTAAGAAGAGACAAGACAACCATTTGTCTGAAATGGTATAGGGTTTCCTGCCTGAGCAGGGGGTTGGACTAGAAGACTTCAAAGATCCCTTCCAACCCTATTATTATTGTTATTGTTACTTTGTTTGTGAAATGTTGGTTGCTTGTTCCTTCAGATTCCATTTACGTATCAGTAGAACATTCAAAAAATCTGAAAGGTAACACAATATTGTTCACCTGAATAAACAATAATTATGAATGGACACAATATTGTGGAAAGGTTGGGAGAAGAGATTATGTTCAGAACATTTTTCAGAGAAAGTATCTACAGCAGTCTTGTAATGTCTGGTAACTGATTGCAATGGAATATGTACACTTGCCACAAAAACATCCCAAAAAGACACTAAAAAAATTTAGAACAGCTATTCCAATTAATTCCAGGTCTGATGAATTATTTAAATTGCAAAACTGAAATGGGGAACAGGAATTCCATGCCTTGAATTTCTTGATAAGGAATTCAAATTCAAATGTGAAAATCAATCAGTTGAAAACAATTTAGACAACAAACTGAGACAACTAATTTAATGACTCTTTAAGTTGCATGATAAAGAGTACACTCCAAAAGGCAAAACTGGACAAAGAAAAAAGCACTACCATTTAAATTTCATTGAATTAGATTTATATTTAAATTTAATCAAATTAAGGATATATAACTAAATGAATGCATTATTTGTATCTTGCATTTACAGCCTTCCTTTTCTGATACAGTTAATATAATTAGAATCCATGTTTAATTCTTCTATTTTCATTTTTGTGTGTGTTTTGTTAAAAATGACAATTCCTCATCTTTTGCAAAGGTTGTAGGGCCATACAGATAGTGGGAAGATTTTTCCCTGTGACTCAAATGTTGTACCCTCTAGATCAAGGGTCCCCAACCCCAGGTCTGTGGACCAGTACTAGGCTACGGCATGCCACCAACCAGGCCACACAAAGAAGCAAGGCCCCATCCGCGGGATGCAGGCAGCACACAAAACCATGCACCCTCCGGTCCGTGGAAAAATGTCTCTCCACGTAGGACCTCTGCTCTAGATGTAGGGTTTACAACAAGAAGAATTCCTAGCCATCCTATTTGGAAATTCCAATTCTGTAATTTTTGTTTGTATGGTAAATATATGCCAACATTTCTACTACTTAGAAGAAGCTATTATCATCTAATAGCTAATAGTATAGTATGGCAAGTTATAAGCTGATTAGTCTTCATATTAGCCTGAGGTTTTTATTTCTCATAATTAAAAAAAAATCAAATATATGAACTTGTTAACTTCTGCTAATGTTTGCTGGCATGCATAAAACTTAAACTGAATCATTCTAGGCATAAGCTCTACATCAGATAATAGTAATGATGATCATCATAATCTTGAATTGATCCACTCCAACAAAAGGCCTCTGTTGAAAGTTATAGGCTATCATATACAACCTGGGAGGGACGTGGTGGCTCAGTGGGTTAGGACGCTGAGCCTGTCGATCAGAAGGTCGGCAGTTTGGCGGGTCGAATCCCAAGTGCCACGTAACAGAGTGAGTGCCTGTTACTCGTCCCAGCTTCTGCCAACCTATCAGTTCGAAAGCATGTAAAAATGCAAGTAGAAAAATAGGGACCACTATGGTGGGAAGGTAACAGCGTCACGTGCACCTTTGGTGTCTAGTCATACCAGCCACATGACAGGACGCCCTGCCATAGGGCATAAAAACAGGATGCCAATGCACCTCAGAGCATGAAAATGGGACGTCGCTGTGCCGTGCAAAAATGGGCACTGCTGCATTGCAGAGTGCAAAAACAGGATGACAACGTGCTGCAAGGCACAAAAATGGATGATGACACACCGGGGGCATGGAAATGGGCCACTGCCACACTGCAGGGTGCAAAAATGGGGTGCCACCACACCACGGGGCACAAAAACGGGGCGCTGCCACGCTGCAAGGCGCAAAAATGGCCACTGCACCGTGGGGCACAAACAAGTGGCTGTGCCATGCAAAAATAGGGCAGGGCTAGTATCATGTGGGCACTAGTATCATTTGTGGTACATGCGTGCTCACAGCCCCATGCACACATGCACACATGTAAAATACTTTCCCCTCCCTTTTCCTTTGGTCTGCCCACCAACAAAGGTTGGTGGCCTCTGGAATATGGGATAAATGTTCATAATGCAAAGCATGTCAGGACCTATTTCATTCTCTTTCGAAGAGGATGGGATTTTTTTCCTTTACAAATTTATTGGTCCCTCCATAAATGTTTCTCTTTTTTTTAACAATATTTTATTATTTTTTTATAATCACAAATCCTTAATATTGTATCAGCAACATGTTGTCTGGGTTCCAATATTTAGCTTACTAATACTTGTTAAACTCCTTTCTCTCTACCTCATTTTTCTAGCCATTGATAAAATGTATCCCATGTTCTAAAGTATTCTGAATCTTCTTTCTCTTTGATTTTCAGTGTAAGTCTGTCCATTTCTGCACAGTCCAAGATTTTCTTAATTATCTCTTCATCTTTCCAAAGTTGAGCAAATACAATTTTCGCTGCAGTTAGTAGTTCCTCTTCCATCTTTAAACTTAACGTATATTTTATACAGTTTCTTAATCAATTTTTCATCTGATGTCAATAGTATCTGGTCAAATTGTGTTTGTTCTTTATAAATTCCAGATGTTTTAGCATCTTTTTCATATCTCGTTTGAATTTGCAGGTGTGGCCACCATGATAGATCAATGCCCTGTTCTTCCAATTCTTGTCTAGATTTTAGTTTCCCTTCAATATTCAGAATGCCTTTATAAGTCACAATTTTCTCATAGTTCATGAAGTTTGGGTGAACAAACGCTTCCATTGTTGAAAGCCATCCAGGTATTTTCATGTAAATTTTCGCTTTTACCTTTCCACATTTTAGAAGAAGTGTGTTTCTTACATAGTGGTTTTGAAAGTATCTATGTATTTTATTTTTTCCATACCATAGGAAGACATGCCATCTGAGTTGTAGGTCATGCCCCCCTAGGTATAGTAATCTTTTATGTGTAAGAGTCATCCATTCTTTTAACCATGTTAATACAGATGCTTGATAGTATAAAGCCCAATCTGGCAACCCAAATCCTCTATTTTCTTTTGCTTCTTGTAGCATTTTCAATCTAATTCTGGCTTTTTTTCTTTGCCAAATAAATTTCAAGATAAATATATTTAATTCATCAAAGAATTTCCCCCCAGTTTTATAGGTATTGTTTGAAATAAAAAAGAGTAATTTTGGTAAAATATTCATCTTCACCGTTGCTATTCTCTCTAGCATTGAAAATTGTAGATTTTTCCATTTTTCCAAGTCTAATTTTATTTGTTTTAATAATTTTACATAGTTGTCTTCTTTTATTGTTGCACATCTTGCTGTTAAGTATATCCCCAAGTATTTAACTTTCTTAACTATTTGAAGATCTGTTTTTTCTGACAATTGTTTTTTGTTGTTGTTGTTTCTTTATCTGTAAGGTTTTTGGTTATCACTTTGGTCTTTTCTCTATTTATTTTCAGTCCTGCCACTACTCCAAATTCTATCTTTTTCAAAGGTTTGAGGCTTGTCTCAAGCAGCTCTTGTAATATAAAAACCAAGTCATCCGCAAATGCTTGTAGTTTATATTTTTCATCTTTTATCTCCATTCCTTTAATTTCTGGGTCTTGCCTAATATTTCTATTCAATACTTCCAGTGTTAATATGAATAATAATGGGGATAATGGACATCCTTGTCTTGTGCCTTTTTTAATATTAAAATTTTCTGTAAAAATCTCCATTTACGATTAATTTAGCTATTTCTCTATGATAAATTGTTTTAATTATATTTATAAAGTTTTCTCCAAAGTCCATTTCGTTTAGTTCTTGAATCATAAACTGCCAATTTACATTATCAAAAGCCTTCTGTGCATCTAGAAATATTAACGGCATCTGCTTCCCTGGGTGCATTTCATAGTAATCCAAAGTATCTAAAATCATTCTTAAATTATTTTTTATTTGTCTCTTAGGTAAAAATCAATTTTGGTCTGTATGTATAAATTCAGTCAAAAATCTCTTTAATCTTTCTGCTATTATTGAAGCAAAAATTTTATACCCCACTTTTAATAGAGATATTGGTCTATAATTCTTTATCTGTGTCAAGTCTGAATCTTCTTTGGGTATTAGAGTACTGTTGGCTTCTATCCAAGTATTTGGTATTTTAGCTTCTTAAAGTACCTCATTACATAGTTCTTTCATTAATGGGCTTAATGTATCTTGTAGGCATTTATAAAACTCTGCAGGTAGCCCATCTGGACCTGGGTCTTATCAATTTCTTTGCCTTTTTATAGCCTCTGTTACCTCTATCTTTTTTTTCATTTAGCATGTTTTGGCTGTTCTCTGAAATTTTTGGTAAATCAGCTTTTTTATGTATTGCTTTGTTTTTTCTTGAGAAGTTTCTTCTGTTGTAAAGTGTCTCATAAGATTCTTTGATTATTTTTTTTTAATTATGTCATTTTGAAATTGTAAATTGCCTTTTGAATCTTGCAATTTATTTATCAGTTTTTTCTCTCTTTCTTTTTCAGTTTGTATGCTAACCACCTACCTGGTTTATTAGCATTTTCAAAAAAGTTTTGTTTTGCCCTTTTAATTTGTTGCGCCATTTTTTCATCCTCTGCTAAGTTTAATTTGTGTTTTATTACGGTATTTCCATTTGCTTTTTAAGAGTTTTCTTTTGTGGATATCTTTGTAGTTCTAGTTCCAATTTTATAAATTCCTCCTTTAACTTGGTTTGTTGTTGCTTTTTTTCTTTATTCTTTTTCACCATATAAGTTATAGCCAAACCTCTAAAGTATGCTTTAGCAGGATTTTTTTCCTTTACAAATTTATTAGTCCCTCCATAAACTTTTCAAAGCTTGCAATAAATACAGGTTATGAGATAAACACTGAAAAACCTCTGTCTTGGCTCTCTAACCGAAACTAGGATGGTGTAAAGTAACATCTAAAGTTATGAGAACTGTTAATGAGTGCCAGAATAATATAATTTTGCTTCAGAGCCAAGTGAGTATCAAGCCTAGCCAATAGCTGTACTAATCATTCCAAAAGGAAGATTATTTATATGCAATATTCCCATTTTAAAATGACTACTTAGTTCTCATGGGTAATCAAGTTGCTAATCAACTCCAACAAACTGTAGCTTTGATGTCGGGCTTGCATTACTTTTGTTAAGTAATGCAGTATTTTGAAAACAATGTTTGCCAGAAATTCTAGTAGGGAAAAAGTAGTTTTGCTTAAAAAATCAAGGGAATGGGAATTATTCAGGCTAGAAAAATGATCCATAAAAAAAATGAACAGCCCTTTTAATCTGACTAATTCACGTGTTAATTTTTGGAACAATGAGTAGAGGCATACGATTTGGAAAGAACTGGTACATGAACACAATTATAAATACGAATGTAGCAGGGATTCAGTGATACATCATTTGGAAAGCTTCGCTCTAGAGCAAGATAACAATTTTGAAACTATTTTGCTTAACAAAACAAGCCTCTCTTTTGTAAACTTGAAGCAAATAATGAAAACTATACCAAGTTCTAAAGAAGTCCATATGCAGGCCAATGGCCTTTCTGGAATTACACCCTTAGCAGAGATGGGTGTCCAAGGAGATACATTTATTGATTTCTTAAACACACTTGAATGTTGTTGCAATTAAAAACGAGTGTTGGTGGCTCAGATAAAATATGTAATACAAATCCAGTATAATTTTTTTTTAAAAAATACCACAATGTACAGTGAAAAATATTGGAACAGCATGTCAAATCAGAGGAGGGCTCTCAAAAAGTTCCATTTTTGGAAGCTTGCAAAAAACAACAACAAAGAGCCTTATCTTTACAGGGAACAAATTCCATAACAATCACACTGCAACAAAAAAGCATAATACAACCATTCATTTAGGGACCATTTGAAGTTACAATGGCTTTGAAAAAAGCAATTTATTACCAGTTTTCACACTTACGAGCATTAGAGCATCTTCGTGGTCACGTGAACAAAATTTGGTTGCTTGGCAACTGACAGGTATTTATGACAGTTGCACTATCCCAGGGTCATGTGATCACCATTTGTAACCTTCCCAGCTGGCTTCCGACAAGTAAAGTCAATAGGGGAAGCCAGATTCACTTAACAAACGCATGATTCATTGAACAGCGGCAGTGATTAGCTGAAGAGCCGAGGCAAAAATGATCATAGAATGGGGCACAATTTATTTAACAACTGTCTTGCTTAGCAACAGAAATTCTGGGCTCCATTGTGGTTTAACACAAGGACTACCTGTAGCAGCTTCTTAACTCAGGTGTTACCCATACAAATGTGAGACTTGCAGCAATTTCTAGAACTAATCAGAGGGGCCAATATAGCTGGAAAAGGTGGTCCTGAAGGTGTCTAGTTGACAAGCCATGCAACCAATGTAGTCCTTTGCGAGAACAATGTTATGTGCTCCCAGCGACAGGAGCTCAAAAGTATGTGGGTTACGAGCATTTTGAAACTGTGCATTTTGAAACTGTGGTTTCTGAATATTCTTTAAAGGCAGCTCCCAAGGAGATTAGTTTATAGTAATAGCTGCCCAGATGGACTATAGCAGTGCTACACAATCTTGACAAGATGTAAGGATTTCAATTCCCAGAATTACCCAGCCAGCAAGGTTGAGGAATACTGATCTACAGGACACCACAAAGAGACCTTTGATGTTTAAATATGTTACAATTTTGAGAAGTGTAATGCATCAAGAAAATGTTTATAATTCAATGGATTAAAATACAGTATACAGTATGAAATGGCCATCAACTTCTCCATCTTGCTGTATCATTTCACCCAAAGATACATTTCACCTGTACTCCCCTACTTTATTAATATAATGTGACATGTTAAAGAAAGTCAAAATCCTTTTGTTCAACCCAATCTACTCTACTGGTCCATGAAAAATGAAGAAGGGAAATCACATTCATCACTATGAGTTTACTGTAAAGGATAAACAACACATAGTTTAATTATCAGAAGAAGCCCTATCAAGATCAAAAGTTTTCACATCTCACATTAGTACAGTTAACAATTATGCATATGTAAGGAAAACATGCATTTCAAGGAGGGTATAATTGAGAAAACCTTTCCATTTTTATAATGGAAAAATTATCATTAAAATACACATTTGCTATTGACAAAACAGGAGATGCATATTATTCTTTAAACTATAACATTTGACACAATTTGTGAACATTACAAAAAGAGCTCTAAAGTCAGGAGAACTATATCCCATTACATTTCAGTGTGATTAAACCCAGAATATAGACCTTCCTAATACTTTTAGGGTATTTTCAAACTCTTGCTTCCCTTGTACAAAGAATGTTAGCTTTTACAAGGAATGTATTAATTCCAGAAATCTTAATACTATCACAGTAAATAATATGGCTGGAACACACACACACACACAGAGAGAGAGAGAGAGAAAGAGAGGGAGAGAGAGAGGGAGGGAGAGATTTAAGATTTCTACCTAAGTAATTAAATACCTTTCCAATGTCCATTAATCATAGTTAAATAAAGGTCTGTCAGCAAAGTTCTATGTACATATTTGGGACTATGCTACAGTCAAACACTTTGCCGTATCTAAGTTAAACAATGATTCATTAAACCTCCCTCTCTATATAATAGTTAGGACAAACTTGAAGTGAAAGGATCAAAACACTTTTGTTCTTCATAAAAGAGACACTATGTGATATCCTTTTCTTACAAGCTCTGTAAATTGCTTTAATTGCTTGAATCAGAATGTGCTCAGGTGGTTCCACCACATCCATGCCTGCCTTTTGCAGCTGTCTGTTGACACTCAAAAGTGGATGTTCAAATCTTTCCTTCCAAATAGGAAGCACCCCTCACAGTTGAATCACCTACTTCAAAAAGTTCATTCATGCGTTCTCATCAAAGGATCCAATAAAAAGTACAGTACCATTCAACTCTTAAATACTAAAGTTTAGAAGCTGGGCAAAAGACCAATCAAATTATCAGTCTGATGGGCTCATATGTGGTGTTCAAACTACACACATTTTTACCATCTTCTTCTTCCTTATGTGCAGTTTGTCACATCAGCATTTTCTGTAACATTAGAACCTTTTGGGAAACACCCAGCCAGGCAAGGGAGAAGCCTCAAGCACAGAAGTAGCCTCCAGTCTTTATGCAGTCACAGGAAATCCAGAACTGACCCCCACATCCCAAGCTCCATACAGCCTTATCTATCTGTTCTCAAGCTGAGGCAGGCAGTCTGGGAAGATTCCTGTATAATAGGCAGAATATAATAAAGTAGCAAGCATGGAAATGTATGGTCTGGTTGCTTGTGCCTCACAGAACCATATAGTATGGTTGGAATACTTTCTCTAAATTAATACAGAAAAGTGGGCTTTCCCTACCCAATTCAATTCAATAAGATTAACAAAATCAACTCAGCTAGACCTTTCATTCCAGGTAACAATGCGGCCCAGAGTCCCTATGATAGCAAGATAGGCAGCATATAAATTTAATAAGAAAATAATAACCAAGGTTAATGAAATATATGAAACCATAGAGATCTTTACTTCCATCAACCTAATATTACATTACAATTATTTTTTTAGCAAAACAAGTGTCACAATATATAACTAAACTGGTCTTTTTTAATTTCTAAAAATAAAATAGAGCCCCCAAATTAATAAGCATCTCTTCTGAGTCTCTTGCTCTGCCCACAATCGAGCTGTGGGCTAATTTGCCTTTAATCTGATCCCTTGGTTGGTCTCTCAAGGTATATCCCTATACCATAACACATACTTACAATAGTAAGTGTTGTATTTCCTTATTCTGGTGCTCCTGCCAAACTGGAATTCAAGTTCCCAGAATTCCCCCAGCCAAGTCAGCTACATGTAGATCAGGGGTCCTCAACTTGTGGGCTGCAACTGAGGTTTGCAACTGGGCAGTGGAAACAGCTGGCGAATGTTTGCACACATGCATCACTTGCATGAGCAGGGGGCAAGCACCTGCACGCCTGTTCCATTTGCTTGAGAGCAGTTATGTGTGCATGCTGCGCAAACCATCTCCTCACTCCCCCCCCCCCGGTCCACAAAGCTGGAAACTTTGGGGAACTCTGATCTAGATGATTCCAGATTAGGGGAGGTTGGTTGCAGAGGAAAATTTAAACAGCCTTTTATACTGTATATCCCTTCTTCTCTAAGAGAAACTGGTGTGGGGAAGGGTACATCATTAAAATGTTTTTATTGCTACTTTAAGCATTTTCCAGTTTCAAGGCAATGACAAATAATTGAATTTGTCCATATCAATTGCTGACAGAAAACACACCCCACAGCAATGCTAGTGAAGTTCAACGCAGTACAATCATAAAATCATCAAAACCATTAAAATTGGGTTTCAAGCAATAAAAGGAACCAAGTTTCATTTCTGGGGAAAAAAATAAAGAAACTAAAAATATGTATGTATGTATCTTGAATGGCTGACAATTACTGATCTATTCTAGTTTCCATTCCATGTTCTTATAAATAAATGCTTATAGAGGCATCTTATCTTTTAAAAAATATGTTACTAACATTGCCTGTCCATATACACTACTATGCAGTTATTACTGGCTACGCTACAGGGTTCCTCAAAATACAAATAAGAAAAATACATGCAAATTTTCTCTGCCCTCCTCAATATGTGCCAGAAGACAGAAAGTAACAAGAACATAATCACTCTCCTGGCTTCTGTAAATGGGCACCATGGTACTGAGCAGTTTCAGGACACAACAAACCCATGAGTAGTGTTTTTATATCCTCAATTAATTTACTATTTGAACAAGACTCTGTCAAACAAGAAGCTAGTCACAGGCTGGGAAAAGAAATGTTTCATTATGAGGGGAAAGTTTGTCCATGAAAATTTACTCCAGTTTTTGCCCAATAGTTGGCTGTAACAATAGTACTCCTGTTTTTTTAGACAGTAATTTATTAATAATAAATATTAATATTTATCAATACTGATAACTACACTAGAAAGTTACTACAAACTAAAAAAATAAAAGGTACAGAAAAGAAAATAATAGAAAAATATGAATACAGTAAAGAAATAGAAAAGAAATAAATGACTTTCCCTTCCTCACAACTATAATTTTAGTAATTTATCACTTTCTCTTAAAATATCATAAATAATCTCTTCTTCCCATGTCTCATTTTTTTATCTATAAACAAAGCTATAAAACCTTGCCTTTTCAGTTTTGATATCCAAAACACATCCCTTCACCCCAGAGAGTAAAATTATAGTTTTCTTTCAATCTCCTTTGTTCTCACTGTGCTTACAATGGGTTGGCCTCCTAGCAATTACTCCTCCTAATCAATTTCTCTATTGGTACTCAGTGATCTTTTGCCCAAACCATTCCTCCTTTATTATGGGAAATACACACTAAAAATGGAGTACAACCAATACAGCTCATTGGGCTTTGAGTCCTTTTGAATTTTAGCCAGTTGGTACTATCTTCAAGCAATTATTCAAAATCAACCTTGTCAATAGCAATGAAACACTGGTTAAAAAGGAACAGAAATATTTTGTTAAAATTATTAATAGCTGAGGAAATTCCTCAGGGGGACTATCCACTATTCCATTGTATAGGTAGTCCTTGACTTACAGCCATTTGTTTAGTGGCTGTTCAAAGTGACAACAGCACCAAAAAAGGGGACTTATAACTATTTTTCACACTTATGACTGTTGCAGCATCCTTATAGTCAGGTGATCAAAATTTGGACACTTGGCAACTGGCATGTATTTATGACAATTGCAGTGTCCGGGGTCCTTTGATCACCTTTTGCAGTCTTCTGAAAAGCAAAGTCAATGGGAAGCCAGATTCACTTAACTATCATGTTACTAACTTACTGCAGTGATTCACTTAACAATTGTGGCAAGAAAGGTCATAAAAATGAGACAAAACTCATGTAACAACGGTTTTGCTTAGCAACAGAAATTTTGGGCTCAATAGTGGTTGTAAATTGAGGACTAGTCTTTTTCTTTTATTGGATTAGCAATCTCCAGAAGAAAGCAGAAGGTTATCATTGAGATTGCAGATTATATCTCAGTCAAAAACACAAAAAAGGAATGAAACTTAAACAAAATAATTATGTGTTTGTAGGTTAGAATAATGTCATTGACTCTTTTATGTGATTGAGGGACTTTCCCTCTTTTCTAGTACCAGTAGTAAAGTACCATACAAGAATTAGATACTAATAACGGAAGCACCCATTTTTATTTTGCTTTATTTTGTAGGCTGCTTAGACAATTGCAGTTGACAAAGTAATTATTAGTATAATAAATAAACAAGTCAGAATTGTTATACCTGATATCAGACAGGCACGCACACTTAAAATGAGGCATAATGAACATCTGACAAGAAGGTTATTAAAACAGGAAGCCACTGAGGAAGTGATTCTGCTGAACAAGCTGACCCAGGACAGACCAAGAAGCTCAGGCAGAAAGATACTCATTTGCCTTAAAAATAATAGTTGCCTGAGAAGAAAATGGGCTGAAGGTAGCACATAGCTGAGACCTGTTGTATCTCATGAAAAGAGATCTTACCTTTCTTAGCTCAGCCAGTTCTCCCAATGTACCCCAAAAACAGCTATCAAATTGCCAATGTACACAGAGGTGATATCCAGATGCATCATGCTGAAACCACGCCCACCCCATTGCCTATTGACTCTCCAGATGCATGCACTGTGTTTAATGAACATAGGTTTAATGGAATGATGCTCTGGTTCCTCTATTATGAAACCAATAAGATCTTCAACCTAGAACATCAAAGTCCTGGTAAATTCTGTTTGCTTAAGCTCCTTAATTGCTAGTATAGAATCAGAAATGTCAATTTGCCAAATGAGAGGGTTTTTTCTATAATGTTGTCAAAATTATAAACATGTTACCAGAAACTTCATGTTGTTGTCCTAATCCCAGATGAATGCTGTTAAAGGCATTAAAAAGGAACCAGAGAAGAAGGGGTAAGACATAGGAAACAGCAAGCATGTCACACTGCCGGCCTGTGGGCCAGATGCATCATGCTGAAACCACGCCCACCCCATTGCCAGCAATGGGGGAAAAGTCACAATACGTCGCACGACGTTACATGACGTCGCGAGTTTGACATGCCTGGGATACAGAATTACAGAGTTAGAAGGGATCTTGGTGGTCTTCTAGTCCAACCCCCTGCGCAAGCAGGATACCCTATACCATTCTGGACAAAGGGCTATCCAATCTCCTCGTAAAAACCTCCAGTGATTCTTAACACTATAAACCTGCCTGTAAAGTCAAAATGCTTTTGTTCCTTTTAAACATCTGGAAATTATTTACAATTCATAAATCCGCTCAGGATCAATTAAAGCAGTCCAAAACCTATTTTAGTATTATAGAGTTGAAACAGATCTTGGAGGACTCCTAGGTAAACCCAATATTCACAGCAGGAATCCCAAGACTATCCCAGCAAATGATTGCCCAACCTTCAATGATGGAGCACCCATGTCTCCAGAAGGCAGGCTGTTTCACTGCTTCAGGTGAACTCACAACCCTTGAGTTTACATCTGTAAAGGTTCCACCCACTGGGTCTTGTTTTATCCTTGGACACTATGACTAAATCCTCACTTTCTTCCTTGTGCAGCCCTTCAAACATTAGAAGACTACTCTCATGTCTTCCTTCCTTTTGGCTAAACATATCTATTTCCTTTAACTGTTCTTTAAGAGGAATTAACCTCTAATAATAGGATTTAGATTCCACCCACTGATTCTTGACTTATGCTCAGGCACATGGAAAATAAATCCATGCACTTTCCCTTGTGACAGTCCTTCTGTCTGTACTGGAAGACTGCTATGGTTCTCCCTTCAGCCTTCTCTTCTTTAGCCACTATCCAATTTTTAAAAATATTCTTCATGGATTTAGCCTCCTTTTACGTTTAAATTTGGGACAAAACATCCCTTATGGATTTTTTTGCGTAAAACAGAATGAAATGAATTTATGATTCATGGTTTTGCCAATAAACAGGAGAGATTATAGAAATAGGATACTCATGATGTAACTTTATAGAAAGAGGTACATTTATAACTGTATAATTGCTGTAAAGAAGATTGGAAGTCACTTCTTTAGTAGCTTCTTTCTCTTCTATTTTTCTTTTTATTTCTTGCACTTTAAAGCTTTTTCTTTGATTTTTCTTTTTTCTTCCTTCCATTATATTAATTTGCATGAGTTTTTACCTTTTTTTAAAAAAAACTTTTAATATAACTGATAGATTTTAAAAATTGGGACAGGAAGCAAATGTTTGACATCAGAGAGTTTAGAACTGGATTCAAAACCCTGTGAAGGATTACATCTTACCTGTATACGTATTTGGTTATCTGTTCCAAGTAGAAAAAAGTCAGTATTTAGGAAAATTAAAAATCAATAGTGATATAAAGCCTACATCCTTTCTCCCAATTTCCTCCCCCCATGGCAACCAAAAATCAACCAAATTACACCTGTCTCTCAAAACTCCAGTACTGTTTCACTATGCCGTGTGAAACATATCCTATGAATTTAAGATCAGATAATCTTAAATAAGGATCACAAACATTCAAGAAACAAGATTTATTTTCTGACAAGCTCCATCAAAACTTCTTGGCCAACCACATTTAGCAAATGGAAAGGAGAGGTACATTATTAAATCAAATTGCTACACTGACCATTTTTGACAGAGAAAGACCATAATCCAGCTATTAACCTTTTCTGTATTTGTTTTCTGTTCACTATGAAGACAGATTTTTTTCTGAAACACAACAAAATGAACAAATTATGCAAATATAAGCCTTTATGTACAGCACATATGTGACAGCACCCAAAACTGATGTAATGTAATCACTCATGTGTTTGTAGTCTATTGAAGAACAAGTACTTACATGTTTATCCTTTTTTTTAAAGAAAGTTTCTGTTTTACTACAGTTTGATGCCATAAATACTTTTGCATGTAGCTCATCAACCCGTAAATAAGGAAACATGAGCTAGACCAGCATGTAATAGCTTTACTTCATTTTACATAACATGACCTCTCTGACTCTAGTTAAGTCTGATTTAATGCACATACTTAGAGATTTATTTAAGTGTACAGGTCCCAATCAGCCACACTACCACTATTACCTGATGGTGCAACTGAGTCTGGCACGGCCAATGATTCTGATTCTGTTTCAAAAGCTCGAATTTGGATTTGTGCATTAAGAGAGGGATTGACTCAATAACTGGTCTACAAATTTTGGGAAATTATTGACCTCCGAGATAAAATGTGTTAATTCTTACATTTTCATTAGATGAATTAGAAACGGGTGATAAAGGTGCTGGTTGGCTAAAGTTTTCAAGATTTCACAATAAAGATTTACACATAGGCGAGTATATTTGCCTACAAAGGAGGAAGTGTCTAGTGATCATGATGCCTCGTAATGTCTCGACAAAGTACAGTACTACAATGAAAGTGGTACCACATGGAAGTACATAAATTTATCTTCTCTTTGAGACTAAAGATTATTATCTAACTGTAACTTATTGTTCTTTTATTGCAAGGTACATTTGTCTTGGTCAGATATCCGCATCATATAATTACATCTGGTGGCTTGTGAAAGTGTCATTGCCTAACATTTCCAAGGAAGAGTTGTGTGGTGTTTTTCCCTCAGAAGCCAAGATGTCTCGAAACTGAAACTGTGTAAACAACGCAGATATCTTCTGCTACATTTGTGGCAAGGTTACATTTGCATCTCAAAAGTGCAGGTAAAAAGGGCATACCACCTATATTTTGGATGCAAAATAGGGGATCAGGACAAGAGTTGGGCCCCTTATTATTGTTGCATTACATGTGCAAATTTATCTGCATCAGTGACTAAACAAGAAGAAAAAGTCCATGCCTTTCGCAGTCCCAATGGTGTGGAGGAAACCCACCAATCATAGTAGCGATGTTAGAGCTTGTCAGTTTTTCATGCAAAAAGCATGAAAATGTTACATGAAAACCAATAAATGAATTTAAAGTTATGTTATTGGTATCAATAAAAAGATAAATTTATAATGACTGCTGTGGCACTATTCTCATTGCTATATCACATTTTGCAGAAAAGTTATGGAGCATAATCGCACATCCCCCTCGTAATTATGAAATATTTTGATGCAATATTAACCTGAAGTTGGATCTTGGAAACTGGAGCCAATTAATACTCAGGGCTTAATTTCCCTTTATTAGTGATCCAATTCTGGTAAAATTAAGCTTCTTTCATTTTTGAGGCTTTCTCCTTGTAGACCAATTGTAGACAATTGTTGGACAGCCCCTCATTGATAGGTATCCACTTCTATTAAATGCACAACAATTTCTCAGACCATGGATGTGAAAAAGAAAGAGCAATGGAAACATATTAAGCTAGTTAATGGTTATGCAAATTTTTTGTTGCTGGTTCTATTTTTTTTTGTATCTCAGCTTCTGAATGTGTGTGTTGTTTTCATAGTTATGTCTTTTAATCATTTTTCCTACTGTTGTTTGCCGCAGAGTCAGATTTGAGATAGTCAGATGTATAAATTGAATAACTCAATTGAAATGAATATACCAGCCCTACATTAAAGCCATTTTTGCACTCCACCTCATTTCCTAGGAAGGATATTGCTTATAGTGTCATATGTATATCTTGCTTATTGGGCTATTAAAATTACTGTCTTATTTTTATGCTCATTCCTTTTCTGTAGGAATCCAGAATCTTAAAGTATCTGATATCTAACAAAACAAGAAACATAAAAAAAAAGTTCTCTTTGGTCCTGCAAGAAATCCTTAGATGACGAGATATCCTTTTGATTTTCATTTACCAGAAAGTAGGTTTCTATGGGGGAGAATTCTGTAATATGAAAGCAGTCACTGTGAAGTTTCTCCACCAGGCCAGGGCACAGAACGATGATGTCATTGCCCAATGGATGCAAATTGTATCATTTGCATCATTTGTGGGATCAGGGTATTTGCAACGCAAATAAAAAACAAGCTTTGATAGCTGTATTGTGGCTGCCAACTTTAATTTTTTAACTATACTCTTCAGATATCCACACAAAATGATGTCATAATATACATCATGTCATTGTACATTCTACAGAACACCTGTGGCTGGTGCATCATGTCATTGTACATTCTACAGAACACCTGTGGCTGTATATGTTTGGGAAGCAATCATTTTAAATTACCCGGGCTCTGTAAACTGTTGGAACATGAAATTAACAACTATGTAGCACTTTGAAGATTCAGAGAGTTGTGGGTATTTAACAAGTCTAAAACTCGATGCCTCTACTCTCAGCCCAAACCACCTCACAGGACTGTTGTAGTGGAGAAAATAGAAGAAGGAAGATGTTTTGGATATTTTAGCCACCGTAAGTCATTATAAAAACAATAAAGGCAGGATACAAACAAATAACAATCTAATAGTAATCAAAGATACTATACAACAAATCCCTGTATTTTACAGTGTATAGATTCAGAATATGCCCCAATTTGAGAAAATAAGAGTAAACTTTGTGAGCTAAAAAAAACATTTTATACAGATTTCTAATTTTCTAATTGCGTTTTTATCAGAATCTTTACGATGAATGAAACTTCTCACATCTATCCCTCCAATGTCACAATTTATATCTTCCCATCCTATATAGTCACAGTTGTTCACTCTTCACCTTTACTGAATATCTAAGAAGTGCTTTGGGGAGGAAAAAAATCAAGAGTCGTTCAAAGATACTCCGGAGCACAAAAACACTCCACAACTGTTACATAATCTCCCAGGTGCATGCAATCTGACAGAAGCCTAATTAATTCATCCAGATGCTGCAGCATAAATTACCCAGGATCATCTGGAAGAACGTCTTCTCTGCATCACAAAAACAACTAGCAGCTATTAATGAAGTAAGTTTTAATTGTAAGAGGCTTCAGTGTATTCCAATTCACAGTTGCCCAAGTTTCAGAACTGAAGACACTGCTTTCGTAAGTAGTATTGTATTTCTCTCAATGCAGGGCTAATGAAAAACCTCACACAGCCCAGTATTGCTTCTTCAGGATTTTGTTTACCCTAGTACAGGGGTAGGCAACCTTGGCTCTTTTATGACTCATGGACTTTAACTCCCAGAATTGCTGAGCCAGCAATGCTGGCTCAGGAATTCTGGGAGTTTATTTATTTATTTATTTATTTTATTTTATTAAATTTTTATACTGCCCTATTCCCGAAGGACTCAGGGCGGTTTACAGGGCAACATAAAATACAATATAAAAATAGTATAAAATTAAAATAGATTAAATTAATTAAGCCCAACAATTAAAACAATATTAAAAGCTAAAACCCCTTCAGTCCAGGCCTGATAGATCAAAAAACCAGGTTTTCAGGTCCCGGCGAAATGAACGCAGATCGTGGGCGGTCCGAAGTTCCACCGGTAATTCATTCCAAAGGGCAGGCGCGCCCACAGAGAATGCCCTCCCCCTGGGGATCACCCACCGGCACTCCTTAACCGCCGGCACCCTGAGAAGGCCCTCCCTGTGGGAGCGCACAGGACGATGGGAAGTTGATGCCGGCAGCAGGTGTTCCCTTAGATAATAGTTGAAGTCCATGAGTCATAAAAGAGCCAAGGTTGCCTACCCCTGCCCTAGTAATTGGCTAATTAGAAAATTAAATCTCAATATGCCCCACCTTTAATATAAACCATATCCAGTTCTAAACTTCAAACCTCTGACTACAAATTCAATCAGAATCAAGCTGGAAGGGACCTTGGAGGTCTCCTAGTCCAACCGCTTGCTCAAACAGGAGACTCTATACCAGGGGTGTCAAACTGCCGGCCTGCAGGCCAGAGGCATCATCGCAAAACCGCACCCACCTCATTTCTGGCAATGGGAAAAAAGTTGCAATATGTCATGACATGTCATGTGACGTTGCGAATTTGACACCCATGCTCTATACCATTTCAGACAGGTGGCAGTCCAGTCTTTTCTTAAAAATCTCCAGTGATGAAGCACCCACAACTTCTGAAGGCAAGCTGTTCCACTGGTTAATTGTCCTCACTCTTAGAAAGTTTCTCCTCAATTCCAGGTTGCTTCTCTCCTTGATTAGTTTCCATCCACTGTTTCTTGTCTTGCCTTCTGGTGCTTTGGAAAATAAGTTGACTTCCTCTTCTTTGTGGCAGCCCCTCAAATACTGGAATACTGCTATCAGGTCACCCTTAGTCCTTATTTTCTCTAGACTGGCCATACCTAATTCCTGCAACTGTTTTTCATATGTTTTTGTCTCCAGGCCCTTAAATCATCCTAGCTGCTCTTCTTTGCAAATTCTCGACAGACACAATTCAGACACTTGTCACCTGGGAGATCAATTCTCTGCCTGTCTCCCTGCAGAAGTAACATTAAGCTTTCAAGACAAATAATTCTTGGTAGACATCTTTCACACAACATTTGTAGCATGTGATCAAAATTCAGGCACTTGGCAATTGACTCATACTTATGACTGTTGCTGTGTTCTATGGTCATGTGATTACCTTTTGCAACCTTCTGACAAGCAAAATCAATGGGGAAGCCAGATTCACATAACAACGTTGCTAACTTATCAACCATGGTGATTAACTTAACAAGCGCGGCAAGAATGTTCATAACATGGGGCAAAACTCATTTAACAAATGTCTCACTTAACAACAGACTTTTGGGGCTCAATTGTGATCGTAAGTCGAGGACTACCTGTATTTTGAAAGAGGAAGGAAAAACCTCTCCTATCTACTTTCTCTGTGTTAGACATTATTTTATATACCTCAGTCAACTTTTTTTTTTCTAAGATAAAGAGTCCCAAACACAAACTACCCTGTTCTCTCAGGAAAATTGCATCAGCCTGTGGATTATTTCGCTTGCCTTCCTTTGCATTTCCTCCAACTCTATTACATTATTTTTCAAGCATGGCCAACAGAATTATCCATAGTACTCCAAATGCAGAAGCCCCATAGATTTGTACAAAGACATTATCAGTTAGTATTTTATGTTCAGTTTCTTTTCTAGTGATCCCTAGCATTGCATTTGTTTTTTTCTTAGCTGTTGCATACCTAGTATCTTCACTTTGCTATCAACCATACTGCCATGATCTTTTTCTTGGTTAGTTCCTACTTCCTCACAACTCAGACCTCATCAAGGTTTATGTGAAATTAGGGTTTTCTGCCCCCAACATGCATCACTTTACATTTAAGTAAATTTAACAGTTGGTCATCTTAGTGGTTACCCTAAATCAGGGGTGTCAAACTTGCAACATCACGTGAAATGTCGCAATGTATCGCTACTTTTTTTCCATTGTGGGCAATGAGGTGGGCACAGTTTCGGCATGACGCATCCAGCCAGCAGGCCGGCAGTATGACACCCCTGCCCTAAATCAAGATTATTTTAATTTAATTTTGAATAAATAAGGGGAAAAAAGCAAAATACAAAAATAATAATGAACAAACATACAATATCAGAAAAGAGAAAGGCACATTAAAAGGATAGTTGCATGAATGTATTAGAAATATATCCTGTATGTACTTGAACATTTGCAGTAGATAAGTATATATAGAATTGTGTGTACTATTATGAAATATTACACTGTAGCTTTTTTCTTTGTTTTATTTCTTTCACTTTTAATAAACAAGTTAAAAACATACAGTAGTTGCCATTCAGACCCTTGAAAGACTTCACTGCCTCCCACTGAGAAGATGCTGAGAGTCACTCCATAGTAACCCTTTTCAATCAGGCCACGGGCAAGTCATTCAACAAAGGATGTGCCTTCATACAGTAATATTACTGTCCTTTACTGCATTGGCGAATTCCAATGCCGAAACCCATCATTAAAAAAAAACCTTTTACAAATAATTCAATCAATTGTCATTAGACATACTGAATCCCAAGTATCTTTACTGGTAAGGTAAAGGTAAAGGTTCCCCCGCACATGCGTGCTAGTCGTTTCAAACTCTAGGGGCCGGTGCTCATCTCTGTTTCAAAGCCGAAGAGCCAGCGTTGTCCAAGGACGTCTCCGTGGTCATGTGGCCAGCATGACTAGACGCCAAAGGCGCACGGAACGCTGTTACCTTCCCACCGTAGTCCCTATTTTTCTACTTACATTTTTACGTGCTTTCGAACTGCTAGGTTGGCAGAAGCTGGGATGAGTAACAGGCGCGCTCACTCTGTTACGTGGCATTCGGGATTCAACCCGCCAAACTGCCAACCTTCTGATCGACAAGCTCAGCGTCCTAACCCACTGAGCCAACGCGTCCCTCTATCTTTACTGGAGGCAGGTCTAAATCCTCTGTTCCTTTCTTACTAGGTTACGTACCTCATTTTAAGATGGCACAGGGCTGTATCAAATCCTGGGAGATGGGAAGTGACAAAAAGTCACGGAAAGAGGAAAGTAAATCTTAAAGAAGGAAAGGTCAGTTGATCTATTGCTTTTGTTCACCAGATTTCTTTCCAACAGTCTAAGCTACCATAACTGCAAATCTCCAGAAGGTTCTTACCTGCAACATTGGAAAACTGCCATTGCTCCAAAAACAATACAGAGAGGAATGCCAGGAACATGTAAGAACGTATTCTTCTTTCCCCCCCTTTTGGGGGGGGGGGGGAGAGCCTAGATTCACAGGACCTAGAGCTCCTCTAATCTTGCTACCTCTCCTGAAAGCCAGGAAAAATAAAGCCAGCCACACAGCTGGTAGCCTTATTTTTTCTTCTAGTTCTCTACTTCAAACTTTTATCCTGACTAGTGTGAATCATCTGAAATAGACAACTATTCTCCTTCAGACTTTTCTTCCTCCACAAGCAGGGGGAGAATCTTCACTGGGTCACCTGGATCTGCAGGCCCAAATACTTTTCTCTTTAATTGAGACCACAGGAAAAGGGTCTCCTCAACCTAGTTCTCTGTCTGCTTTGCTAGTCTTTCTCTGGCATGGAGAGTTGGTCTGGGCCAGGGGTCAGCAACCTGACACAGTGAAAGAGCCACTCAGAACCGGTTCTCTCACAAAAGGAAAAACTGGGAGCTGCAAAAAATGTGTGTACATGCGCGAATGTGCAGAACAGGGTTTGACTGAAGAGTGGAGCCAAGGCAAGATATGCACCTACCCTGCATATTTGAATTGATTGGTTAAACTTTTTTAGTCCCACTTTTTTTTTTGGACTGCACATGGCAGAGGACTGGGAGCCACAGGAGACGGCTGAAAGAGGTTGCAGACCTGTGGTCTGGGCACATCAGAGACACACTTAGCCATATTTCAGTCTCCTTCCTGAACATCTGACATGGCTGTTGAGAAATGTTCAGAAAGAACACAGATTTTAATGTTTGCCGGTCTTGGGAAGGTTCCAAGGTTCCAGCAATAGGCACACAGAGCAAAGGTCTCAAGTCTCTCATGTGTGGGTTTGACACATCCTGTGTTGTGTTGGTGCAGATGGAAAGGAAATGCACTGCTCCACACAGTAATTCTGTATCAGATGCACACAGCATTGCATCTGATACAATCTGTAGTTCACGTCTTGGGAAACAAGGGTTTTGGCAGAAAAAGAGTCCGACCGACAGTTAATACACAAAAACCCTGAATGCAGTATTTGTCTTATTTTAGCCAACTCCTAGAGCAATCAGCTTCATAAAGGATTGCTAATAGAATCACAAGAGTTATAATCAAACAGATGCATGTGTAAGTAAGACTATTTAAACTTGTAACAAAAGCTATTATGATACAAATAGCTGTAACAGAGCAACTCCCACAAAAATCATTCAATATCACACCCTGATAAGGTTAAGGTACACAAAACCATTGTTATATGGGGGGAAGAAACATTTAAGGTATTCTTTTTGATTTAAACATGTGGCAGCCAAACAGGTTTAATTACCACACCTTATACTTCAGCCTACTAACTGTTTCAAGAAAACACCCAGGAATAACATTTAGAATACTGGAACACAGAACATAGAATAAAAGAGTTGGAAGGGACCTTGAGGTCATGTAGTCCAGCCCCATGCTTGAGCAGGAGAGTCTATTCCATTTCAGACAAATGGCTGTCCAGCCTCTTCTTAAAAGTGATGGGGCACCCACAACATCTGAAGACAAGCCATTGCACTGGGTCTAACTTTGTAAAGTGTCACTTCTATTAGATTTTTTTTCTGTCTATTAATGGGAAGAGTAAACTTTTCCTAGGCAATGAATATTAATATACAGTAAAAAGATTTTCCTACAATAAAGATACTCAGTCAAATGAAATGGAAATAAAACTAAAGCTATCAGTAATTTTAAATGATCTAAATGAGAAACATGCAAATCATCTAAACCTCCAGATGTGCATTTTTCATTAAGATATAGATATAGATACATACTAAAATACATCTAGTTTCCAAAAAACAGGGGGAAAAAGACCAGTTTGGTAATTCATTCTGGACCGACATAACACAGTGATCTTTTGGCAATATGCCCAAGAGCTTATATGACTGATGAATGATATTGCCAATGGAATATATTAATATGAAGCTACCCTTTGTAACCTGTTCATATGATCCATCAAAAATACTAGCTGCTTTTAAAATTACATGCCTTCCAACCAGTATTTCTTGTTTAAACATGCTATCTACCTGAGAAGAATTACTTGGGTGAACAAACAATGATTGCTAAAAACTATCATGAGTTGTCTCACCATTCAATCTGGCCAAATTGTAACTCAAACTTTCTTCTGATACTGTTGGTCAATTAGTCTTATTTGTTTTTTGTTTTGTTTTGTTTTTTGAGAGGGAGAAAATAAGTCCCTGTGCCTTGCTTCTTGATGTGCACTCACTTTTAGATACTTTTGGAATAATCCCATAGAAATTTCTTCACAAGAGTCCCTAAAAGGAATTCATTCCACACGATTTACATGACAAATCTTTAGGCCTTTAGGTTTGATGAACACTGGAAAGAACCAAGAAACAAACAAGGCACCTTGCAATGATCTTAAGTCAAAGGAGAATTGTCAACATTCCATTCTAAGCATTAAGAATTCAGACAGTTGCCTGTCCTTTAAGATATTGGATATAAATATGAAGTTGCTTTTTCTTTGGTCTATTTAACTCAGCATTGCTTACACTAATTGGTAGTGTGTCTATAGTCCTTCAGGGCCCCATTACATTCCAAATAATGGAAGTCAGGCTTTAGAAATTTTATCTATATCCACACATTTCAGTCCTCAAAACATGACACTAAGAATAGTCAAGACTTATTTTCCTCTTTAAAAAGTACATTCATAGTAAAGCTAGGATAGAATAAAACAGTTCATGCTGCCCTCTTGTGCTAAAAGAACAGAAGACATAATTATTCAAGGTACAGCTTATGCAGCTGTTGTAATAGTCTTTTCATACTGTACCATTTTTCAAAGACTAGATCAGCTTGGTAAATTTTACTAGCAGTTTGCCAAGAGGCACTTTGTCAAGATTAAGAATGGGTGGTGCACACTAAGCTTGCTTTGCTGCACTAGCACTTGGCAGTAGTACCTTAGTTACAAGGGGTTCATCAAAAAGGTCTGTTAAATGCTGTTGCTGCTACCATGACTGTGACCAATTAAAAAAAATGTTAATTATTCACCCATTAAGTCTCTCCATCTCTCTTTCACACATTTTAGGTGGAGAGCCATGTTAGGTTATGGTGACAAAAAAATCAGCAACTCCCTAGGAGCATTTTTTTCCCTCCTGAAGCTTGCAACAACTTATACCTTTAATAAAACATATTAGCCAGAAAAGGAGCTACCAGGATCCTCTTAGCCCACCCCCACCTGTTCCTGGTCACACTTTCTCATTTTTACATTTGTTTTGCTTTATGCTGTATACCACTAAGACACTAACTGTGATGGATGCTCCAAAAGTTTAACTAGAATTCTGTAATTGGAAATCTGGCATATGTCAGATACATGCTTAAGCATGCCCAGCCAGGTTTGGCCTATAGAAAACACAGGGAGATATTAGCATGATACTTTTGTAAAAGCAAAAAGACCAGAAAAACGACTTTCACTTTGCACTGAATGAAACATTAACCAATAGTCTTGGTTACAGTCAGAAATACATTTTGGCTTGGTTATGTGTTCATTAGTAAGCTTCCCTTTTTCTCTTAATACTTTTCTTCTCTTCCAAGTTCTTTGTGAGTCACAGAATCCAATGGAGGAAGGATACAACTGTTGACAGAGAAAGAAGCTTTTAAGGAAGTGGAAGTTACCTGAATATATTACTTATTCTCAAAAAAGGTGAGCTAAGATCTCAAATTACTAAGAGCTTCCTGCTGCTAGGCATCACCCCTCAATGGCAGTCAGATGAGTTATCCCTGCTATGTTCATTCTAGTTCGTGCAGTCTAAGATTTATAAGCCTCCTTCATGCCATGTTTTCATGTGCTGATTTGAAATCAGTAATTAACTAGACTTAACTAGAATTATAATTTAGGGAAAACCTATGTGACTTAAGACATCTTGTACATATCTAGATTTCCCCTTCATGGATTACTGCCCTGTCATGGCGAAGGGGCTTGCGTAATTCAATGAAGCTATGAGCTATGCCATGCAGGTCCACCCAAGACAGACAGGTCATAGCAGAGAGTTCTAACAAAACGTGATCCACTGGAGAAGGAAATGGCAACCCACTACAGTATCTGCCATGAAAACCCCATTGACAGTACCAAAAGGAAAAAAGATATGATGCTGGAAGATGAGCCCCTCAGGTCGGAATATACTACTGGGGAAGAGCAGAGGGCTAGTACTAGTAGCGCCAGAAAGAATGAAGCGACTGGGCCAAAGCTGAAAGGACGCTCAGCTGTGGATGTATCCAGTGGTGAAAAGAAAGACCAATGCTGTAAAGATTTTTTCTCATAGGAACCTGGAATGCAAGATCTATGAATCAAGGCAAGCCGGATGTGGTCAAACAAGAGATGACAAGATTGAACATCGACATCTTAGGAATCAGCGAACTAAAATGGACATGAATGGGTGAATTTAATTCAGATGACCATCAGGTATACTACTGTGGGCAAGAATACCTCAGAAGAAATGGAGTAGCCTTCATAGTCAATAAAAGAGTAGGAAAAGCAATACTGAGATACAATTCCCAAAATGACAGAATGATCTCAGTTCGAATCCAAGGCAAACCATTCAATATCACAGTAGTCCAAGTCTATGCCCCAACCACTGGTGCTGAAGAGGATGAAATTGACCGGTTCTATGAAGCCCTACAGCATCTTATAGAACTAACACCAAAAAGTGATATTCTTATCATCATGGGGGATTGGAATGCTAAAGGAGGAAGCCAAATGATAACCGGAATAAGTTTGGCCTTGGAGTACAAAATGAAGAAGGGCACAGGCTGATAGAATTTTGTCAAGAGAATACGATGGTCATAACAAACACTCTTTTAAAACAACCCAAGAGATGGCTCTACACATGGACATCACCAGAAGGTCAACACAGAAATCAGATTGACCATGTGCTCTGCAGCCAAAGATGGAAAAGCTCTATACAGTCAGTAAAAACAAGACCAGGAGCTAACTGTGGCTCAGACCATGAGCTTCTTGTTGCAAAATTTAGGCTTAAACTGAAGAAAGTAGGGAAAAGCAGTAGGCCACTCAGGCATGAACTAAATCATATCCCTGACGAATATACAGTAGAGGTGACAAATAGATTTAAGGAATTAGATTTGATAGACAGAGTGCCTGAAGAACTATGGATGGAAGTTCTCAACGTTGTACAAGAAGTAGCAACTAAAACCATCCCAAAGAAAAAGAAATGCAAGAAAGTAAAATGGCTGTCTGAGGAAGCTTTGCAAATAGCTGAGGAAAGAAGAGAAGCGAAAGGCAAGGTAGAAAAAGAAAGATACACCCAATTGAATGCAGAATTCCAGAGAATAGCTAGAAGAGATAAGAATGCCTTCTTAAATGAACAGTGCAAAGAAATAGAAGAAAACAATAGAATAGGGAGGACTAGAGATCTCTTCTAGAAAATTGGAGAGATGAAGGGAACATTTCATGTAAAAATGGGCATGGTAAAGGACCAAAACAGCAGGGACCTAACAGAGGCAGAAGAGATTAAGAAGAGGTGGCAAAATTACACAGAAGAACTATACAAGAACGAGCTTAACATCCCTTTAAATCCATGATGAGGTAGTCACTGACCTCAAGCCAGACATCCTAGAATGTGAAGTGAAATGGGCCTTAGGAAAGCTGAGCAACAACAAAGCTAATGGAGGTGACAGTATTCCAGCTGAGCTATTCAAAATCTTAAAAGATGCAGTAAAAGTGCTACACTCAATTTGCCAGAAAATTTGGAAAACTCAACAGTGGCCACAGGATTGGAAAAGATCAGTTTACATTCCAATTCCAAAGAAAGGCAGTGCCAAAGAATGTTCAAACTATCGCACCATTGCACTCATTTCACATGCTAGTAAAATTATGCTTAAAATCCTACAAGCTAGACTCCAGCAGTATGTGGATTGAGAACTACCAGAAGTACAGGCAGGATTTCGAAGAGGCAGAGGAACTAGAGATCAAATTGCCAACATACGCTGGATCCTGGACAAAGCTAGGGAGTTCCAGAAAAACATCTACTTCTGCTTCATTAACAATGCTAAAGCATTTGATTGTGTGGATCATAACAAACTGTGGCAAGTTCTTAAAGAGATGGGAGTACCAGACCATCTTATTTGTCTCTTGAGAAACCTATATGGGGGTCAAGAAGCAACAGTGAGAACTGGACATGGAACCACTGATTGGTTCAAAATTGGGAGTCCGGCAAGGCTGTATACTGTCACCCTGCCTGTTTAACTTACATGCAGAGCACATCATGAGAAAGGCAGGGCTAGATGAATCAAAAGTTGGAAGTAAATTGCTGGGAGAAATATCAACAACCTAAGATATGCAGATGATACCACTCTAATGGCAGAAAGTGAAGAGGAACTAAAGAGCCTCTTGTTACGAGTAAAGAAGGAGAGTGCAATAGTTGGGTTGAAACTTAACATTAAGAAAACCAAGATCATGGCATCTGGCCCTCTCAATTCCTGGCAAATAGATGGGGAAGAAATGGAGGTAGTGACAGATTTTATTTTCTTGGGCTCCAAGATCACTGCAGATGGGGACTGTAGCCAAGAAATTAAAAGACGCTTGCTCCTGGGGAGGAAAGCCATGGCAAATCTAGACAGCACACTAAAAAGCAGAGACATCACCCTGCCAACAAAAGTGCATAGAGTCAAGGCTATGGTCTTCCTAGTTGCAATGTATGGCTGTGAAAGTTGGACCATAAGAAAGGCTGAGCACCAAAGAATTGAGGTTTGAACTATGGTGCTGGAGAAGACTCCTGTGAGTCCCTTGGACTGCAAGGCGATCAAACCGGTCAGTCCTAGAGGAGATCAACCCTCACTGCTCAGGCCAGATCCTGAAGTTGAAACTCAAATACTTTGGCCACCTAATGAGAAGGAAGGACTCACTGGAGAAGAGCCTAATGCTGGGAAAGGTTGAGGGCAAGAGAAGAAAGGGACGACAGAGAATGAGGTGGCTGGATGGAGTCACTGAAGCAGTAGGCGTGAGCTTAAATGGACTCCAGAAGATGGTAGAGGACAGGAAGGCCTGGAGGAAAGTTGTCCATGGGGTCGTGATGGGTCAGACATGACTTCGCAACTAACAACAAGAACACAGCATGTCTAGATTTAGTGCATACAAGAGCTGAAATACATTGTTTTTTATATTTATGATACCAAACTGCTAGTTGCATTTAAGTTTTGATTTTCCAATATAACCACCTTGAGGCCATTTTCTCTAAAAATGTTAGGTGGTAATATTGCCAGATAAATAAGTGAGAAAAATGCAACTTGGTCACCATTATTCAAAATGATGTCACAATTTAAGAAAAACAGATATGTTAAATCGTAAGTGTGCTCCCTCTCTGGCAATTTGGATAATGTGATTTCTAGTCCTGCCTTATGCACAAAGCCAGCTGGGTAACCCTGGGCCAGTCCCTCTCCCTCAGTTCTAAGGAGAAGGCAATGGCAAATCACTACCAAAATCTTGCCCAGAAAACTGCAGGGATTTGTCCAAGCTGTCAAGACTCATAAACACATATAGAAGTTAAAGTAAAAGAATAAGACAACAAAAAAGCTCATTGGAATACAACAACTTCACTTTAAGGAACAAAGCATGACTACATCTGGGCCTTTTTGCTTTAGAACAAAGATGGTTAAAGAAGGACATAATTAATATTTATAAAATTATTAATGGCCTAAACTCACAGGACTCTTGTTATGTTATGATGTTTTCTGGCTAGCAGTTTAAAGGCTCCTGTCTGTTTTTAGAAAATTCCAGTAGAATCACTATGCACAATGATGAATCTAGTATAGAGCTTAATTGCATAATTTTTTTCTGCCATTTTATGACTCTCTGCAAACTTCTATTTGTTCAGACCTCTTTTACATTACTGTAGTCAGTAAATCAAAACCAATTCAGTTCACATTTACTTTTTTGGTTAATGGACCTAAAAAAGTAATATTAAATATTATATCCACAAAACAGGTAAAACTATATGTACATATACCTTTGTCTGTGTGTGCGTATGTGTGTGTGTGTGTGTGTGTGTGTGTGTGTGTGTGAGAGAGAGAGAGAGAGAGAGAGAGAGAGAGAGAGAGAGAGAGAGAGAGAGAGAGAGAGAGAGAGAGAGATGACAGTAATCATTCCTGAGAACATGCATTGGATTTTAATGCCCATAATCCTCATGCAGCCTTTGATCATGCTGGTTTTGGATGAGGGGAATTAAAACCCAAAACCTATGCTGAGTACCAGGTTAAGAAAGAAAAGATTCTGAATAATACCCACAGAGTTATGCAAAGTAAAGTAATCTACTATATTGCTTACATAAACTTACTACAATCAATATATGAAAAAACAATAGCAACAATTCGCATTAATGATCTTAAAGTAGAAATCAACATAGAACAAGATGTATGACGAGGTGATACAATATCACCTATCCTTTTCTCAGCTTGCTTTGAAGAAGTATTTCACAAACTAGACTAGGCAAAAGATGGAATAAAAATCAATGTTGCCTATTTAAACCACTTAAGATTTGCAGATGATGTTGTTCTCTTCTCACAAGACCCAGAAGAGTTACAAAGACACATACCTGAGCTGCACAAAGCAGGAGAACCTTTCGCTTAAAAATAAACTTGAAAAAGACCCAGGTTAATAAATTCACTTGAAGAAAGAAAAAATTGCATGTCTGGAGAAGATATAGTAAACCACTACGTATACCTTGAACAACATATCTCAATGGAAGGTGATACAAAAAAGGAAATTGAACAGCGTGTTAAATGTGGCTGGCAGACATTTGGCAAGCTAAGCGTAATTTTCAAGAACAGCCTCCCCCTATGCCTGAAAAGTTTTCAATCAGTGTGTGTTACGTGTTCTAACATATGCCAGCAAAACATGGACACTAACCTCACAATCAATTCAAAAGCTATGAGTGGCGCAAAGAGCCCTGGAAAGATACATGCTCGGCATCACAAGACAAGATAGAAAGACACGAACATGGATTAAAGAACAAACCAAAATATATGATGCCATCAAAAGAGTTAGAACTGAAATGGAAATGGACTGGTCACATAGCAAGAAGAACTGATGGGAGGTGGATCAAGGCAGTCCTAGAATGGATCCCACTTGATAAAAAGCATCCACAAAAGAGACTGAATACAAGATGGAGCAACAACATCAGCAAGTATTGTGGGCCCAACTAGCAAAAGAACACTCAGGACCATATTGGTTGGAAACATGAGGAAGAGGCCTTCATCCTGCATTGGACAGACAATGGCTAGCCGCTAGAATGATGATATTACTATCAAAATAAACTAAACACGGTACCCTTTTTGGCAATAAGAAAACAAGGAGAGTTTTTACAGTAAACCAATTTTATGTTGCAAGTTGGGCCGTAAATTAGAGGGTGAAAATATTATTCTGCACTTTCTCAATTAATGAACCTTTAAGCATATGCCATGTTGTCAACTAAAGAAGACATCACTGCAAAAAAAAAATCCAGCTACACTAAGTAGACATTACAAATGTGAACATTCTGCAGATATCACTTAGCTGAAAAGTGGCAAAAGGAAAAAAAAATCATACATTCATACAAGAGCCATGGTAGCGCAGTGGTTAGAATACAGTACTGCAGGCTACTTCTGCTGACTGCCGGCTGCCAGCGGTTCAATTCTCACCAGCTTAAAGTTGACTCAGATTTCCATCCTTCCAAAGTTGGCAAAATGAGGACCCAGATTGTAATATGCTGTCTCTTTAAATTGCTTAGAGAGAGCTGTAAAGCACTGTGAAGCAGTATATAAGTGCTATTGCTATAAATCAAGTGACATCCACAAGCCACCAACAATGTTGTCAAAAGAATAACATACATGCAATCATGTCATAATTCAAATGGTGTGATGATATTTTTGAATCACGTATCATCTGCTTCTTCTTGCCCTTCCCTGGAATAGTCAGGAGTATTCCACTATTGTAAAGTGGTAGAAACTTACCAATAGGGTTTCTGTCAAAAAACAGCACTGGAGTTCTCAGAACTGACTGAAACATGTTGTTATGTAAAGTCCGAGCTGCATTAACCAAAATGTGAAACATAAGTAGACTCCTCAGTATACTGAAAAATATTGTAGCCACAGTTAAACCTGTATTTAAATGAAGGGCAGTGTTACATAATGTAATCTATCAACTTCAAGAATCTATTGACAAACATTTTTTAAAAAAAAATCATGTGTCACAATGATAGCAGTTCGACAGTAATTTGTTTAACATCAAATACTAGTAATTTAACAAATCTTCTACAACAAGAAAATTAGTAATTCTGCCCAAATTATTTGCCTCTATCTAGGTAACTGAGGTGCATGCTGACAAAACAAATAGCTTTTTGAATAAACCTGTGATCTTACTTAAGTTCATTTATTAAAATAAGTAAACATATCTCCTAAATTATTTATTTATTGGATTTATGTGGTGCCCATCTTGTCTGGAGGTGACTCTGGGAGACTCATACTTTTTCCCAAAGAAATTCCTCTGGCCCAGAGCTGCTATTGATTCCTGTTTGGTGGAAAGCACACATAAAGAAATAACTGACAGACCTTCATGTAGTTAACAAAGGATCCAGCCAAACAATTTTGGCTTGTACGTTGTTCTTTATTTTTAAAATGTTTTTAAAATGTTTTTAAAAAATATTTTAACAATGTAAATATTTTAACATTTGTAAGCTGCCCGGAGTCACTAGGAATTGGGCATCATATACATTTGATAAGTTATTATTATATTCATTTAATAATAATAACCAGTGATAGCAGTGTTACAATATCTCAGGGGCTGCCACAAAGAAGAGGGAGTCAAACTATTCTCCAAAGCACCAAAGGCAGGACCAGAAGCAACGGATGGAAACTCGTCAAGGAGAGAAGCAACCCAGAACTAAGGAGAAATTTCCTAACAGGACAATTAATCAGTGCCTCCAGAAGTGGTGAATGCTCCAACACTGGAAGTTTTTAAGAAGAGACTAGATAGCCATTTGAAATGGTATAGGGTTTCCTGCCTGAGCAGGGAGTTGGACTAGATGACCTCCAAGGTCCCTTCCAACATCACCACCACCACCACCATCATCATCATCATCATCATCATCATCATCATCATTATTATTATTATTATTATTATTATTATTATTATTATTATTATTATTATTATTATTACAACCATGTGAACTCACAGCCACCAGTTCTTTAGCTAGTATTGGGCTTCATGTGCATTGAATATTATAATAATTACTAATATTAGTATTCTATGAGAACTGACCACAGTCCTGTAGTAGAACAGGTGAATGACCTTTCTGTAGGGCTGTCTTTTCATGTTATTTTCCTCTCTCTTGCATGTGGCAGAGATAACAAGGCTGCTGATACTCTGAGAGATTAGACCTATTTTCTCAGTCTGCTGTCAGGCACACTTTGGGGATGGAATTGTAAAGGAGTTAAATGAGTCTATTAAAATACAATTTCATACAATAAATGTCTTGTATCAGGAAAAAACTGTACAGTTAAAAATGACAACTTGTCCCAGATTTCAACAAAGATGATCTGGAAGTACAAAATGACTACGGGGTCACCTGTACTCTGTAGGATGCTTATCCCTGGGATACACAGGGGTTCCTTAACCGTCCAATGAAAGCACACACAGATATTCTTTATTACAGACACTGATCAATCAACATATAAACAGCAAAACACAGAGAAAAAGACAACACATATTTTAACAATAACTCCTTAACCCTGATTGGATTTTACAAACTATACCTCTATTTAAATAAAAAAGGTGCTTGAACACACAAAAAAATTGAAAGTCTGTGTTCTGGATAATTTAATATGCGTTTAAAATTGCTGAATGTTATTTTATGCATTAACAATAGGCTGATGACAGACACACAGATCCTGCTGATCATTATTTACTGTAGTGTGTTTAGGGCAGATTAGAATTAGTAGCGGGAGGAGGATGAGAATATTTGAATATAAGTAACCAATTTCTTAGTATGGGTGAAGCGATTATTCTCAATTTTATAGCGTGTGATTTCTTAATTTGTTATAATATGGAAAGAAAATATATCCAGTTTTTAAGGGTTGGAGCCTCTTATAGATTTTAAAAGCAAAAAGGAATCAAGGATACCAAAATTTCAAATTTCCTGTGTAACAGGTACATTGTTATAGTCAGAGATAATAATAATAATAATAATAATAATAATAATAATAATAATAATAATAATGATGATGATGATGATGATGATGATGAAGATGAAGCTGGAATAATAATAAAAATGTAACTGGAATAATCCATTTGGAGAGGTAAAGCTACATCCTTATGATGAATTTTTAAATGTTCAAATTTTATTTATCTTCCAGTTCAGATATTCCTGAGCTGACAGTCACTATATGGTATAGTTTTTAATTGTTTTAATCTTCTAAAGTTTGAGAGGTCCTTAGTGCTCTCTGAGCTTGGTTGTTTTCTTGCATACATTTCATTACCCAAACAAGGTAATATCATCAGTGCTAATGTTTATAGATTCCTAATGTTTGTATGATCATTTTATGATATTGTTTGTATTTTAACCATGTAAACTGCCAGGAGTCACATATTGACGGCTATATAAATTCAATCAATAAATCAATTGCTTTCAAAATTCAGAATATAAATTAAGTCTCTACCCATCTTATGACTATTTTAAAAGGGTAATCTAATTAATACAGTCAGAGAAGAAAACAGCATCTTCTTAATCTCTTAATTATCTATATACTACTAAAACCCTTAAGTCTATTTTTTTGTAATCTTCAAATGGTACATCATAGGGAAGCCATTTTTGTACCAAGGCACCTCAAAAAGGTAACTTACAGAATTCCAAGAGCCATTACACCCATGGGAATGAAATTTGGGGAAGGTATGGCTATTTCAGTGTTGCTGTGCTGTCACTACTTCAGCACAGGTACACTGTTACAGTAAGAGTCATGTGATCATCACTTACGTTCCCTGATAGCTTCCCACAAGTCAATGGGGAAGCCGACAGATAATGTAGACTTGATTGTGGATTGGCAGTGCTCCCTGCCAGCTTCTCACAAGGAAAATCTTTGCTTATGGAAAGCTGGCAGGGAGATCAGTAATAGGGAAGTTGGTAGGAAAGGTTTCGAGTCTCCCCTACCCTTTAGTTCTCCAGCCTCTCTTGGGCATGCCGCACACCCTTTCTGACCAGCATCACACTCCCATAGACCCAACATTCAAGGTATGTCTTGCACATACTTGTGTACCTCCCCAACCCACAATGCCCTCCCAATGACCTCCCAAACCCAGGCAGCACCACTTCCACACCCAACACCCTTCCTGATCGGCACCACACTCCTGCATACCATTCCTGTCAGTGCCACACCAGTTGGAGGATGCAAGATGCATTGTACAGATCAGGGAGTGTACACAGGGTGCTTGAGATGTGCCACACGGGTCAGGGAGGATGCATGCAATTTGTGGAGTTGCATACTAGGGTTTGGGGAGAATATGTAGGGGTATACCAGAACTGTTTACATGATAAGGAAATATTACTGGAACAATGACTTAATGGGACACAGGTTGTCTAGTAGCATTTAAAAGTTATAGGAAAACTGCATATTTTGGGATCATGGCCTAGTTTTTTGCAAATTACAGTGACATTTTAAAAGTTTTTACCTGCGTACATTCCTAAATACCAGGTAAGATTCAGACTTTCTGTGACATTTTGCCCACCATATTCCATTTTAGTGATATTTAGCATTACTTGCTGGTTTGCCCTGTGGACACATGGAAAGAACATATTTCAAACAAGTTTGCAAGCACATGAGAACATATTGGTTGGACTAAATTTCTGGTCTCTCTAAGTTTCAAAAAAGTTTAACTTACTGGTATTTGTCATCAACAATTTCATTTACTGAATTTTCTCTTACATATTCTATATGCTTTGTTTTGTTGTTTCAAAGGCACTTTTTAAACTTGGAATGTGTACTTTATTTCATTATTTCATGCATAATTTCAAATATTTTTCTATTGTATATAATACAAAAGTCCTCATTTCTTTATTTGCTGCTTTCTTAAAAGTAATCATCTACATGATTTATATAGAAACAGTCACTCACCAGTAAGAAAGCCACCAATCCTGAAGCACATATGTAACCTAAAACAGTTAAAACAATTATTTTAGAATTTATTTTGGATTATTTCATGCCTTGTGGTTTAAACTCAAAACATGTTTTAAATATTATAAGCTATCCTTGAGCCTTTTCTTTTTAGGTGTACATACTATTCAAAAAGTAAATACATGCATGCACATACTTGTATTCAAAAAATTTAGATTCTTCTAGTCAAATTGTATTTTTTAAATAAGTGGACAGAAGCAACTGTTCATGGTGTGAAGTTAAACACAACACCCAAAGTTGCTTTTTCAAAAGGCAACTGCATTTTCTTTATTTTTGCTTGAAGACATTTCACTTCTCATCCAAGAAGCTTCTTCAGTTCTGAAGTGAAGAGAACTGAAGAAGCTTCTTGGATGAGAAGTGAACCATCTTCAAGCAAAAACAAAGAATATCCAGTTGCCTTCTGAAAAAGCACCTTTGGGACAACCACAACCCAGATGACTGAGAATCTCCATAGACATACATATTTTTATAGCCTTCAAAGCCCTTCCCGATTTTAGGTTATTAGACTTAGTATTAAGAATTTTGTAAAGAGATTTTAATGTTTCAATATTATAGTCCAGTGATGGCAAACCTTTTAGAGACCGAGTGCCCAAGCCGCAACCCAAAACCCACATATTTATCGCAAAGTGCCAGGGGTGCATCAGCATTGTGGTACCGTCAGGGGGGCAGGGAGGTGCCTCTGAGTGCCGCCTCTGACACGCAAAAACCAGGGGCGCAAAAAAGGGCCACCGTGCTGCACGGCACAAATACAGCCACCATGGTGCCGCGAGGTACAGATACAAAGCGCTGCACCACACAAGAATGAGGCAGGGCTAGTGAGTATCACGCAGGCACTAGCCCCGCCCCATTTACAGCATGTGCATGCTCGCGACCCTGTGCGCACATGCACGCATATAAAATGCTTCCCCCTCCCTTCCAGTCTGCCAATCGACACTGGTTGGTGACCTCTGCTCTACTCGAGCTTGCTAATCGGCCACTTCGCCTCCTTTGTGCTGGGCAGGGCTGCTGCTCTGGACGGCGGTGGTGGCCTAATAGACCTGCTGCGTGTGCCAACAGAGAGGGCTCTGAGTGCCTCCTCTGGCACGCGTGCCATAGGTTCGCCACCACTGTTATAGTCCAATACTGTGATATCAATGCTAGTTTTTGCTATTTTTATTTATTTATTTATTTTTATTTTATTTAATTTCTATACTGCCCTTCTCCCTAAGGGACTCAGGGCGGTTCACAGGGCATATATAAATAAGTATACAAAAATTAAAAGAAAATTAAACCATGCCCAAATTAAAATATAACAATAGTGAAATAGAAACCAATTAAAAACCCAAATACCCCTTCAGGCCAGACCAGCTAACTCAAACAAATGGGTCTTCAACCCGCGACGGAAGGATCGGAGGTCCGATGCCATCCGGAGCTCGACCGGCAGTTGGTTCCATAGTGCCGGGGCACCCACAGAGAAGGCCCTCCCCCTGGGGGCCACCAGTCGACATTCCCTGACTGGAGGCACCCTGAGGAGGCCCTCTCTGTGGGCACGCACAGGGCGGAGGGGAGTTGACGCTGGCAGCAGGTGGTCCTCGAGGTATCCCGGACCCATTCTTTCATAAGATTCAATGTTATTATTAAAGCACCTTATGCTAATCTATGACTCAAATAAAGATTTGATGGACTGATACCTCCAAATCAATCTTGAAGAAAAGTAAAGTTTATGGAATACCTTTCACAGACCTCAGCACTTGAATATTATTGAGGATATTCAGAGAAGTCTCAGGCATCCAGTAAAACAGCAGAATCTCCTGAAGGGCTACCAAACATCTGCCCTTGGCACATTCACTGTTGTTACTCTCAATCTGTGCACAACTGCACATAAGGAGTAACTTGCATTCAAATTTGCAGAAAAATGTTGTATTTAACTTTCTGCAATGCTGTATCAGCTTCCATTCATTAGGGATTAATTTAAACATAGAATTTCACCTGGATAGCCTAATTTTTTAGTATACTTTAGTATACTTTAACTGCAAATGCTAGAAATGCACCAGAAAGCATTCTGGATTCTCAGACATCCCAGACTTCATTTTATTTTCAGTTCAGCTCCCCTCAGAATGTCCTGAACAGTCTTTTTTTCAAGCGGACAAGCCATCTTCTTCTTTATGAATTGAGAATTAGCAGGATCCCGCTATCTTTCTCTCAATATAGGTCAGCAGCCAAGGGACCTCTCTACCCATAGCAGCCCTGAAAAGAAAATGATTATCTGCTTCTATTTTAATCTCATACAATAATGTAATGCCTTAAAAGACTGCTCTTTGCCATGTGTCTTACTCAAGAAGAAAAGATTAGTTGATAATCCTCACAATTCTCAGAATCCAGGCACAGCATTTTGTTAGCAATATGACCTCACTCACTGTGGTTGGGACTATTCCTTTCTCAACACAGTATTAAGCTTTTCCAAGCTTCCTCTTTCAGGTAGTGGTAGGAGTAGTACAAACAAAAAATATAAGCTAAGTAACAATAAGCCAAGCTAAGCATCTTATCTGCAATCTTACACCACAATAACTGAAAGTTACCTCATCAACTATGACTACATGGTAGACTGGACACATCAGTTACATATTGTAGGAGTTGTGACATCCAAATAAAGAAAACTCAAGAATGCCTAGTAAAAATTTCTCTGTTTGCCATCAAGCAGTTATCAGCACTATCTAAAAACTAAAATGGAATGAATTGTAAAGCAGAGGTTCTCAATAGTATTACATATATTATAGAGGGGAATCAGAAGTAACCATGGTGGGATTCAGAATAAGGCTTTAATTGAGTCTTCAATTTCCAAGTTGGCACCCTGAGAGTGGAGCATGGTAATACAATTCCTTGAATTTAGTTACATATGACTAAGTTTATGCATTCTGATTATTATTCTTAATTCAACTGTATTATTTCCAGGTCAGTGTCAACTGAGCTTGAGTTGTGGAAGAGACAGATTGAAGTTTTGGAATGATTGAATCAACAGTTTTAGCCTCTCAATATTACAAAGTTATCAAGACCCAGAGTGGAATGGAAAGCCACTAAGTCAAATCTCATACCCCTAACATCCTACTACCGTCCAGAAGTAAATAACTCATAATGTTTAAACATTAATTTATGCTAACTACTTATATTTTTATATGTATATAAAAATATACTTTATATATTTTAAAAAATATTTAAAATTTTACTGCAATGTCTGGAAGTCTAATTTCAATAAACTATTTTTCTTTTTATAATTAAATTGTATAGAATGTTTTCTTTTGAAATTCCATGTGAAAAGGAACAGATAGATCACTGCTCCATCTTTACAGTAAATGAATCTCAAGCTCATTTACAATCTGACCCCTTTATTTCAAAGACAAAAATATATCTTATATGCATTAAATCTTACTAATTCACTTCATACATATAGAATAGGAAAGTGTATGTGCTAGACTATTAAAAACAATTATCAGTTACATTTGCCTTAAAAACATTACATTTCCCTAAAAAAACTTACCTGTGCCAAAATATTGAGAACTAAAATTATAAAAATTACAAAATAATTTGCACCAGCAGAAAAGTACTTCTTATAAATAGTAAAGCCAATTTTTCCTTCTGATCGACTTTCTTCAGGCAGTGTAGTTAGGACTGGCCCCATCTGCAATACAATGGGAGTAAAAAGGGATTTTGTTAAGACTAATTTCTATTAAAAAAAAGTTTCAAAAACAGATTTTCTAATCACCTTCCCCAGTCTGGGGAAATAATGCATCTAGTTTAATTTAAAAGATCAACCTTAAGTAACACCAGCTGCCTGCAATTAATGCAGGTTCGCATCCCACCAGGCTCAAGGTTGACTCAGCCTTCCATCCTTCCGAGGTAGGTAAAATGAGGACCCAGATTGTTGGGGGCAATTAAGCTGACTTTGTAATAATGCCGCTTGGGGGTGTGTGAAAGCCCTAATAAGCAGGCATATACATAGAATGAAGGCTACTGCTAAGCTTGTAAGCCGCCCTGAGTCTTCGGAGAAGGGCGGGATATAAATGGAATTTTTAAAAAAAACTTTAATGTGAACTAACAATTACATAATTTAAGCTGATTCTTTTACATTATTTTTTGATTACGTTAAGAAACTAACACATATTTATGCATATTACAAATTCTGTGCCAGAATGTTAAATCTGGTATGGTTCAGAAGAAGTTCTGCTTATTATGAAAAGAAAGGACAACTCGTTTAAATTTTCCATTTGTTCTTCTCAATCTTTAATGTGAAGTTTAGTGTTAGGTAATTAAATGCCTGAAATTAAAATGTATACTTTTAAGAGTATAAATGTTCTTTGCTATGAGAATTTCTACAAAGCAAAAATGTTTATGCCAATGGAAAATGTTTCACAAGACCATAGAATATGATGTGTTAAACTTGCACATTTTGGCATAAATAAGCGACAGTTTCTTATCCTACAAATAAAAACACCATTCAACTTTCAGATTGTTTTATACTTGTGTCATTTACTCACAGCTGGTGATCCAGCAGTTCCATCTTTCTGTGACTGAACTGAAGAGTCCAGTGACCACAAGGAAGACTGAGAAAATGTACGAATCCTAGTCAGCTGGTGGCTGGGTGTTCCTGGAGACAATGGTTGTTCATCCTCCTCATCTTTTTTCAAAAGGGAAGCAAAATCTACTCCAGATTTAAGAAAGTCTGAGAAAGTACCTTTCCCTACCTCCTTACCCTAAAAAGAAAATACATAGAGACTATAATGTACAGTATGGTTGTAAAACAGACAACTATAGTAGTAATTTTTGAGATAACTATCAGCTGCCATCCAGGCTGCACTCCCACCAAAAAGAAGGAAGAATCTTTAGTAAATGGCCTCCTTTCTCTGCAACCATTTTACAACCTGTTTTAAATAATCAAGATACATTTCAAGAAAGTGTGGGATCACTCTGGCAAAAAAGGTCATAAAATGGGGCAAAATTCACTTAACAAATTTCTCATTAACCAATATAAATTTTGGGCTCAGTTGTGATTGTAAGTTGAGGACTACCTGTATACTGTTCTCTCTTTTTCTCCCCTCATAGCATTATTTCTGTCAACTAGGTGGGCATAAGAGAGAGTGACTCACCCAAGTAGCTTCTGTAGTTAAGAAGAACCTGGATCTCTAACTGCTACACTACTGGCTCTCTCAATTAAGTGAGCAATTGTCTAAGTAATACACCAAACTGAAAATCAGAAACATGATTTCTCATGCTAGAAATGAGAAATACAGAAATAACTCATACATTCCCTTGATATTTTTCTCCTTCTCCAGAACACTGATGACGAGAAGGAAATGTACCCTTCTGGTTTTGATTAACCAACATACAATACCTCTGTGTTGTTTCCTTAGCAGTACTATAGAAATGGCTGACTGTTGCTTTGTTCCAGAACATTTCTTCAACTTCCTAGTCTAGTCTAGGGGTACTCAACCTTGGCAACTTTAAGACTTGTGGACTTCAACTCCCAGAATTCCACAAGTCTTAAAGTTGCCAAGGTTGAGGACCTCTGGTCTAGTCTACAGCCTTTGCCTAGCTCTTTCAGGATCAACCCTGTTTGGCAAGACATTGTAAATCTGGTTCGCTTCCCAACCATAAGTTATTTGTATCATCTTAAGTTTAGAACGTCTTAGTTATATATTTCATAACTATGGTTTTGAAGCTAACATTTCAACAAATCGTAGTTAACATTTATCACATTTAAGAGTTTGGATGTAACTATAACTGGCAATTACAGAAATAAAACATGAAATAAAACTTTCAGGACCTTCTCTGCTTATGCCGTAAGCAGAAAGAAGAAAAGGAGTACCGGTATTCTCTTTGTAATAAACAAGGGTTTATCTTAATGTCTGAAGCAACTGACTAAATTATTCTGATTAAGACAGAAGTAAAAATAGATGTCCTATCAGTACCTATTAATTTCTTGGCTTTCTTCGTCTAATTCCAAATGACATATAGTACAAGCCAGTTGGAAAATGCTAATAATATCATAGAAGGTCACTATCCTACTTGTCAATCCTCCAAACTTACAAATTTATTCTCCACAATTTTTTTCTGGATAATAGTTGAAGAGAAATATAACAATCTATTTTTATTTTTTTTAAAAAAAGAAGAAAGTCTATGTTCAGTAAGCCAGAACCAAAGCTAGGATTCAAAACTGGGTGAATCTAAAGTTAATTTGGGCTGCTTCAGACTGACTGTGATTTAAAACATATATGACATGTAATGGGGCCATCAGGACCTTGGTTATCCATTGTTTTCCATTTTCTCCAAAAAGATAGTACATTCAACATTTGTTTATCAGTGCAATGTAGTAATGTAGAAAAATAAACACAGGTGATAAGCCTGCCATGGAATTTTGGGGGGGACTTCTCCAAAATAAATATTTACTTATGCAATAATCTAATTTAATTTAATTTAATAGATAATATATTCTATTTTATTAAAAGCTAGATTTCTAAATGTGTCAACTTTTGATAGCAAATTTTATGTGTGACTTGGGAACTATATCATTTTGGAAACTGGTATATCTGAAAGCTTAATGCCATCGTAACCACATACCATATTTTTCCGTCTATAAGACGCACCCTTGTATAAGACGTTCTGGCAAGCAAGTTTCTCTGTGCCGATCAGCTGTTCATCAGAGTGCTGAAAAGCTGAGCCAGCAAATCCGGAAGTTCGGCCGGCTGACAATCTTGCCCCCTCCCCCCTCCCGTTAGTGGCAAGCCCACAAGGGCTTGACAACTGCACCAGGCGGCATGGCAACCCACACAGGCAAGCCCTGGGCTGCGGAGGTTATCATTATTTTTCCGTGTATAAGACGCTGAACCTGATTTTTGAACAGGGTGTTTGCAGAAAAAAATAGCATCTTATACACGGAAAAATACAGTAAGTCATTTTTTTCAATGGATGTCCACTTCAGAGATGGGATACCACCATAAATAATTTTATAATAGAAATAAATCTCTTATGTGGTAAAGGTGGTAAAAGTCATGGCTCAACAATGTAAATGTGGTAGCCCAATTTTAGAATGACATTGTTTTTAGGAAATTACCATAGTTATAATATTGTCCTCATTAATTACCAAATTTATTTATAGATCAGAACACCTCAATGAAAAATGAAGTATCAATAGGGCAATGGTAGCAAAGCTGATAGTTATTAAATATTGGTAGCAGATGAATAATCTGTTGTTGTTGTTTTTTTTGGAAAGATGACAAAGTTTTGATTAGCAAAAATAATTTCTGTATAAAATTATAAAAAGATAATTATAAGTCTTGTAAGTAAATTAGGAATACATAATATCCTTTCTTATACCTGTCTTGTATAAGGATATATGGAACAATTAAAATTTGTTAATTGGCATTTATTCTAAGATAATTGTAGAGAACAGAACATTTTTCCTAGATAATTTATTTACTTTATTTCGTTCACATGTTTTTGTACTGCTTCAGTCAATACGAATATAAATGGTACACTGCAAAGCAACATAACAATATTTTATTTATTAGTGACATTAGAAGAACACAGAAGATATTAAATTATGTCTGTTTGATTTTTATTTACTTTATTTGCATTTTTGTCATTCATTTAATTTTCAATAAAAGAGCAAATAATACTGTAGTCATGGAACATAAACAGTCTAAATTCAAGGTGCCTACATCTCGCTGACTCTGAAGAAATTTCAGCATTCAATGTCTTACATATTTACAAATTTCAGCTTTACAGTTTTTATTTGTAGCTGTAAAGTCAAAATAAAGTCCATTTGAAACATGGTTCCTGCTTCTTTTGTAATCTAAACAAGTGCACAGTATTATATGTATGCCATGCAAGCAAAAGAATCAGTAGGAAACTAAAGCCTCAAGAATACTGAAGTAACTAATTTGAAATTTGTACCCGAACACCTTTAACAAATATGTTTTATACTACCTTCTTTTATTTTCCAGCTAGGGGTTTAAAAAAATCCTGACCTATCATTCAAAACTGGCATCTTAATTTATTTTGTTCAGTAAAATAAATGTATAGTTTTGCATGCCATGTAGACAAATTACATGTAACGCTGCAAGACTGACCACGCTATTCTGCACATTTATAATTCCTCAACTTTAAATATTAAGAACACAGAACACAAACTAAACACTGCCAACCCTCCGAAGATTATTTTTATTTTCACTAACCTCTTTTAAAATTAAGATCTGGCTTGCAGCTCGTAAATATTGCAACTGGTGAGTCGCTAAAATGCATACTTTTTTATGCAAAGTCTGGCAAATACACCTGCAAAAGAAATGAAACAATGAAATGCTGACTTCTTACAAACACTCGAACAAGTTGCTTAAAAATAATTGTTAAAGGCTCCTCTTTATACGATAATTACAAAAGAACTATTTAGCACTATTCATCAGTATCTTATCTGAAACTAAATTCTGGCTCTTGTTCTACTTACTGATATTCAGTGTCAGGAAAACAAGATGGAATGTAAACAGCCTTAAATAATATCTGGTCACAAGAAAAATTCCAATCTAAGACAACCATTACAATGTTGAACAGGAGAAGAAACTAAAAGAAGGAGGAGGGGAGTCCTATATTCTAAATTATTGATATAATTGTAGTAAAGCATTTTATTGAACACTTTATGGGATGTTCCTGCTCTACCCTGTTCCTAAAACCATAGAGAAAAAGAGTGCATGAATATTAGCCCCAGATACCAGATCTGTCTAGAAAGTTCTCTTGAGGTCATGCATGAGTCTGAAGCTCTGTTCCAGTATAATCACACTGATTTTTGGTGGAGTGGTATAAGGAATTCAAAAGAAGTGCTTCCCAAAGCACATGAGCAAAGCACCTCGTTCTAAGACGTTAAAACAGCAATGTCCTTTGCAAAGCTTACTTTAGAGTTCCCAAACGTTTCCGGCTTTGTGGACTGGTAGGGGGAGGAAGGGGATGGTTTGCGGAAGGGGCTGCCAAGTGTGCATGCACATAGCTCCATTTCCACAAGCAACATGCACACACACCTGGCGCTCGTGCAAATGGAGCATGCGCACACGTGCTCACCCGCAAGTGATGCATGTGCAAACCCCTCACCGCCCACTAGTGGGCTGCAGCCTACAGGATGGGAACCCCTGGCTTACAAGACTGCCAAACAAACTCTTCATGCTTCCACTGAGACTCAGCAAAGCAAAAAAGCTGTGTGGGGAGACACATTCAGAGACAGTTGGCAACAGCTTCTGAAGCAACCCCACAAGCCTCCCGTAGACACAATTAGTTGCTTTCTGTGAAGAGAACTGCTTCATTCACATTGTCACAATTGTAGTGGTCTCACAGCTCTAATTTTCTATTTTACGTTTTTTAGATTTCAGCAATATTTACATATACTCCAATGTACATTTGCAATGCAAACTTATACAATGTAAGTGTGAAGTCCATGAGAGAGTTTAACTGTACCAATTTGCCTGGAAAATTACATCTGCATACTAGATATAAGTAGAAACTTCTTATGGCTTCAGGAACATCTCAAAATATATTATTGATGGTGTTACTCTGAGATACAATATTATACAAATCTAATTTTTGTGTCTCTCAACACAAGGTAACACTTAGACCCTGAATAAAAATTAATAGCTGGATATTTACAGGCATTACATTAAATTTTACTATAAAAATTTGCTTTAAAATGTAATAAAATAAAAAATAATTGTCACATTCAACCTTAGAAAATGAACACACATACTTTACATACCAAATTAAAGTCTGAGTTTTCAATGTTAGATGATAATGTGTATTTTAAAAATGAGAAAGTCACAAGTATGATACAATAATGTATCATATTCTTTTACACCAAATTCGAAACATGGGGACATTTATGCACGAAGGCTTCTCTTCAATCATTACCAACTTACTTTGCTTCTTAAAAAAATCATGAACGTGATCCTAAACACAGCAACCATAACATGTTTTGCAAATGATATTACTCAGTTTACAAAGAGCTAAATAAAAATAATTAATTTCATAATTGCTTCCCTTCCCTGGCACTGATACGATACATTTTTATTGTAAATGGTCTTGAATCTACAATAGTTGGCAATCTTCTTTCTAGCATTATTCCCACACTATGGCAGGGTCTGCTTGCTGACAAAGCCATTTCCATTTGGCTCGATCCAGGGAGTCTTCAGAGCTGATGCCTTTAGAATAGAATTCTTTGTTGGCCAAGTGTGATTGGACACACAAGGTATTTGTCTTTGGTACATAAGCTCTCAGTGTACATAAAAGTTATAAGTGATAACTCATGATCATTCATCATAAATCGTAAGATACATTTAGTGATAATCATAGGATACTAGATAAGCAACATAAGTCATACTAGGAAACTAAACAAAGCAATATAAATTGCAAGTTACAAGCAACAAAGTTATAGTCATAAGGAGATAAGGAGATAGGTAATAGGAAAAATGGGAAGAATAATAGTAATACAGCCTTACTAAATAGTTTGACAGTGTTGTGGGAATTAGTTGTTTAGCAGAGTGATGGCATGGGAGGGGGGAACTGTCCTTGTGTCTAGTTGTTCTGGTGTGGAATGCCCTATAGCAGGGTGTCAAACTCTCAACGTCACGTGTCCGATCGCAATGTATCGTGACTTTTTTGCCATTGCTGGCAATGGGGTGGGCACAGTTTTGTCATGATGCATCCAGCCTGTGGGCTGGCAGTTTGATACCTCTGCCCTATAGCATCGTTTTGAGGGTAGAAGTTGTTTCATGTCCACTTGATGCGATCTAACAATAGCTGCCAATATAAAATTTAATAATAACGTGTGTGGTGCAAGAGATGAAGAGACAATAAAACCAGGAGTTTGGGATTATTCTAAAGATATTATAATTTTGCCTAACTTATCTAACAATCAATATTCAATCATGTTCCAGAATTGGATGATTTCAACAGAAGAAATCTAATTAAAAAATAATCACTTCTCACAAAGTACTCTGAATCATGCCAGTGGAACAACTATTGCTGCAACTGTTCATTCAAAGCACTGCTTCTCAATGAGAATTTTCAGTCCTATATAAAAAAAATAATTTATAAACCCTCTGTCTCAAACATGGAATAACCACAGAGCTACGGTATATATTATTTCTACAAAATCCATGCACACAAATCTTGTTTGGGCAGAGAGAGAATAGAAAAGAAACTATATGCAGGGTAATGTTGGGAGATCTCTTTCTAGCACAACCTGGTGCACCTTTTCAATCTATTGGCCACTAGAGTCAACAGATTTAATCAACAATACTGTAGGGCAGTGGTTCTCAACCTGTGGTCCAAGGACCCCTTGGGGGGCTGTGATGTCATCACAGGAAGTCCACAAAGGCTTGAAGAAATGTTATGATTTAAATCTTGAATTAAGTCTTGGGGGGCCCATGGCCATGGTCTGTGGCCACAAAAGCTATTTAAAGGGGGTCTGTGGTAAAGAAAAGGTTGAAAACCACTGCTGTAGAGGTTTCCTTACTTGAGCTCCTTTACATGCCCTCTTGGACAATTCCTCTATTACTTTCCTTTCTCTCAGCATTCATATTCTGCTGCATAAACCTGCTGAACTCCAAAGTTACTTCTTCTGTCAAACTACAGCATAGCAAAACTGATATCAAAATGTCAGATGGAAAATTATATATTGTTGGTATATGACACCAGGGAAATTGTCCAGAATATATAAAGACACCTCAAATATCTGCTAGAAATGTGAACATGAAGGGACCATTTAGCATGCTCGCTGCACACATAAAAAAGGTGTTCTGTGAGTGAGATGGGTAGTTCCTAAGCTGGATAAATAACTATGCTAAAAATTTTGGATTCAAATATATACATGGAAACAGAGGATTTTAAAGATTAATATACAATTGAAGGCACAACTTCTATTTTTAGGATTGATGGACAAACATTTAGGAAAGAGCCATAGAGGATTATTTTGAACTATGATAACTTCAGTGAGACTATTATACACACAAAAATGGAAAGATTCGGCATTACCCACCATGAAGAAATGTTTGGTGAAATTGACAGAACTTTTGGAGATGGACAAATTGACTTCTTTAATTAGAGAAAGGTAATTAAACTTAAATTAAATTAAATTAAATTAAATTAAATTAAATTAAAGGTAATTCAACTTCCTGAAGTTGAAACTCAAATACTTTGGCCACCTTATAAGAAGGAAGGACTCACTGGAGAAGAGCCTAATGCTGGGAAAGGTTGAGGGCAAGAGAAGAAGGGGTCGACAGAGAATGAGGTGGCTGGATGGAGTCACTGAAGCAGTAGGCATGAGCCTAAATGGACTCTAGAAGATGGTAGACGACAGGAAGGCCTGGAGGAACGTTGTCCATGGGGTCGCGATGGGTCGGACATCACTTTGCAACTAACAACAACAACAACAATTAAACTTGTGAAACTTATGGACATTTTACATGAGAAAGAAAATGATTTTCTGATTTGTGCTTTTGATGATTAGAAAGAATAAACTGTAGATAGAAGAGAAATATGCAGTGGTGGGATTCAAATATGTGAACAACCGGTTTTCTGTGTAGATGCTGCTTCCGGAAGTGCATTCTGGGCCTGGGCAACAAAAAATTAGCTACTGGTTCTGCCAAAGTGGTGCGAACTGGCTGAATCCCACCACTGGAAATACGATGAAATTGGGAGAGTAGTTTGATTAGAACAAATACAGTGGTGGGATTCAGCCAGAATGGACCTCCGGAAGCGGCATCCACACAGAGAACCGGTTGTTCACATATCTGAATCCCACCACTGGATTAGAATTGTATTTATGTCTTCTTTTATCTGTTTTTTCCTCTTCACTTCTTTTTTTTCTTTTACACAATTACTTCGTTATATTTTTCTCCCTTTGGATGTATTAAAATATTTTAATAAAAATTCTTTTTTAAAAAATGGCAAAGGAAAAAAAACCCTGCAACATAATCAAATCAATGGGCAAATAAAGAATTAAGCAGCCTCTTCTACCTCATCACTGCTTTTGGCAAATGCTCACCTAGATTTCCTCTATAGTGAACTATAATGACATCAAAAGAAGACAATTAACTAGTGCTTGTGGCTAAAACTGGAACTAAGCAAATAAGCGGCCTTTATTTTTATTTTATGTATTATTACATTTGTTTGTCACCTATCTCGCATTCCTTGCATCATGCAGGCTGCAAATACAGCAAACACAAAGAAAGTTGTATCACCTAAAATTACAAGCTATGAATGTCTGCAATATGCAAGCAGAGCCTTAAAGTCTTTCAAGAGCCTTTTTAAATTGAATAGCACAATAAAGAATATCTGTCATTGTTTATTTTGGTTATTTTGGCATAGGGTACAAACAGAGACCAACAGAATTTAATTGCCATGGCAAATTGAAAAAGCAAACACTGCAGCAGTCAAATCCATCCTTCCTCATACTGTACCTATTATGGCCCGCCTAGCAGCATTTTTAGCTGCTAATATAGCACTAGAATAAATTTATTTTTAAGCTAAGGCCAGCGGCAGTTTGACATCATTAGACTGGAAAAGTTAAATTTAATTTTAAGTTTATGCTGCCCAGAAAACTCACAGTTTGCCTCTGGTTTACTTTATTAATAAGCATATACCACTGATCTCCAGGTTGATGTAGAAAAGTAAAAAAGGAATTAACTTGTAAATACAGGTTGACCTTGACTTGCAACAGCTCATTTAGTGACTCTTCAAAATTACAATGGCACTGAAGAAAGAGACTTATTACTGTTTTTCACACTTATGACCATTGCAGCATCCCCATGGTCATGTGATCAAAATTCAGATGCTTGGCAACTGTCTCATATTTATGACAGTTGCAGTGTCCCGGGGTCACGTGATCACCTTTTGTGACCTTCTGACAAGCAAAGTCAATGGGAAAGCCAGCTTCACTTAACAACCAGGTTGCTAATTTAACACCTGCAGAGATTCACTTAACAACTATGGCGAAAACAGGTTATAAAATAGGGCAAAACTTAACAAATGCCTCACTTAGCAACCAAAATGTTGGGCTCAATTGTGGTCATAAGTCGAGGACCACCTGTAGCTTGCTTATGCCGTCATACATACTGTTTGCCACACGTAGGCTTTGAAATCTGGAAAGCTAGATCAGTATTAAGAAAAAACTTCCAGATTCTTATAAATGAAATATAACACCAGTTATCTTTATCAGATTCTACATGAGGTCATGGCAAGAAAAACTATGCCTCATTATTTAAACGATTAACCTGTCCAAATGAATGGAAATCATTTCAGATCCAAATATGTCTTTTAGGATGTTTCACAAAGGCCATCACTATGTACTTGTGGTTGAATTCCAGAGCTTAAGAAACAATTGACCAAAGTTTGCTGTGCTTTTCTTAACAAATGAGAATCTGGAAAACTAGCACTCCCTCATCCACACATATAAGACTGGATACTGATAAATCAATTCCAGCTTTTATCATATGCAAGAATAACCATTATCTTACACTTAAGGAGTGCAAGCAGTATATGGGAAGAGGATGGAGTACTGTAAAGGAACATTAAGAAATGCTACAATGTCAAGAAGAAATCGCCATTAATCAATATCACAAAACATCATCAAAAAAGCCCCATGATTTTTCAAGGTACATGGAAAGCAACAATAATCTACAATCATAGTTATCAACTGTGATTTTAGGAATGTTTCTTTCCTCTAACTCAAAAACCAAAAGACTAGAAGCCCACAGTGCGCAAATGTATGTAAGTATAAATTCTTGATTAGCTAATTGCTTTAGCTACCATTTATGGTTCAAAATAACAGAGTTGGAAGGGACCTTGGAGGTCTTCTAGTCCAACCTCCTCCTCAAGCAGGAGACCCTATATCATTTAATCAATGAATTAATTAATAAAGGATGCAGCTAACGTAGGATAAGATTTTACTGAATTCAATGGCATTTCCAAATAAACGTAGGATTGTACTCTTTAATTGGGAAATATAATTCTTCACTCAAAAATACTGTTATTCAACAAAAACACCCCTTTATAATAACATCAGCTGTTGTTCTTATGGCAGAAATATCGAATCCCCTTCTCCCAATATTTTTGAAATTTTTACATAAAGTATTCTAATTTTCCATCATTAGAATAAGATAGAAGCAATGGTTTATTCACTAGGCCACAAAAACCACTGAAGGTCTTTTAACTGTTTCAAGTTAACTTTGTTTGCATGTTCAGTTTAAGAAAGAAGAATCATTGAAGAGAAATGTAAATGTTTAAAAGGGCACCGGGGAGGTTACATACTTTTCAAACAAATGCCTGCTAACTTCTGCATCCACTGCACTTAATGGATCATCCAACAGATAGATGTCGGCATCCTGGTACACAGCTCTAAAAATAGACAAGTAAGGAAAAATTAGGTTGCTTCTAAAATAAGTGTGTATTTTTTAGCAGCAAGGCTTCACCTATATAGCGAAAGGCAGGATCTCTCATCTGACATCGTTTCCTCTTTCCTGCCCTGGTGCAGCTATTGGGTCACTACTGCTGCCCCCATATATTTTTGAGGGAGATACCTTGCCAGGCATCCTTCTCAAATAAGTCAGTTAGAGCAGGGGTCCCCAACCCCTGGGCCGTGGCCTGTTCAAAACTGGGCTGCGGGACAAATGGATAAGTGGCAGGGAAGCACAGGCACACATGCGAAGCTCCAATCGCGTGAGGAGTTTCATGCACAAGCACAAGTGCTTGCTGCTCACACAAGTGCCTTCTATTTACACAAGTGGAAGACGTGGGCACATGCACACCACTTGCACAAATGAAGCTGTGTACGTGTACATGTACCTGCTACACAAACACATCCCCCCCAACCAGGCCAGACCACCAAGCTGAAAACATTGGGGAGTTAGAGAATCCTACAACCAATGGCCTTATGTATGAGTAAGAAAAAGCTTATAAATCAGAAATAAATCTGATAATGTCATTTCCCGGTTCTTATAGCTTTGAGAAGATTTTAAAATTTAAAATTAACCCTATTTTTTTACAAAAGACAGAAAATGCCAATCTTTCATTTTAACTTTAAACACTCACATCTAAAAACAAGTAAGAAATATAATATTGATCAAATCCTGAAACACATCGGAATTGTTGTTAAGTGGAGTGATCACATGATGATTGTTAAACAAGGTTTATTTGTACTAAGCACTTGGATGTTCAGAAGCTGAATCCAGAAAAAATATGCCTTCTAGTTAAAAGGGTGGAATAGCACTGCCATTCATCACCCACTATGAAACCTCTCCATTAACTATCAATTTCTAATTCGAAGTCCTATAAACATCCAACATCTGATCACCCAAGAGAGCATCTCTTTCACAAAAGCCATCCTAGGGTTTGTATTGAGTGGAGAATAAGGGAGAATGGAACTCTATGCTAGTCACCATGAGGGCTTTTATAAAGGCATATTAAAATTCTCTTTTTGTGAACGACTAACTCATGTCAGGTAATCCTTGAGTTATAACCACAACTGAGCACAAAATTTCTGTTCTTAAGCGAGACATTTGTTGTTTGCCCCTATTTTATGACCTTTCTTGCCACAGATGTTAAGTGAATCACTGCAGTTAATCAATTAGTAACCCGGTTGTTAAGTGAATCTGGTTTCCCCATTGACTTTGCTTGCCAAAAGGTCGCAAATGGGGATCACAGGACCTTGGGGACACAGCAACGGTCCTAAGTATGAACCATTTGCCAAGCATCTGACTTTTGATCATGTGATCATGGGGATGCTGGAAAAGTTGTAACTGTGAAAAATGGTCATAAGTCGCTTTTTTCAGTGCCACTGTAACTTTGAATGGTCAATTTACGAACTGTTGTAAGTCAAGGACTACGTGTAATATGTAGCATTGTTTGCTGTTAGGACTTCGATTTCAACAGCTTGATTTCTTTCATTAGCTTGTTATCACTAATTGACACAATTTTAAGTTTTTATAGGAGACCTTGAAATGTACATAATTTAGATTTTAGTTTCACCAAATACATTTGGTATTTAACTGATACCCCTGCAGGTTCAAGATGGTCTCATAAAATTAAAGTTCACTTTACCTAGCCAGATTAATCCTGGCTTTTTGTCCACCACTCAAAGTAGCTCCTCTGTCTCCAACTATTGTTAGGTCTCCATCTTCCAGTTGGTCAATATCCTATCAAACAGAGAGAATTATTCAAATAATTTGTCCTTTTACTGATTTGAGAACCATTGTAAATATTATTCATATGTTCTGTTCAAAAGGAGACATTATTAATCAGAATTGCTTTGTAAGATTCTTCACTCTGCAAAAAAGTGTGTTTGTGCAATTTATAAACCACTACAAATTTAATATGAATTTTAGGAAATAATGGGCAGTTTTCATAATGCCATACAAAATTATAAAAAAGAGACCAACTGCATTTTTAGAAAATGTGTTTTGCAAAAGGTTTTAAACTGTCTGCTTTTCATCCATCTTCAGCCTGACAGCAGCGGCATCAAATGTCATGTACTGGATTTGGTGTATAATATTTTTCAAGTTGCCAAATGAAATGATCTGTCTCTTGGCAATCTATTTTAATGTCCTAGATCACACCTGCCAAATCAAAGGTAAAGTTGAACTTTTTGAAGAACATTCTGTGAAATACAATGTCAGCTTAAAAAGCCAATGGCATTTTTAGGAACAATACATCCACTGCAATTTCTATCTTTACTCTCGCAAGTAGGGAATGTGAAAAATCTTCTAATCTGAATTGTTTCCTCCTAAGATTTATTTCATACCTTTTAAATGGGAAATAGATAAATCTTGAAGTATTACAACAGGGTCGCCAACCCACAAAATTATCACTGAAGTGAAAATTTTAATATGGCAATAGGGAAAAACCTAGTAACTCACATATATTATATGTCATTACATTTCATTAAATTTTATTAAAATTAGATAAAATCTAATTTCATGATGTTCTCTGTTCAGCTCCTTAAAGAGTGCTGCCCTGACCTCTCATTTAAAATTAAGTGGGCCCTCATCCCACAAAGGCCCTGCCTACATAATTATTTATGGATCCAGCCAACTTAAATTACATTTAACCAGGGAGCTATTTTGAACAATGTATGATGTCCTATATTTCACAGGCATTTTATCAATTCTTAAACATTGTTTTATTTTGGATGTTAGGCTGGATTCTGGGAATCCAAGGGCAATGAGGCCTCGATGAGGGCCCTGTAATTTTCCATGCATAATGCTTTGCCCAGGGCTTTTTTCCTCATAGAATGCTCAAAACGGAGTTCTGGCACCTCTTTTGGATGGAACCTTGTAGGGTAGGCAAGGCGGGTTGTATGACATGTGTGAGTTCTGCCACCTTTTTCTTTTACAAAAAAAGTACTGGCTTTGACAATTTTTATTGGCAAAAAGTGAAAAACAAGATGTTCAGCTCAATATGTATTTAAAGATGAAGAACTTACTTTTTTAAGAGCACAGACTCTTAACACCTTCTCATATTTTTCTTTTCGATATGCTTTTCCAAAGAGTATGTTATTTCTTACTGTGCCAGAAAATACCCAGGGTTGCTGAGAAACATAAGCTATTTTTCCTTGAACATCTATAAAGCCTTTGATTGTAGACAGCTCACCCAGGACAGCACTCAAGAGTGAAGACTAGAAGAATGGAAAAAACCAGATCGAAATTATAAATACTGATGTGCACAACACACCTAAGACCTTCCATTCTTTTTAGACATAAGCACAACTTATTTATATAACCACCACTAAAGGTTCCCTTGCTTTTCTTGCTTTGTCATATTATAGATCTTTGTCCTTCTCCGTGTATATCTGCAACAGCTACAATGTGGTATCAATCACATCTAACATTAATTTCTATGTGAACCTAACTGGAGTTGGCTAATTGTTTGTAGTCAAGAGATACGTCACCTAACTAATCTGGTTAGCTAACCCATTCTAGTATTTTATGCCAAAATGGACTTTAGGATAAAATAAAAAGGGATATTGATTCATTTGATAACACAAAAGCCCTAATACAGACAAATATTTGTTGCAGCAAAAGTTACAAGGAATTGTAACTTAAGAAACTGCCTTACAGCTGCTTTTAACTACTCTGATAAGGCTCATTTATTGGATGCCACTCTTGAATTAACTAGCAAATATAGTGGAAATTTTCAAAAATTTGAGAGAAGGAAATGGAACTGAATCTAGTCTATATCAAACAATTCATTACTCTATACCAGGGGTTCCCAACTAGGGGTGCAAGATGATATTCCAGTGGGTGCAAAAACTTGGGTTTTCAAAATTATAGTGTATATGGATAATTCGTTGCTATGATTTCAAACTTTCGTAAGGGGTGCGAGAATATATCAGAAGCGTTCTAGGGGCGCGGGGTATACTAAAGGTTTGGGAACCGCTGCTCTATACCTTTTTATTCCTGTAAAACATCCTTAGTTCTCCTATGTCCTTCAAGAATATTTTATCCTTTAAATCAGAGTTCCCAAACTTTTCTGGCAGACAGGGGGTGGTGGTGAGGGGATGGTTCCGCATGAGTGGCCAGCAAAAGCATGCATGCAGCTTTATTTGCATGAGCGGTGTGCACATGCACCTGCCACTCACTTAAATAGAGCCCGTGCATGCTCACCCGCTGCTTGCGCATGTGTGGATGTGCATGTGTGCTTGCCAGCCTGCTTGGAAACTCCCAATGGCCCACTAGTGGGCCATGGCCCATAGATTGAGGACCACTGCTTTACATTGTTCAACTCCTTTTTTTGACTCCCTTCAACCACAGTTTGGTTGTTCTTTCCTTTCTTCTCAGTCCATGCACTCACCCTTCATATATTCAGTCTGCTTCCATTTGATAGGACCAATCCATTTCAACATAGATAAATTGATCCTTCACTTTTGTATTCAATCACACCATTCTTTCATCACCCATTCATTTGGGTTCCCATGTGTTTATTGCTTAATTTATAAGCAAACCAACTTCCAGCTGACTCTGCGCAACTTACAACTATTTTTTTAAAAAATGCAAGAATCCAGAAGAGCAAAATACAAAACAAAAACCAAAGTAAAACAAAACAAAACAAAACAAATTAAGGGACTCCAAAGTCACTCTATACCCAAGACCCAGGAAAACAGGCAGGTCTTGAATAATTCCCAGAAGAAAATAACGCGATGCCACATGGTTCTCGATCCTACTTTTGATCCTCTTTTTTCTTACATTACCACATATAGGTAGCCCTCGATCATAATTGAGCTGAACATTTCTGTTGTTAAGTGAGACATTTGTTAAATGAGCTTTTCCCCATTTTACAACTTTGCTTGCCATAGTTGTTCAGAGAATCACTGCAGCTGTTAAGTTAGTAACAAGATTGTTAAGTGAATCTGGCTTCCCCTGTTGCGTTTGCTTGTCAGAAGGTTGCAAAAGGTGTTCACATGACCCCAGGACACAGCAACAGTCATAAACATGAGTCAGTTGCCAAGTGTCCTGAATGGTCTTAAGTGTGAAAAATGTTGGTAAGTCATTTTTTTCAGTGCCGTAATTTTGAATGGTCACTAACGGAACTGCTGTAAGTTGAGGACTACCTGTAAATACATTTCACAGCACTGAATTTACCTTTATGTTTCTTCTGCCATTCACCTCTCACTTTCTTATAAGTAAGAGGGCAGAAGCACAGACTATTTTTATTTCTTTAAAAAAACATTCATTCCTTGCAACGGATCATGCATTATTATGGACCACTCACTTCCATATGTTTGTATCTTACCATCCATCCTTTAAAGAATCATAGAATAACAGAGATGGAAGGGAGCTTGGAGGTCTTCTAGCCCAACTCCCAGCTCAAGAAGGGGACCCATATCAGAGGTCTCCAACCTTTCTCGGTTGGTGGATCAGAGGGAAAGGGAGGGGGAAGCATTTTACATGTGCACGCGTGCTCGCACACAAACAGGGCCACAAGCACGAGCGGCGCAAACACGGCGGTGCTAGTGCCCATGTGACCGAACATCAGAGCACCACACAAAAGTGGATGGAAGCAAGGAATAGCTATACCTCCCAAGATATTTTCGAGCATATTAATCCTAATGATATACTTCCAGGGTTCAATTTACCCCAACACATATGGGTGACATACAATAGAATTAGAACGACTCATGGGGTGTGTGCTTGTATAAATGGGGAAAGACATCTTCAGCGCAATGTGATTGTGGGGCTCCCCGACAGACTATCCAACATATAGTGAGGGAATGCACTAATAGAAAATACCCAGGAGATTTTAAGGACTTCCTCTGCGTAACAACGGTAGCTACTGACTGGATTTCCAAACTCGACATCAAACTCTGAAATGTTATTTCTGTTTTCCTCTTAGGTTTTATTACTGCTTCTTTTTAATTGTTTTAACTGTTTTAACTTGTAAGTATGAAATGTTTTTAATATTGTGTGTGACCAGCCATACGCTAAATAAATAATAATACAACATGGTGCCCCATTTTCGCCATGGGGTGCCCCATTTGCATAGAGGCAGCAGTGCTAGTGTGAGCGGAAGTGAGCGCACACACACATATGCATGCACTGGCCAGCCTGGTAGTGGGCTGTGGCCCACAAGTTGGGGATCCCTGCCCTGTACCATTCTGGACAAATGGTTTCCAATCTAGTTTCCAATGTATAGTAAATATTCTATCAAAGTTCTAAAAATGTATCTGTTTGCTCTATTTGCATATTCCCTGACTCTAGGCAAAGAATCAGACCTCTATCATTACCATGAACATTCCTTATACATTTATTCATAAATTCTTTAAACAATCTAAGGGACATCTTTGTCTTATTTCTTGCACTTTATTTGAATTCACTAACAATGGGCTTCATTTGTATGATACACTGCTGTTACCGCATTCAGCAACCAGCCACATCCAATAATGCTCCATATTCACACAAAATATTCTATTGATCAAGCCTCTATCATATGCTTTCTCTAAATCAATATACATTTTTCTCAGATTCATACATTAATGATTTGCAGGCTAGAAAAAAAATCTGCTTGGTACATTCACTCACTGGCACAAAACAGGACTTCACTTCCCAAGTTTTGTTCACATAAAACTTTCAAACAAAACTCTGCCAAACTAGGTAATCTAAATGAAGTTAAAGCCTCAGTAACTTTGCACCCATTCTTGCTGCAAGTCTCTTTGTATAAGGAAACAAAACCATTCATCTTCTGATCATATTATTTCCAGTTTAGTTTCTTTCTCTTCTTTCCGTTTTTTCCACACCCATATTTTCCCCAAATCTACTCCACACTACAAAAAATAACAAAATGTCTCATCACCATGTATTTTTCACCAATTCTTTCATATTTTCATCATAAACAATGAGAACCATAATGCCTTTTGATTCAAAATTAATAATAGTAATAATTTATTAAGGTTACTGTACAGTATGTGCTGCCCAACTCTGAGTGACTCTGGGGTATTCGCTAATTGTCAAAAATGTTTAGAAATTTAAAAAAAACCACAAAACAATAAGAAAAAAAAAGTGACAGAGAAAACAATCCAGATAGGAACAAAGAAAAAAAAGAAAAAGGTGGCTTCAATCAAGCTTGTCAAAAGCCTGAATGAAGATTCATATCTGTTCATTGCAAATTTATAAATAGACTGATGCTTAAATCTCATTCATTCTTCTGAATTCATTCCTTGACTTAGCTCAATTTCACAAGACAAGGCTAGTTTCAGTCAGATCTATTATATTCTTTCCTTTTCTATTTGTTGCACAGACATAGATACACATACCTGTTTTTCCTTCTCCTATTTCTTTTACTAATTCAAGTCCTTTACTATTTATTTTCCTTCATTCCAAGTTGCTATCTTACCTCACTAGATGTGCCCATTGATTTTGAGTTCCACAACTCATTCTGGATATGTACCTCTGCCCCATATTATTTTTAGCAAGATGCAGACTAGCCTTAATCACACCCATATCATTCCCATGATAATGGGAAGACCAGTATTGGTCAGTTCTGACAAAGCTCACTGTTACCTCATCTTACTCACTCTACATTATACAAGCTTGGATCTCAACAGATTGAAACCCAGAGAATGAACAGGGTGCAAAATATCTGTTTTCAAATGCTTCAGAATTAACTTCCAAAGGACAACTGAAGAGGAAAAAAAAATAAAAATCAAGACTTGCCTTTCCCGCTCCCACGGGGCCAATCACAATGAGCAATTCTCCTGCTCTGACAGTCAGTGAAATGTCTTGAAGTGTTGTCATTTCCGTGGTCTATTCATTTGGGAAGAAATCAATATGGTTTTGTTATTTATGCATTTATTTATTTGCTTTCACTAACTGAATACAAATAAACAAAACAGGATTTCCTGCGCTCAGTTGTTCAGTCATCTCACAAGTAGACTACTGTAATGTGCTCTGCATGGGGCTACTCTTGAAGAGCATTCGGATGCTATAGGTGGTTCAGAGTGTGGCAGCGCAGGTAGATTAGAGGCCCCAATGAAGGGCCCTGTGACACCATCGCTCTGCGAGCTGCACTGGTTACCGGTCTGCTTCTGGGTGCAATTCAAGGTGTTGGTGATCACCTTTAAACCCCATCATGACATGGGTCCAGGTTATTTGAGGGACTGTCTCAGCTCACTGGGATTGGCCCGTATCCCTCATGCCGGCAGAGGAGGCATGCTGTGGGTCCCGTCAACCCAAGTATTCCAGCTGCAGGGGTCCAGGAGAAGGGTCTTCTCTGCTGTCAGTCCTGCCCTCTGGAACCTCCTATCTCTTCGTAAGGGCCTGAAGACGTGGCTGTGCCAGTTGGCTTCAGGTTCCACTGGGGGATCAGTACAATGGAGGTGCTTGATTAATAACAGATCCCACCTCCCACCCGCATTTCACCCACATCCCCCTCCATGTGTCTTTTGTTTTAATGTTGGTTTTTAACTTTTTATATTTTAGATTTTATGTAACTGTAAGCCACCCATAGTTAACCCAGGGTATGACAGGCGGCTAATAAATTTTATAAACAAACAAACAAACATATTTATGAATAAAAATAAAACTGAAGAAAACTAAACAAAAGTATATTCATTGACTCTATTCATTGTTTTATGCATTCAGTCAATCCTGGCTCCTGTTGACTACCTGGACTAGTCCTTGCAATTTTCCTGGCAAGGTTTTCCGGAAATAGTTTGCCATTGTCTGCTTCCTAGAAAGAGTATGATTGACCCAGAATTATTCTGTGACTTCATGTCCAAGACAGGACTGGAACTCACAGTCTCCCAGTTTCTACCCTGATTCTTTGACAACAAACAATAAACTGGCTCTCACAGTGTCAATTTAGTAGGAGAAACAGATTCAAAATGCTACTTCTTAAAATCAATATGATAGTTATAGAAATTATTTGAAATCTATTGCATTTTGATTCTAAGACATTTAATTTAAATGACAACTATTTAAATGTATAACGTATAACTACCGTATTTTCCGGCGTATAAGATGACCCCCTACATTTCCTGTTAAATTATAGGGTTTGGGCTATACTCGCTGTATAAGACTACCCCTCTTCCAATGCACACCAAATAAAAATTAAAAAACATCAGATTTGATTTTAATATGGTAATTTTAATTCAAATTACCAACAAAGATGATTGGGGGACTGGAGGCTAAAACATATAGGGAACGGTTGCTGGAATTGGGTATGTGTAGTTTAATGAAGAGAAGGGTGAGGGGTGACATGATAGCAGTGTTCCAATATCTCAGGGGCTGCCACAAAGAAGAGGGAGCCAAGCTATTCTCCAAAGCACCTGAAAGCAGGACAAGAAGCAATGGATAGAAACTAGTCAAGGAGAGAAGCAACCTAGAACTAAGGAGAAATTTCCTGACAGTTAGAACAATTAATCAGTGGAACAAACTGCCTCCAGAAGTGGTGAATGCTCCAACACTGGAAGTTTTTAAGAAGAGACTGGACAGCCATTTGTCTGAAATGGTATAGGGTTTCCTGCCTTAGCAGGGGGTTGGACTAGATGACCTCCAAGGTCCCTTCCAACTTCTTCTTCTTCTTCTTCTTCTTCTTCTTCTTATTATTATTATTATTATTATTATTATTATTATTATTATTATTATTATTATTATATTATACATGCAGGTACTTAGTAGGAAAACTGTCACTTATAAACATAAGGCTGTTTGTCATCAAACATGTAAACATAAAACAGTGCAAGTGGATTAAACTTTTCCTAATTCACTCTAAAGCTTTCCCTGCGCAGAGCTTTAAGTAACACCAGCTGCCTGCAATTAGTGCAGGTTCGCAACCCACCAGGCTCAAGGTTGACTCAGCCTTCCATCCTTCCGAGGTAGGTAAAATGAGGACCCAGATTGTTGGGGGCAATAAGCTGACTTTGTAATAATGCTGCTGGGGGGGAAGCCCTAATAAGCAGGCATATACATAGAATGAAGGCTATTGCTAAGCACATTGATTTGTGCTTTAAATTGTAAGTCGCCCTGAGTCTTCGGAGAAGGGCGGGATATAAATGGGATTTTTAAAAAAAAAAGACCAAATGGGAGATCTGCTCCAGGTTTTCCAGCCAGCCCGCCCAGTTCCTGAGTCAAATGTGTCCTTAGAGCTAAGCAGCTGCTCTGGCTGCGGCATTCCCCACCTGCCTTTCAAGTTGGGATAGACTACAGCTGCTTTTCAACTTTAGAAGGAAAGACACCCAGACCCCAGCCTGTAAAAAATCACAGACTGCAGCTTCTACTCCAATTGGTCCCGCTTTCCCTGTGCAGACTAAATGGGAGATCCGCTCCAGGTTTTCCAGCCAGCCCTGTCCCTAAAGTTTCAGCACCCGGCGTACAAGACGACCCCTGACTTTTGAGAAGATTTTCATGGGTTAAAAAGTCGTCTTATACGCCGGAAAGTACGGTATCCTAAAAGGACCTAGAGAATTTCTGTGCGCAGAAAATCATCCACAATTGATACTTGCCAAAAGATGTTCAAAATGATACAACTCAAAATTTAGAAAAGTGAATCCTTTTGAATAGGTAGCTGCTCCTTTTAAAAATATGTATTTAAAATTAAAGATCCCCACAAAAATTTATAAAATGTATTAAATTTTTGAAAATGTTTTGCAGATACATTTATAGCAATTCCGCACAAAAATTCATAATCTAATTTAAGAGTATTACTCTTAAATGTAAAGTTTAATCACTCGCATCTATCGAGACCAAAAACTAATTATCTGTGAAATATCACATGGGATAAAAAAATGGAAGATAGCACATACGTTCCTCATAGATATGAAACTGATAATGATTTATAAAATTAATGGTTTTTTTCTATTTATACTTAATTCATACCTAATTCTCTTATAAATAAGAAAACCACAAAGAAAAATTAGAAATAGTATTAATTTTAATCGGACCATAAATTAGTATAAACAGCAAGAAATCAGCACGAGAAAATGTTATTCATGTTCAGAAATTAAAAAACGATTGCCATTATGCTTTACTGATTTTCTCATCCTCTTTTATTTGATCCAGGTACCTTCAATAATCCTAAACAGGAAACTTGACTGGATTTAAGGCAATAATCAGGTTTCCAATAAAGGTTGGTATAAACACAATCCATTGTTTGTAATCCTAAAATATTGTTCCACCATGACAGCAGAGAGAAATCAGGGGCCATTGGCCTTCTTAAACATTATGCTTTAATCTCCACAAGGTGGCGAAAATAGCTCATCTTATTCCTTTTTACTTCTTCTAAGGACTTAAACTTTTGGTCATACAGTCAAGGTTTTCCCTCACTTTGACCTTGCATTGACTTCAACAGAAGCATTCCACTTTCAGCCAGCTGCAATGTAACTTACATTTGTTATACAATTTGGAACATGGTTGTCAGAAAAAGAAAAAAAGAAAAACCTAGCAATATAATATGTGCTTTGTAAAGAGATATCCACTGAAAAAGGTAACCCTGCAGCACAGGGATCATAAAAGGAACATCTGACTGAACCTCAGTATACAAGGTACTGTATCTACCAAACCTCTGTTCCTCATAAAAAAAAATGTTTGCAAAAAAAGGAGGCCTGCAAAGTCCCCCAAAATTAACCAGCTGAGGTAAACATACCAGTTACCATATCTGGCTTTTATAAAGGCATGTTAAAATATCTCATTTTCTGAATATCTAAATCAGGACAGGTAGTCCTTAACTTACAACCACAACTGAGCCCAAAATTACTGTTGTTAAGTGAGACATTTGTTAAGTGAATTTTGTCCCGTTTTATGACCTTTCTTGCCACAGTTGTTAAGTGAATCACTGCAGTTGATAAGTTAGTCACCTGGTTGTTAAGTGAATCTGGCTTCTCCATTGACTTCGCTTGCCAAAAGGTCACAAAAGGGGATCACATGAGTGGAAAGGAACTAAACAACTGGTTTATGAACAGCCAGTTTGTCGGTTTGTGGCAAAGATTTCAAACTGAGGTCCTACCTGATGCCACCATTAAGTTCCTATAGGTCATATTGCTTACTGAAACCAACATTCTTCATTGCATTACTGAATGTATTTTATTTGGAAGGAGGGAGAAAAGCATTTTTAGTTTAACAACAACCTGAAAAGGGGAAAAAAACACTACTTGTTCAGAGATAGCCATTACTATTTCCAAATTTTGCATCATTTAGTTGAAGCTGCAAAAGTGGACCGATTCTGTATTGCCATTCAGAATAAAAGTGATTTACCTTGTCCCAGGAGCAAGTTAAATCGTGTACATTAAGGATAGGATTTTCACTGTTACTTTTGAGTTGTGGTCTAAACTGAGAAATCTCATCAAGGATTAGAAAGTTCTGCATCAGTAGAAAGAAAAAGAAGATCGTATAAACACAAAACAGAAAAGATTAATTTATTTTTTGCTGAAATACGTTCACATAATCAAAGGCTTTCCATATATTCAAAGAGCATATCCATAGGAAAACTGAGTTCATTTAAAAAAAAGTAATAATTTTCTGACCAAGTCAATGTTTCTTTTTAAATACATACTGATCTAGAGTTATTATTTTATTATTACTTTAACATGGTTAACTAATAGTTTAGTTTATAATTTACAATATTCCATGCATAGCAAATAAAGATCTGATTATCAACAGGAATGAAAGGTGGTATTCTAACTTTTTTTCTGTGCCTTCTTATATCTAAGTAGCAGTTCTGAGTTTGCCTCACACAGCCTTCTGCAATGATAGGCACTGAATCCTACCTACTACATCCCACGTTCAACTGTGCACAAGAAAAAAGATTTTAAAAACCGCACTAGAATATATAACAGAATAACAGAGTTGAAAGGGACTTTGGAGGTCTTCAAGTCCAACCCCCTGCTCAAGCAGGAGACTCTAGTCTATACCATTCTGGACAAGTGACTGTTCAATCTCTTAAAAATCTCTAGTGATGGAGCACCCACAACTTCTGAAGGCAACCCGTAACTGTCAGGAAATTTCTCCTTAGTTCTAGGTTGCTTCTCTCCTTGATTAGTTTCCATCCATTTCTTCCTGTCCTGTCTTGTGCTGCTTTGGAAAATGGACTGACCCCCATCTGGATGCAATATTCCAAATATGGTCTTACCAAGCACATTATAAAGCAGTAGTAACATTTCACGGGATCTTGATTCTATCCCTCTGTTAATGCAGCCTAGGATTGCATTGGCTTTTTTGGCAGCTGCAGCACATTGCTGGCTCACATTTAGATGATTGTCCACTAGGAATCCAAGATCCTTCTCACAGTTACTGCTGTTGAGCCATGTTTCACCTAATCTGTACCTGTGCATTTGGTTTTTCTTACCTAAATGTAAAACCTTACTTTTCTCACAACTCAATTTCATTTTGTTAGACAGGGTCCAGTGTTCAAGTCTGTTGAGATCCTGCTGGATTTTGAATCTATCTTCTGGGATGTTGGCTATCCCTGCCAGCTTATTATCATCTGCAAATTTGATGAGTGTACCTTCTATTCCCTTATCTAAATTATTTATGAAGATATTGAAGAATACTGGGCCTAAGACAGAACCTTGGAGTCGCCCATTGCTTACGTCCATCCATGTATATATGTATAGTTCCATTCGGGACTACATGTTGAATATGGTTGACCTATTCTCCAAAGCACCTGAGGGCAGGACAAGAAGTAATGGGTGGAAACTGTTAAACAGACATCCAAACTAGAACTAAGGAGAAATTTCCTGACAGTAAGATCAATTAATCAATGAAACGACTTGCCACCAGAAGTTGTGAGTGCTCCATCACTGGAGGTTTTCAAGAAGACATTGGACAGCCATTTATCTAGAATGATGTAGGATATCTTGCTCAAGCAAGGGGTTGGGACTAGAAGACCTTCAAAGTCCCTTTCACTTCTGTTAATCTATGACTTCTATTCTAAGCCATTAAGGGTCAGACTATTATAATGGCCTCATAATGCCTGATACAGTGAAATTCTCATATGCAAGACCCTTTCTTCCTCTGGTAGCCCTGGCATTGATTTTCCAACCTCCTTGTCAAAGGCCTGGTTCTTCTTGTTAACTTTGCAGAGGTGCTGAATGTGCAGTTCATGGGTTGGACAAAGCCTGTCATCATTTTAGCAGGTTTCTAAAGCCTTATTACAATGTCTGGGTGAAGATATTTAGTGGAATTGTTCCTACATTCTATTACAGATCCAAATAATGGGAATGAAGGAGACCCTTGCAATAGAATCTATTTGCTGTTTATTGATCAAGGGTGATTTAAAAAGTGTTGCACTATAATTCTGTATTTCCAAAGGGGTTTTTTTTCCCTGCATTTTTCCCTGTATTTCAAATTATCTGATAAAACTGTGCCTCTATTCTTGTCCCTAATCCATAATCATTCCCATTACCTTGAAAATCATTTATGCTCATTCAGTTAAACATCCTTAATCAATAAAAAGCACCATAAATTCAACTTCTAAGCACTTAATCATCCATATCAATTAAGAATTACCCTTAGGGAATTACATAAGGCAAATATTTATTCATTCTCTTTCTCTAGCTACAAAAGATGGAGGCCTGCCTAGAAGAAAAGCATGAGCTACCAACTTGTTAATTATTTCTAATGCTGCCATTAAATTCAACTGAATGCCCCCTTTTGGTAATACCTTGATTCGTGTAATGCTGACCAATGCTTCAGATACTTTCTCAATCGCCGCTGGGAAAAATAGAGTGACTGTCAGCCTCACTGCACCATACAGAGAGACAGCGACAAACACCCGACTCGCTGAAATCGGATTGCCCAGCAACACGTAGGTCATGAATGTCATAAACACTGTGATTTTGCTGGCAACGTAGAAGGATGCCAAGTTCATTCCCCGGAGGTAAGAAGTCTTAAGAACCACTGAAATCTCCTTTCTGAAATCGAATTTTAATAATTTTGATAAAACACGTTATGTATTTATGTATTGCAAGTATTTTTAAGACACTTCAACCAAGCACATCTAAAAGGTTTAGAAAAGCTAAGTAAGAAGAAAGCCCACATTATTAAAAAAAACTAATTCAGCATCAGTAATAACATCAAAACAACAGCAGCATATACCGCATCATCGACTCCACAATGCCTTAAGCAGCCAGGTTCAACTCAAGTTTCAGCTATGGAAGCACAGAAACTTCTTGTTTGGATTATTTCAGTGCACTCCACATAGGGCTGCCCTTGAAGACCATCCAAAAGTTACAACTGGCCCAGAATGTCACAGTATACACAGCTATGCTGGCTCAGGAATTCTGGGAGTTGAAGTCCATGTGTCATAAAAGAGCCAAGGTTGCCTACCCCTGGCCTATGTAAAGCCCCTATTATGTGAGTGCCACTGGCTTGAATTTTCCTTCTGGATGCAACTCAAGATGGCAGTTATCATTTTTAAAGCCCCACATGGCATAGGCCTATGTTACTCAGGACCATCTCTTCATGAGACTACCTCCCACTAGGTCATATAAAATGGTATCAGGTCCTTTCCCTGATACAGTGACATCTAATGGGACCTAGCAATCGTGCCTTTTCCATGGTTGCTTCTGCCTTATGAAAAACCATCTCCATGGTAATCAGGCAGGCCTTCATTCATCCTCTTAGCTTTCCAGAACGCCATTAATATACCGCCCTGAGTCCTTCGGGAGAAGGGCGGTATACAAATTTAATAAAATAAATAAAATAAATAAATAAATTAAAGTCCTGGCTCTTTACCCAGGCACTGGGCTAGAGTGGTGGAGGCTGGGGGCGGGAGAGGGGTTGGGACACCCTGGGAGATTGATAGAAGTACCAGATATTTAGTTTTGTTTTTTTAAAAAAAAATACAATTCTTACTGATTTTACAGTTATACTGTTGTTGTAAGCTGCCCAGAGTTGTTTCATGATGGGTGGAGATAGAAATCTGTTAAATAAATAAGTGAGTTGAGGCCATTCACTCTCTCTTAGACCAACCTACCTCACAGAAAACGGGAAGAATGAATGGATATATTTACCTTTGAGCTTCAAGAATAGGGAATCCCAGACTGGAGGGTGTGATTGGCTCAAGGGCATGAACAAATCCCAAATGGGATGGCAGGATATGCATTTTTAAAACCATTATTAGCATTAACATTTGTAATTTTAAACTTTGAAGAATGGTGGAGGGAGAGAAGCCCTGCAAATATTTGTGTGTTTGTTTTAATCTCACATGAGGGATGCGGTGGCTCAGTGGGTTAGGACGCTGAGCTTGTCGATCAGAAGGTCGGCAGTTTGGCGGGTCGAATCCCGAGTGCCGCATAACACAGTGAGCGCCTGTTACTCGTCCCAGCTTCTGCCCACCTAGCAGTTCGAAAGCACGTAAAAATGCAAGTAGAAAAATAGGGACCACTACGGTGGGAAGGTAACAGCGTTCCGTGCGCCTTTGGCGTCTAGTCATGCCGGCCACATGACCACAGAGACGTCCTCGGACAAGCGCTGGCTCTTCGGCTTTGAAACGGAAATGAGCACCGGCCCCTAGAGTCGGAAACGACTAGCACGCATGTGCGGGGGAACCTTTACCTTTACCTTTTACCTTTAATCTCACTGTTATTATTTTTATAAATAACTCAAAGCAATGAACATACCTAATACTCCTCTCTCCTCCTATTTTCCCCATAACAAAAACCCAGTGAGGTAAGTTGAGCTGAGACAGAGTCAATGGCCCAAAGTCACTTAGCTGGCTTTCACACCTAAGGCAGGACTGTAAGTCATTCTTGTCTGATTTCTAGCCTATTGCCATAAGCACACTAGACCAAACTGACATAAACATCTGCAGATATGTGGTGGAAAAATCCACAGGTGTGTGCAGGAAGATCAGGGTTGGATGAGCTGATTGGTACATTACAAGCCAATGGCTGGTAAGATGAATGCCAAATGTATATTTTTTTCTCAATTTAATGCGCACTTGGATGAGGAGAACACGGGGTTTCTAAAATATCAGAATGGGCCATGCCAAGGCCTAGGAATTCCTGTCCTATGGCAAAGGAGGAATAGGAATCTAAGAAAAAAATAATTTTTTTGAGATGTATTTTCAAATTTTTAGAGAATTAGACATGAAAGCAACATAGCATTTTATTTTATGTTTTAGATTTTGAAAAATGGTGATGTACGTCAGTTTACTGCTAGCGCTAAATCATAAACCTTACTTATTACAGGAAGGGACACTGTATGATGAAGGAGAAAACGGGTTTTCTTTTCCACACAACATTCTCAGATTCTTTTGCTGTTACTCAAAAAAATCCTGCATTGCATACCACCCTGTAGCTAAAAATCAAGTAAAACAACAACATAGGAATAGAATCTCTGTGAGATATAAAATCACCTTCTCATATTGTTCACAAGTTCAGCAAATGACTTTTCCCAGGCATACATCTTTATTATCCGCATTCCAGTTATAACCTCATTCATAGTCCTGATCCTTGCATCTGTAAAAGCTGCAGTCCTGCTCCTGAAATAAGAAATAGGAAGCTATAAACTTTTGGGGGGGGGGGAAACCCACCTCTAATTCTAAATTCATATTGGACCAATAAAGGCTTTTATTCGGACATTTTCATTTATCTAATGTGAGCATTTCCGTGCTATTTCAATAATTAAAAAACATTCTCCTTTCCCCCCCCCCCCCGAAGTAAAAGTTAGGGAATACATGAACAGATATAATGATGTGGTGAACAAAACTTAAAATACATATGTGAATGAACTTAAGATGCTTATGAAAAAAAGCTTATCTAGATTTAGTGGATTCTTTTACATAGCATCAATTAATTAGCCATACTGTTTTGAAGAACTGAAGATATACATAAGCAAGGATTGGGACTGGCCTAGTCAGACATCCTAGTAGAAGGCACATAGGTACAGAATAAGTAGTAACAGTGAGTAGAATCTATTACCTCTTGCTCATTCTCAGAAGTAAAGCCATAAGGAGGTAAGCAAGCAGGAGACAAAGATGACCACTTATTCACTATCTATGTTCCTTCAAATTAATGAGAGACTAATAATAGCAAAAGGAACTACAGTCAGGTAAAGGACTGCAATGACAACTAGAAACCACTAGTGGAATCAGAATTTGGAATTTGTGGAATTTGTATATAGACGGATAGATAATGTAAGATCATAGATAAGTCCACAGATGGAGTTTAAAATAGATATACCTTCAAGGATGCCTTTACACCAAAGTGCAAACTTATGAACTCTGGTCTAAAGTAAAGACTGGACATCCATTTGTCCAGGATGGTGTAAGGATTCCTGCTTTGGGCAGGGGGTTGGACTAGAAGACCTCCAAGGTCCCTTCCAGCCTGATAATTCTATGTTTTCTCTCCTGGTGTCTAACAACAAAGCAATCAACTAGCTGCAGTGTGGAAGGTCATGGATTATTGAGAAATGTCCTTTAATAGATAAACAGAAGACCAAGTTTAATATTTCACAGTGCTGGAATTCTCCTCATGAATATTTGCCAGATCTTAGGCTTAGTCCCAAATATTTTTATGCAGGCATCTAGCTGAACATGTAAATGAATATATTGATTTTCTTGTTTTTTTTTAATATTTACTATGATTACCAATAAAGAAGATTACTGCAAAATAGTAAAGAGTGCAAAGTTGAAAAATCTTATCTTCCATCTTAAAATGCTAGGATTTATGCAGGATAACATCCATAAGACAGCAAACATACTTGTAAATATTAATAAAATTATCTAATAATCATAATAATTTGAAACTACTGAAATGAAAACATGCTATACATTTTAAAATCACATAACTAAATGAAGTAGCAAATTATAAAGAATATCCCCTAAAAGGATGGAAATTCAACCAGCTCATGTACAATCTGTTAATTTTTAAAAACATGAAGAAAGTCTCCACCTTCTCAAAACTTTCTTGTTTTGCTACAAAACCGAAACATTCCACAGCTCAGCTGCCCTGGGAGTCACACAGGATTCAACCTTGAAATACTTGGAAAAGTAACAGCTAGTTCCAGGACTACATTTCTAATCTGCAGATTTGCGATTATGAATTATAACTGTATATTATATACAATTACAAGTATAAAGTAGCTCAGAAAGACCTGAGAACAAGTTTTGCAGAAAGAAAATTGAGAAATATTTTCTACCTTCAGTTCAAAATCAGGTAATCCTTGACTGATGACAACAATGGAGCTCAAAATTTCTGTTGCTAACTGAGACAATTGTTAAGTGAGTTTTGCCCTGTTTTACAACCTTTCTTGCCAGTTGTTAAATGAAGCACTGCATGTTATTAAATTAGTAACATAGCTGTTAATCTGACTTCCCAATAGACTTTGCTTGTCAGGTCTCAAAAGATGATCACATGAACTTGGAACCCTCATAAATACATGCCAGATGATGATGATGATGCAAGGGAACTTGGAGGTCATCTAGTCCAACCCCTGCTCAGGCAAGAAACCCTACACCATTTCAGACAAATGGCTGTCCAGTCTCTTCTTAAAAACTTCCAATGTTGGAGCATTCACAGCTTCTAGAGGCAGGTTGTTCCACTGATTAATTGTTCTAACTGTCAGGAAATTTCTTCTTAGTTCTAGGTTGCTTCTCTCTTTGGTTTGTTTCCATCCGTTGCTTCTTGTCCTGCCTTCAAGTGCTTTGGAGAACAGCTTAACTCCCTCTTCTTTGTGGCAACCGCTGAGATATTGGAACACAGCTATCATGTCCTCCCTCATCCTTCTCTTCATTAGACTACACATACCGAATTCCAGCAACCGTTCCTTATATGTTTTAGCCTCCAGTCCCCTGATCATCTTTGTCGCTCTTCTCTGTACTCTTTCTAGAGTCTCAACATCTTTTTTACATCGTGGTGACCAAAACTGGATGCAGTATTCCAAGTGTAGCCTTACCAAGACATTCTAAAGTGGTATTAACACTTCACGTGATCTTGATTCTATCCCTCTGTTAATGCAGCCTAGCACTGTGTTGGCTTTTTTGACAGCTGCAGCACACTGCTGGCTCATATTTAAGTGATTGTCTGCTAGGACTCCGAGATCCCTCTCACAGTTATTACTATTGAGCAAAGGTACCAACTATACTAGTGATGGCGAACCTTTTAGAGACCGAGTGCCCAAACTGCAACCCAAAACCCACTTATTTATCACTGGGTGCCAGGTAGGCATGGCCCACTGGGTGGGGGTGGCTGTGGTGGTCATGGAAGATTGGGTGGGTGTGGTCACCTCAAGGTCGCTTGTGGGGAGGAACATCTGTGGGGGGTGGGCAGAGATGGAGAAGATCCAGGGGGTCTCTGGCAGGTGGGGTGGTAGGCAGGAGACTCATCCTGTGGGGTGAGGCGAGGCAGGTTGGGGGTGTCATTGCCATGGGGCAAGGCAAGGGCTAGGGCAGCTGCTGCCTGACACCATCGGCTCTCGCACACAGAAGCCAGTGAGCACATGGGGGCCGACGGTGTCTGTCAGTAGCCACAGCCTACCAGCCCCTCAACAGGCGCACTCTGGGGCTCCGCAGCCCGTCACCAGCAGTTCAAAGAAGCCGCCTCTGAGATGTATGGTCAGCTGACAGCTGAAGAGGTGATGCAGTGGGTCATGCCTGGGAAAAGGAGAGCATACGAGGCCAGGAGGGACAGGATGGGGGGGGAGGGAAACCAGCCATGCCAGGATGCATTCAGCCATGTGGGACCTCGACAAATTAGCAGGCGGCTGGTTGAAGGACAGTTGCCACCTCCGGGCATGGTGTGGGTGCCCACAGAGAGGGCTCTGAGTGCCACCTCTGGCACCTGTGCCATAGGTTCGCCCACTGACCTATACTTTAACTGTGTATTTGGTTTTTCTTGCCTAAATGTAGAACCTTACTTTTTCACCATTGAATTTCATTTTGTTAGATAGCGCCCAATGTTCAAATCTGTCAAGATACTTCTGTATCTTAAGCCTGTCTTCTGGAGTGTTGGCTGTTCCTGCCATCTTGGTATCATCTGCAAATTTGATAAGTTCCCCATCTGTCCCTTCATCCAAATCATTGATGAAGATGTTGAAGAGTACTGTGTCTAAAGCAAAGCCATGGGGTACCCCACTGCATACCTCTCTCCATGTAGATGCAATTCCATTGAGGACTACACGTTGAGTGCAGTTGGTCAGCCTGTTATGAATCCATCTGGTGGTGATGCTGTCTAACCCACATTTTTCTATCTTATCAAGTAGTAGGTTGTGGTCTATGTTATCAAATGCCTTACTGAAGTCCAAGTAAATTATATCCACAGCATTCGTCTGGTCCACTAATTTTGTCACTTGGTCAAAGAATGCAATAACATTTGTCTGGCATGATCTGGTTTTGACAAACTCATGTTGGCTTTTGGTAATGACTTTGTTTGCCTCTAGGTGTTCATTGATTTGTTGCTTGATTATCTTTTCCAGAATCTTCCCAGGTATTGAAGTAGTTCCCATCTTCCCAGGTATTGAAGTAGTTCCCATCTCTTTTGAAGATGGGAACTACTTCTGCTCTTTTCCAGTCCTCTGGTAGTTCCCCAGTGCTCCAGGATCTTTGAAAGATATAGTTCAGTGGTTCTGAGATCACATCTGCCAGTTCCTTCAGAACCTTGAGGTGTAATCCATCTGGTCCTGGTGATTTGAACTTGTCTAGGGTGGACATGATACCACTAGGCTGGAGATGATACCACTCTAATGGCAGAAAGTGAAGAAGAACTAAAGAGCCTCTTGTTGCAGGTGAAGAAGGAGAGTGCAAAACTTGGGTTGAAACTTAACATTAAGAAAACCAAGATCATGGCATCTGGCCCTCTCAATTCCTGGCAAATAGATGGGGAAGAAATGGAAGTAGTGACAGATTTTATTTTCCTGGGCTCCAAGATCACTGCAGATGGGGACTGTAGCCAAGAAATTAAAAGACGCTTGCTCCTGGGGAGAAAAGCCATGGCAAATCTAGACAGCACACTAAAAAGCAGAGACATCACCCTGTCAGCCAAAGTGCGTATAGTCAAGGCTATGGTCTTCCCATTTGCAATGTATGGCAGTGAAAGTTGGACCATAAGAAAGGCTGAGCGCCAAAGAATTGAGGCCTTTGAACTATGGTGCTGGAGAAGACTCCTGCGAGTCCCTTGGACTGCAAGGCGATCAAACCGGTCAGTCCTAGAGGAGATCAATCCTGACTGCTCTTTAGAAGGCCAGATCCTGAAGCTAAAACTCAAATACTTTGGCCACCTAATGAGAAGGAAGGACTCACTGGAGAAGAGCCTAATGCTGGGAAAGGTTGAGGGCAAGAGAAGAAGGGGACGACAGAGAATGAGGTGGCTGGATGGAGTCACTGAAGCAGTAGGCGTGAGCTTAAATGGACTCCAGAAGATGGTAGAGGACAGGAAGGCCTGGAGGAACGTTGTCCATAGGGTCGCGATGGGTCGGACACGACTTAGCAGCTAACAACAACAACAACAGGGTGGACAGGTGCTCACCTACCATTTTCTTGCCTATCTTAACTTGTGTTTCTAATCTGTTTTTTACAGTATGTTTTTGATAGGTTGGACTGTTATTTCCCTTTGTGTAAAGATGGATGCAAAAAATGAGTTAAATAGTTCTGCTTTCTCCCTGTTGCTTGTAACCTTCTTGCCACTTTCTCCCACTAATAGACCAATCATTTCCTTAACTTTTTTCTTGTTTTTTACATGTTGAAGAAAGCTTTTTTTGTTATTTTTTACTTTTGTCACAAGCCTTAGTTCATTTTGAGCCTTAGCTTTCTCAATTCATCTTTGCAGGCTCAGGCTATTTGCTAATATTCTGCCCCTCTTTCCATTTTTTATACTTGTCCTTTTTGTCTTTCAATTTATCAGAGAGTTCTTTATGCAGCCATGCTGGTTTCTTTTCTGTTATTTTTCTTCTTCATTGATAATGTGCTAGAATGGACTTTTATAATCTCACTTTTCAAAATTTCCCCAGCTTCTTGAGTTGTTTTCCCCTTGAGGATTCTCATCCATGGAATCCTTCCCAGCTCTCTCTAAGTCAGACATGTCAAACTTGTGATGTCACGTGACATTGCACGACGTATTGAAACTTTTTCCCCATTGCGGCAATGGGGTGGGTGCGGTTTCCTCGTGATGCACCGGCCCATGGGCCAGCAGTTTGACACCCCTGCTCTAAGTTTATTGAAATTAGTTTTCTTAAAGTCTAAGACTCTAGTTTGACTGTATTCTATTGCTTGTGCTTGCATAATGTTCAATTCCAATATTACATGATCACTCCCACACAAGGTTTCTGTGGCTTCAACACCTTCTATCATTTCTATCAACACCTTCTATCATTTCAACTCTGTTAGTAAGAATTAGGTCCAATATGGTCCTAATTCCCTTCTCTGGTCCTCTAGTTCCCACCTCTACTTTTTGGCAGACAAAATTGTCTGCTAGGTTTGTCAGGAATCTGTTTGATCTTCCACTTGGTGCAGAGTATGTCTCCCAGTTGATGACAGGGTAATTAAAGTCCCCCATTACTATTGTGATGTACTTCCTACATACCTTAGTTAGCTGACTAGCAAAAAATTCATCTATTTCCTCTATTTGTTTGGGTGGCCTATAGTATACACCTATGGCAATGTCATTTTCCCCTTTTTATAGTGACTCAAAAGCATTTGAGGCAGCTTTCATCATTGTTGTGCTCTATTTCTGTAGAGATGTAGTTAGTTCTTATAGAGAGAGCAACTCTACCTCCTCTTTTATTTGATCTGGGTTTTTTTAAATAATTTAAATCCCTCTAGCTGTGTGTTCCATTTGTGGGTTTCATTCCACCAAGTTTCCGTAATGGCAACAATATCATATCTGCCCTCATTTACTGAATTTCTAGCCCACCCTGTTTATTGCTCATACTCTCTACATTGGTGTATGGACATTTGAGTCCTTTATGACTGACCCTGTGTTTACTTTCTACATAACATGTGTGGTACCTGAGTTCCCCTATTTTCTTACCACCTGTTTGATTAGTGCACTTGGTGTGACATTCACTATTAAAAGCTTGATTTTGCTTGACAGCTAGGTTGATATTCTTGTCCACACACACCTCTGTTACATTCACTGATAACCCTATAATTTTTAGATTGCCGGGGACAGGAAAGTTTTGTACCAATTAACTCACTGTCCCCATTGTTCAGTTTAAATATTTCTCCAGAAAATCTATGAATTTATTGCCAAGTAACTCAGTCCCTTTCTTTGATGGATCCAAGCCGTCTCTTTCGTACACTTTTTCATTGGACCAGATGCAGACATCGTGACTAATATAACCAAAGCCTTCCCCTTTACACCACTCCTTTAGCCACATATTGAATTCTGCTATTTGCTGGCCTTTTCCATTTTATTCCTTTTTTTTAATTGAAAAGTTTTAAAATACAATTTTCCTTTAAAAAACCCCCCTTCCCCCTCCCTCCTCCCCCCCTACCTCCCCTCCTCCCCCCTCCCTCCTCCCCCCCCACCTCCCCCCCTCCCCCCCCTACTTCCCAGAGCTGAATACAAGGTATATATATATAAAAAAGCAAACCTAAGCAACCATATACTAACAACTATAAATTCTAAAATCCATCACTCTCTAGCTTATATAGGATAAAACAAACCTTAACAATATTAAATATATATATAAAAAAAACTAGAATAAGAAAAGGACACTCTCTAGCTTATATAGAATGGAACAAACCTTAATAGTATTAAACATATATTAAAGACAAAAAAAGGAAAAAGAAAAAAAAACCCTTCTCAACCCTATACTTATCCTAAATAAACTCCATCCATTTTATCCATTCCATGATATAACATTCTTACAAATAATTTTCCAAATTAACCAAGGATCCCAAATCAAAAAACTTTAAAGTCAACTCTTCTGTAATCGACCGTTCCTCTTCCAGTACCACATCTATAATTATTCCAAACACAACAAAAAAGAAAAAAAAAGAAAAAAAAGAAAAAAGATTGCAAACAAAACTTGAACCTTCATTTGAGAATCTTCTGTATATTCCCCCAAACTTTAATCCAAAAAAGCTCACCCTTTCCACAAAACCACCAAATATAAAAATATATTGCGTCTACACCCAAATCTTTCCCCCCTCCCCTACTTGACTACTTGACTATATCGTAAAAGTTCCAAAGACTTCTGCAATTCCTGCTACTTTCTCTTCTTAGATCGTTTTGCAGCAGCACGCGTCACCCTCTGTTTTATAGATTCATCCGACGAGGTTGTATCTTGATCTCCTCCAACACCGTTGTCTTCTATCTGACCATCTTCGGCCTCTTGATGCACTCCTTCTCCAGATCCCTTTCCAGCTTCCAAAAGTGTTAATGGCGTTGCATTTAAAACATTATTGTAGAAATCACGCGCTTGCATCACAGTAACCAAACGGTACTTTTTACCTTCGTGCGTCACCATCAACCCCACTGGGATCTCCCATCTGAACCTTATATCTCGCTGCTTGAGCTCTTGCACAAGAAATGTAAAATCCTTCCTTCTCCTTAGAATCTTTGGAGGAATTTCTTTTAAGACCAAAACTTCTTGATTAGCAATCATAACTTTAGTATCATAAGCAGCTTGTATAACTTCATCTCTAGTTTCCCTTTTTGCAAAATATACCACCACATCTCTAGGCAACTTCCTCTGTCTGGCAATCCATGAATTCACACGAAACACTTTGTCCATGCCTCCTTTTATTTCAGATGCTGGCTGTTTCAACACTATTTCAAAAGCCTCAGAAACCAGCTGCTTTAGATCTTCCTTAGTATTCTCCTTTAAGCCTCTAATTCTAATGGCAAACTGCATCTGGAAATATTGAGCAAGACACAGTTCCTTTTCCATTTTATTTTCATTCTCCAATACTTTTGCTTCTAATATAGCATTCTTTTGAGTCAAGTCTTCTAGCTTTTCCTCCAATTCTTCCACACACCGAGCCACTTTACACACTGAAGTCAAGATGTCTACCCTCATCGCTTTGAGCTTCTGTTCCATCCTCTCCTCCATTCTCTCCTCCAATTTTTCCAATTTCTCCTCCATCTGTGCAAATCTAATATTAATTGATTCCAAAATTACCTGGGTATGTTTTTCAAGAGCATCTTGTAAGTCCTTTGATATCAATACATCAGGAGGATGCAGCGCCTGCAATAATGATTGTTGCACGGGAGAAGTTCCAGCACTCCGAAGAGTTTTAGGGGGTGGTTTAGCCGCCATCTTTTACCAAATATGACGCACTTTCACTTCAGATTTGTAATCCAAAAAAGTCCATCAAGCTGGAGAGTAAAACATAGTAATCCTCTTTACCATTTCCTCTTGTATCGCTCTGCCTGCTCCTTTAAATCATAGTCATTCCTTCAGGCAGGGGTGGTCGCAGACGGCTGGCTCTGCTCCAAGAAGTCAGGAGCAGAGGCGACGGCCAGCTGGGAGCAGCCCAGGCTACGGGGGAGTTCAATCCTTCAGCCGCCCAAGCCATAAGCTCAGGCGGCCCTGGAGAACTCTACCCCTACCTGGGAGCTCGCCCCCTCCTCTTCTCCCGAGGAGGGGGCTTCGGATTCGCCCGAACAGCTGATCGGCGCTGTTTCGGGCGAAAAAACAACAGCTGAGCCGCGGGCAGCCCGGGAAGGCTCCCTCCATCGCCGCGGAGCCACCGGAAGTCCATTTTATTCCTTATACATTGGTAAAACCTCTGAAAAAGTAAGACTACAGCCTGCCCTGCTAAGTTCCTGCCCCAAGCTCTGGAAATCATTCTGCACAGAGAGTACATCTTTTTGGGATAGATTGTTAGTGCCAAAATGTACAATAACAGCCACATCACAGTCCTTGCTGGCATTCTTGACTATCTTAAAAATACACTTCTTTTTCCTACTGGCAGTAGCACCTGGAAGACACCTGACCTCTTTCGAAACCTCTGTATCCTTTCCTAAATTTACATCCCTTATAATTGAACCACCAACCAGAAGGTGGCTTCTCTTTTTGGATGCCTTGCTCTTCGTGCATGACTGATGTGTAATACCTGATTCACACTTTCCCCTGTCCAAAACAAGTTCTTCATCTCGGATCATGATCCCCTGCTTATTTGAGTTATCATCATCACAACTACCTTGATCTGTCTCCTTAGTGTCCCTATTAAGGTCAGCAAGGGCACTGTATCTGTTATGCAGGGACACAGTGTTTATGGTTCACAGCTCTCACCCTGCCAGATCCCCCAGTTTTCCACACTGCCCTCCTGCAAGATATTTGTGGTAGAGGGGGCTGATAGCGCGGAAGCTCAATAAGAGCAGAAGGGCTGAACTGGACACCTAATTTCTGCCTGAAGAGCACAGATTACAGATCCTAGATAAGCAATCTGTCCTTGTAAACTAGTGATTTGTTTACAGATAGGACAGTTTCCAAGTTTGAAAAGAGTACTGCAAAAGACAGCTGTCATGAATTCTGCCCCTCTCTATGCTCATTTTTCCAAGTTCTGTAACTTTTTTAAAAAAAATGCTTTGTAATTTGCCTTGGGGAGAAAAGCATACTTTGGGTCTTGTGTATGTCTTTGAACATATAATAAAGATGAAATTAAAAGAACATCTTTATTCCACTGGTGCCAGATTTAGCAAACACATGTTTTTGAACCTTTTTGTTCAAAGTATATAATCTTTGAAAAACACAAACTACAACAACTATCCATGCTGAGTCGAAAGAGTTTTTTTAAATCAATCTGAAGGAACAAGATTCCAATCACTCTTACCTCAGAGCTGAGAAGAGCCTGCCAATGCAGGTTTGCAAGGGAAGAAGAATAATCAGCACCGCCATCCCTGCAAGGCAGGATGGGCCAATCTCAAGCCACAAAAGGACAGTCACAGCTATTGCCTGAAGGGGTCCAGCCCATAAGAAATGCAAGAAAATAGTCACCTAGGCAAAAAAGAAATACACAAGACTCACAAAATGAACTGATATACACACACACACACACACACACACATATATATATATATATATGTGTGTGTGTGTGTGTGTGTGTGTGTGTGTGTGTGTGTAAATTACTAACAAAGAATTAAAGGGAAACTGAGATGCATTTCTGACTCCTTAGTCGTCCTCAGTCAGCTATACCCTTCTGAGATTCGAACCTGGGCTGATTGCATACAAGGCAGTGTTATCAGCCCAGGTTCGAATCTCAGAAGGGTATAGCTGACTGAGGACGATTAAGGAGTCAGAAATGCATCTCAGTTTCCCTTTAATTCTTTGTTAGTAATTTACACAAATATATGAATTGTCCGGTGTGACTACTGCCTGTTTGATAGCCTTCAAGATAGGCTGAAAACAGGAAATAAAGATTTGCCCCATGTTTGGGGCCTAGCAAGGTAATCTAAATAGTTAACATTTGAAACATATATATATATATATATATATATATATATATATATATATATATATATATATATATATATTTATTTATTTATTTATTTATTTATTAGTTTTTATAAACCGCCCTTCTCCCGAGGGACTCGGGGCGGTGTACAGAGGAAGGGAAGGTATACAGACCGAACAATAAAATAATAAGAAACACTAATGCACACAAACTGGGACCCCAATTAACGCTATCATGCCAGGCCAGCCTGCTGGAACAAAAAAGTTTTTAAGTCGCGACGGAAGGTACGGAGGTCAGGGGCCATCCGGATTTCGGTAGGTAAGGTGTTCCAGAGGGCTGGCGCACCCACTGAGAATGCCCTCCCCCTGGGGGCCACCAGCCGACATTCCTTGAGCGGTGGCATATAAATGCCTCCTACATATTGCTGTCTATAAAATGCTATAAAATTTACCCTGGACATTTAAGGAACACTTCAAATGACACAGTTTAATACTGTCTGGTTTGTGAGAGTCTGACCCACATCTCGTGAAACCAGCATATTTACTTTTAATCTACACAAAATCATCTACAGGCAGAGTTAAGGCAAATGAGCTGCCCAAGGTTAAAATAATGAACTTTGCGCTTAGCTGAATGATCTCAAAAAACTAAGCACAGTCATGTCTGATTCATACTTTCTTGGCTACAATGAAATATCAGAACTATAGCTGAGACTAGGATGCTTAAAAACTACCCTAAAAGAAGAGTGGCAAATCAACTTTTTAATATTGCTTAGAAATCTTGCATAGACATATCTCTTAGCTCACAAGGAGGGAAGCCCAGTTTGAAGGGGACTTATTGTTCTGCCACTGCAGTATCCTTGAATGAATCATAGATACCCTTGTTCTATTCCAGCCTACGACTGGCTCTGTTCAAATGTCAAGGACAACCCCTTTTTATAATCAACAGGCTGGAAAAAACCCAACCCAATTTATTTACAAAAAGTTCAAACAAGACTTAAACCAAAAGGTTAAACAAGAGTTAAACAAGAATAACAGACCAGGACTCTAGCAGAAGATCTTCAAACGGTTGCCTTCAGCAACCAGCACCTCCCACACCTTCCCCTTTTATCAACAGTCCCAAGGCGTGGCTTCTCATTGCCTTCTCCCGAGTTGCCTCATTGCCTTCCTCTGTTCTGCTCTGCTAGATTGCCTCCTGCTCCTAGCGGCCCTGAACAGAGCCAGCTGTGGATCATCTTCTTCCAATCCCTCGTACTCACACAGCTAAGTCTGAACAAGATGGGAGGGGCCAGGCTGAGAGTCCTGCAATGCATCAGAACCTCCCTCTGACACCAAAGGCTCTCCAAACCCTTCTTCTTCCTCCTCCTCTTCAGAATCATCCGACTCAGCTTCCGGAATCACAGGCTGATGCTGAATCACAACAACCCTTGGCAGTTTTTAAAAGCCAACATGAGCCAGTTTAGTCTAGTGGTTAAGGCACCAGGCTGGAAAGTGGGAGACCACAGATTCCAGTCCCACCTTAGTGGGACTTGAAAGCCAGCTGAGTGACCTTGGGCCAGTCACTCTCTCTTGGCCTAACCCACCTCACAGGGTTGTTGTTGTGGGAGAAATAGGAGAAGGAAAGTGTGTTGGATATGTTTGGTGCCTTGAGTTATTTGTAAAAAAAATAAAGGTGGGATATAAATAAATAAAAATAAAATTAATAAAAATAAACTCTCCACCTCTACTGCAGCCCCCACCCCCAAAAGAGAGAGAAGGGAAAGAACAAAGTCCTCTTTAAGATTAGAGACTACAGATAGTCCTTGACTTACAACCACAACTGAGCCCCAAGATTCATGTTGCTAAGTGAAACATTTGTTAAGTGGGTTTTACCCCATTTTACGATCTTTCTTGCCACAATTAAGTGAACCACTGCAGCTGTTAATTTAGTAACTTAGTTGTTAAGTGAAGCTGGTTACCCCATTGGCTTTGCTTGTCAGAAGGTTGCTAAAGGGGATCACGTGACCCCCGGAGGCTGCGACCATTATAAATATGAACCAGTTGCCAAGCGTCTGAATTTTGATCATGTGACTACAAAAACACTGCAATGTTGTAAGTGTGAAAAAGCGTCAGAAATTTTTTTTCAGCACTATTGTAACTTCGAACAGTCACTAGGTGAACTGTTGTAAGTCGAGGACTACCTGTATGAGTTATTCTTCTTATCACAATCCTCCATTCTAAAAAAACATCTGCTTGGGAATCACCGCAATATAAGATACACCCCGCAAAGGATTTAATATAGCCTTTAAAAACATTTTTATCCACTGCATACACATACAAGCAAACCCAAGGACTTTCATTCTATCTTGCTGTGAATAAAAAGGAAAGGCCACTACCTAAGATCGCTCTTAAGCTAAATCATTCAAAATGTGTGTCTCCCTTAGGGCTTACCTGATCAAATTTATTCACGTCGTTTGATAAAAGATTTACAATCTGACCGGTTGTTGTTTTTGACATGGCTGCATTACTCAGACGAAGTGCCTAAAAGCAGAAACAAACTTATTCAAATGTCAGATTCATACACTGAATAGCATTTAGTCGCAGCATTTTCCCAACTTAGCTATCTTTTGTCTTTTTTCAATATTTCCTTTAAAACAAAAATTAAATATACTACTCAAACATTTTTCCAAGTTTCAATAATCACCTTACGGGAACAATGTAAAGTGAAAGAAACTCCCAAAAGCAGGATCAAAACTAAGGTTTAGGTTTAAGTTAACAGACAGTGAAAAAGAAGACCATGACATGTCATCCTGAGTTATAGTATGTGAACCTGCCATTTTAGTCCATAATCATGGTTTATGCTTAGACCAGGGGTCAGCATAAACAGTGAAAGAGCCACTCGGAACCAGTTCCCTCACAAAAGGAAAAACTGGGAGCCACAAAAAATGTGTGCACATGTGTGTACATGCGCGCATGTGCAGAACAGGGTTTGACTGAAGAGCCAAGGCAAGATATGCACCTACTCTGCATATTTGAATTGATTGGTTGAACTTTTTTAGTCCCACTTTTTTTTTTGGACTGCACATGGCAGAGTACTGGGAGCCGCAGGAGACGGCTGACCTGTGGCTTAGACTGTTGTGTGAATCTAGATAATTATGATCTACTGAATTTACTTTTGTGTTGCATATGAACCCAACTTCTCCAGAGCTAGTAAGTGATTGTATCATTTGCACTTGCTAACTATATGGATCAGAACAGCACTGTAATTTCTCTTTTTCCAATGTATATGATCCTACATTAAGTAGAATAATATAGAGTACTATACTTAATGGTAAAGATTTCTTTCTACAATTTGATTCTCCTTTTTAATAGCATTTAATTTGGTCTACCTTGCAAGATTGATTTACCTCAAAGAAGAAAGGTTTAATAAGTCTACTTCCACACCTCAATGTTTTATGGTCAAGAGATAAGCTTAGGGCAATATATTCCTTTTACATTGTTTTTCACTTTTCTCTAGTAACTGCCAGAAAATAAACCAAGGTGTTACTCTCATTCAAATGCCAGGATTAAGAGGAAGCGACTCCACAGAACACTCTTCCATCTGCAAAAAAAAGTGATGTTTCTTTTTTTACCAAAGAAGAACTCTGGGATAGATTCTTCCTTTTGCAATGCCATACTCTGCAAAGCCCCAGCGCCACAACTTTTCCTGTTCTAAGGGTTTGTTTAGAAATACAGGTAGTCCCTGACTTATGATCACAATTGAGCCCAAAATTTCTCTTGGGAAGCGAGACATTTGTTAAGTGAGTTTTGCCCCATTTTACGATCTTTCTCGCCACAGTTGTTAAGCGAACCACTGCAGTTTATAAATTAGCAACCCGGTTGTCAAGTGAATCTGGCTTCCCCATTGGCTTTGTTTGTCAGAAGGTTGCAAAAGGTGGGTCACATGACCCTGGGACACAGCAATAGTTATAAATATGAACCAGTTGCCAAGCGTCTGAATTTTGATCACCTGATCATGGGGATGCTCCAAAGGTCGTATCTTTGAAAGACGGTCATAACTCACATTTTTCAGTGCTGTTGCAACTTTGCACAGTCACTCAGCGAACTGTTGTAAGACAAGGACTACCTGCTCTAGGGAAAAAGGCTATGTCAAAAACTGAGGAAAGTATTTTGGGGAAATCTACTTCAGATAAAGGAAAGGAGTCAATTTCTCTCTGTGCACTTCTCATACAATAATGCTGGCAACATTTTAAGGGCAGAACTCCTGTTTGTGTTTCTCCAAGCTACAGTATAGTGCATTGTCTGAGAATTACAAGCATAGCCAGATCTTTAAACAGTGGAACAACCTGTACTCATTCCCACACCTTATTCTTCATGCTAACCATGAGAACCAATTCACGGAGTCAAATCGCTCTCCAGGATCTTGCTTTTCTTAAAGATTTAACAAAAGTGTCACCCAATTAGTGATATTCTGTAGGAAACCAGTTTTTCTTGTCTTGATAGAACTTTAACCCAGAAGTATGATAAATACCCACCAAGATCAGATGCATTAGACCTGATATAAGAAGACTTATCTTGTTTTAAAACGTACAAAGCATTTAAGTATTTGAAAGAATTAAGTTTCTCATCAACTAAATGGCAAGAAGGCGACGGGCAGCAGGGAGAAAGTAGAACTGCTTAATTCCATCTTTGCATCTGTTTTGAAGCAAAAGGAAGAAGCAGCCCAACCTATCTAAAGCAGAAACAAGGGAGACAGAACAGGTATACAAGTCAAAATAGGCAACGAATTAGTAAGGGAATGCCTATCCACCTTGGATGAGTACAAATCAGCTAGGCCAGATGGTTTATGCATCACTGTTTTGAAGGAGCTGGCAGATGTAATTTCGGAACCAGCTGGATGTAATCTTAGGCAGGACAAGAAGTAATGGGTGGAAGCTTATTAAAGAGAGATCCAACCAAGAAGTAAGGAGAAATTTTCTGACAGTAAGAACAATTAATCAATAGAATAGCTTCCCTCCTAGGGATGTGGAGACTCCATCACAGGAGGTTTTCAAAACTGAACTGGACAACCATTTGACTAGGATGATATAAGATCTCCTGGTCTGAGCAGAGAGTTGGACTAGAAGACGTCCAAGGTCCCTTCCAGCCCTATGATTCGATGATTCTAAAGAAGTTTTCCTATAGTGCACTCCCACACGCTTGTGAATAATGTGAACAAACATGTGGAGGCTAATCACAGTATAATAAATGTGTAGAAAATGATGAACTCCCTTCTGTTTCCCACAGTGTGATTTCCATGGCACTACAGACAGGACATAAAATACTGGAACACCAACATCTATTGTAATCAGAATAAGACGTCAAAGTAACAAGTGCTTCATTTTCAACACACTGAATGGTGAGTCCTTAAGGATAAAGCTACACAGTAAATTAATTTTCTTTAAACCAAAAATTAAACTTAACATAAAGAGAAGCATAATACTTGGTCATTGTTTCACAGAAATATTATTGCATACAAAATTTAGCAGTAAGACTATCCTGTGGATTTAACGGTGAACAGATAAACATTGCATCATTTTATCAATAATATACAAATCTTTTGCTTAAGCAAAGAAGAAAAACCTTAAACCTAAAGGTGAGCTATCTCAATGTCCTCTAAAATTTCTAATGCAGGATAATACATACAGAGAAATGCCTCTCAGATTCTTCCTATGGGTTGAAAAAACTCTGGAAATCCTATTCTCCTTGCATTTGTCTACTATCAGAAAAAACAATTCAGGAGCAGCCTACTTATTTTTGAATTAAAACTTTAAGGCTAACACATTATTTTGATAGATCATGTTGTTGGTAACTAGTTACTGCTAAGAAATCCATATATCCTGATGCTTATTGTTCTGTATGGCTAAAAGAGTGGGTGACTTTCCAAAATAAGAAGTAATTCGAGTTAACGGGTCAGAGTTAAGATTTGGATGACATGGCTATTTATGGTATGATAAGGTTAAAGTAAATGTTGATTTTAGTAATCACTTTGTTAGATGTGCCATCCTAAGAGTTTGGAATAAATATAAAGTAATATAAAATTTGGCTGTCTCTCCAGAAAGCTTTTTTTTAGTGAAGAAATGCTGGTGAGGCCAGAGAGGTAGGTAAAGGTAAAGGTAAAGGTTCCCCCGCACATGCGTGCTAGTCATTTCCGACTCTAGGGGCCGGTGCTCATCTCCGTTTCAAAGCCGAAGAGCCAGCACTTGTCCGAGGACGTCTCCGTGGTCATGTGGCCGGCATATTTTAATTATGGTGACCCTATCCTCAAATCTAAAGAGGAGTTAGAAACAGAAGGATGTGTTTTCGATTGGTTTACAATTGAAAGAAAGACTTAAACTAGACAAATAGGGTTGGAGGATTGTTCTTGACTACTATTTACCGTATATACTTGAGTATAAGCCGAATTTTTCAGCCCACTTTTTGGGCTGAAAAAATCCACTTCGGCTTATACTCCAGTCAACAAAAAAAAAGAACTGTCCCTTCGTTCGGAACAGGCTGCTGAGAGAAGGGAGGGCTGGGCTCCGCACGGCTGCCTCAGCAGTTGGCGCGGCCGAGGGTCAGGCGTTCGCCCGCCGAACAGCTGATGGGCGTGGGCGTGGCCGGGCTGTCCCCAGAGCCGGGCGGGTTCCACCGGCATTCGGCGTTCGCCCGCCAAACAGCTGATGGGCGCGGGCGTGGCCGGGCTGTCCCCAGAGCCGGGCGGGTTCGGCGTTCGCCCGCCAAACAGCTGATGGGTGCGGGCGCGGGCGTGGCCGGGCTGTCCCCAGAGCCGGGCGGATTCCACCGGTGTTCGGCGTTCGCCCGCCGAACAGCTGATGGGCGCGGGCGTGACCGGGCTGTCCCCAGAGCCGGGCGGGTTCCACTGGCGTTCCGCGTTCGCCCGCCGAACAGCTGATGGGCGCGGGCGTGGCCGGGCTGTCCCCAGAGCCGGGCGGGTTCTATCGGCGTTCGCCCACCAAACAGCTGATGGGCGTGAGCATGGCCGGGCTGTCCCCAGAGCCGCAGGAATGGCTAGTAAAGGTGGCGGCAGTACGGCATTTGCGTTTCTCTGTGTGTCAAGCCCCGTGCGCCCGACACACAGGAGGGGGGGGGAACGCTGCTTCCTTGCCAGCCATTCCCGCGGGTCTGACACACACACACCCGCGCGCGCACGAGGAGGGAAACGCTTGACTGCCGCCTCCCTAGCAGACCTTCCCTGCGGGATGTGCTGCCAGGTGTCAAGCCCTACGGGGGAGCACGACCGGTGGCAACTACCCAGCATCAGAGAAGGCCCAGCTGCGCCCGCGCCCATCAGCTGTTCGGCGGGCGAACGCCGGACCCGCGGCTGCGCCAACTGCTGAGGCAGCCGTGGGGAGCCCAGCCGGTGGAACCCGCCCGGCTCTGGGGACAGCCCGGTCACGCCCACGCCCATCAGCTGTTCGGCGGGCGAACGCCGAACACTGGTGGAATCCGCCCGGCTCTGGGGACAGCCCGGCCACGCCCGCGCCCATCAGCTGTTCGGCGGGCGAACGCCGGACCCGCAGCCGCGCCAACTGCTGAGGCAGCCGTGGGGAGCCCAGCCGGTGGAACCCGCCCGGCTCTGGGGACAGCCCGGCCACGCCCGCGCCCGCGCCCATCAGCTGTTCGGCGGACGAACGCCAAACGCCAGTGGAACCCGCCCGGCTCTGGGGACAGCCCGGTCACGCCCGCGCCCATCAGCTGTTCGGCGGGCAAACGCCGAACGCCAGTGGAACCCGCCCGGCTCTGGGGACAGCCCGGTCACGCCCGCGCCCATCAGCTGTTCGGCGGGCGAACGCGGAACACCGGTGGAACCCGCCCGGCTCTGGGGACAGCCCGGCCACGCCCGCGCCCATCAGCTGTTCGGCGGGCGAACGCTGGACCCGCGGCCGCGCCAACTGCTGAGGCAGCCGTGGGAAGCCCAGCCGGTGGAACCCGCCCGGCTCCGGAGACAGCCCGGCCACGCCTGCGCCCATCAGCTGTTCGGCGGGTGAACGCGGAACGCCAGTGGAACCCGCCCGGCTCCAGAGACAGCCCGGCCACGCCCACGCCCATCAGCTGTTCGGCGGGCGAACGCCGAACGCCAGTGGAACCCGCCCGGCTCTGGGGACAGCCCGGTCATGCCCGCGCCCATCAGCTGTTCGGCGGGCGAACGCGGAACGCCGGTGGAACCCGCCCAGCTCTGGGGACAGCCCGGCCACGCCCGCGCCCATCAGCTGTTCGGCGGGCGAACGCTGGACCCGCGGCCGCGCCAACTGCTGAGGCAGCCGTGGGAAGCCCAGCCGGTGGAACCCGCCCGGCTCCGGAGACAGCCCGGCCACGCCTGCGCCCATCAGCTGTTCGGCGGGTGAACGCGGAACGCCAGTGGAACCCGCCCGGCTCCAGAGACAGCCCGGCCACGCCCACGCCCATCAGCTGTTCGGCGGGCGAACGCCGAACGCCAGTGGAACCCGCCCGGCTCTGGGGACAGCCCGGTCATGCCCGCGCCCATCAGCTGTTCGGCGGGCGAACGCGGAACGCCGGTGGAACCCGCCCAGCTCTGGGGACAGCCCGGCCACGCCCGCGCCCATCAGCTGTTCGGCGGGTGAACGCGGAACGCCGGTGGAACCCGCCCGGCTCCAGAGACAGCCCGGCCACGCCCGCGCCCATCAGCTGTTCGGCGGGCGAACGCCGGACCCGCGGCCGCGCCAACTGCTGAGGCAGCCGTGGGAAGCCCAGCCGGTGGAACCCGCCCGGCTCCGGAGACAGCCCGGCCACGCCTGCGCCCATCAGCTGGTCGGCGGGCGAACGCCGGACCCGCGGCCGCACCCACTGTCGGGGGGGCGAACGAGGGCGGCCATGAACGGCCACAGAGCACACGTGCCGGCAGGGATGGCTGGGAGAAGGCTGGAGACGGCTGCCGGTGGTCGCGCAGCTCCATCAGCTGAGAGGCGGCAAGAAACAGCCGCCGGCGGAGTCAACGAGCAGCTCGTCGCGGCACAGAATATAGATATGTTGCTAAGAAGGGGCCAAGCTTATACTTATACTCGGCTTATACTCGAGTCAATAACTTTTTCCAGTTTTTTGGGGTAAAATTAGGGGTCTCGGCTTATACTCGAGTCGGCTTATACTCAAGTATATACGGTAATTATATCCTCTGCAAGCAACATTATGCAAATGCAAATTACAGAATCTACATCATGGTAACATAAAGAGAATGAGAACACCATCTATTTCATGCAAAATTAATTGCACTAGGATTCACTAAATTGTGGGTCCAATATAATTTTTAAAAACTGGAAAAAAAAGTTAGTGATTTCAATGAGTTCTGGAATATTAAGAGGTTAAATGGAAAAGTAGTTAGAACCCTAAAATAAGGAGACAGGAACCCAACGTGAACCAATAAGCTTTTTTCCATTCCTTGTTTTTAGATGCAGTATTGGTTGAAAGGCTTTTTTCATGATTCCCAAAACACACCACAGTATATTATTCAGAACAGCAAATTAGTTCCTCAGAGATTACGGTAGTTTATGCACAAGAAAGCATCATACCTAATGACAGCAGAGTTCCTAAGAAGTATCAGGTGGAAGAGTGCAGGCTGAAATGCAAACTTAGCTTTTCTACAAGTGCATCATAACAACTACAGTGCTGTGCAAAAGTCTTAGGCTGCCACCCGCTTTTTTGTTTTAGCAAACTTTTAATGACAGTCCATTGTTATTTTTCAGTCTTGAATACAACATCTTGAATATCCATTTTTGTTTGACCTTGCTGATACAAAAGTACTCGTGTTTCCCTGAAAATTAAACTCAGTCTTATAAAATTTTTTGCCTCCAAAAGAGCATTAAGTCTTATTTTTAGGGGGACGTTTTCTTTTTTCTACTGTCTCGCCTCACCGCAGCGGCACCAACAGCCCTATACAGCAGGAGCCTGCATGCCCGCAGCTGGCCCACTTCTTCTGCGGCCGCTCACCACCGCTCGTGCACATCACCCCCCTAGCTTCTGTTTCATCGAGAACAGAGCCCTGGGCTGACACATAACTCTGCCGGCAAAACGTAGGCTGGGGGGTGACACGGACCAGGGGTTGAGGACCCCTGGCCTACATGATGTATAATATAGAAAAATATTAAAATTTTCAATGTAATTAAAAATACTACTAAAACAACAATCATAAAAGCTCAAGCCAGAAGATAAAAGTGTAGTTAAATACTCTAAAATAAAACATAATTAAAAAGAGTAACAGATGAAGAAATGTCTGAGATAGGTTAAAAGTAAATAGTAAATACTGTCATTCCATTATTAATATCTTCCAGAAAGCCAAGAAGGATGGAGTTGGCTTGATCCAAGTAACATATACCAATGAGCACACTGGCAACTCTGTTCTCGGCCCATTGCATTTTCCATGTAGTCTTCAAAGGTTGCTCACTTAGCATGCAGTGCAGTAGTCTAACTGAGTGGTAATGAAGGTGTGAGGTACTGTAAGCAAGTCCTCCTGCACTAGGTAAATATATATCCAAGCTGTAAGCTACAAAGCAGCTCATATAAGTTACCACAAAATGCAACAGTTCCATTACAAACAGAACAGCTACTTTAAAATAGAGTATGAGGTACTTCTAAAATGCATAAGTAAATAAAAATAGATTTAGATAAAGTACTCCCTTCTAGATGCATACAGTACTGATGCTTTTTAAAGTAAAACTGATGGGCCAATTTCCCATGGAAGAAAAATCTACAGGAAAGGGCCCTCAGTGTAAAAATACTGCAATCTTTAAAAGTACCCCAGTATTATTAACCTAGAAAGACATACTAGACAGAACACATAAGACAGAAAGCTTAGTTGCATGATGGCTGAATTAAATCACACCCTTCCTTACTATAAATGTAGCATACCTTGAAACATTTTGAGATAATTCTTGACTACAACAAAAATGAATGTAGGAGGAAGCCTAAAACTGGACAACACTGTTAGAAAGAAATCTACCTAGCCCCCTTCATTTCTCCTAATTTTTCACCAGTATGATAAATTTTCGCATTAAAAGTCATAGGAAGAGCTAGCAGTTCATAACGGCAGCCAACTTTTTCTAGCCTGCTGCTTTTTCTGGAGATTTCAGCCCATGGCCTGTCCACTTAGAACGGAATTTACATATGACACATTGATGTAATCTTAACATTCTTTTCATGAAGAACCACGTATTTCATCACCTTGCTAAGCTAATGATTCCAGCAACACTTGTTTGCTTCCCTCACAATGCAGGACAAGCACTCACCTATGTTAAGGGTCCTGTTTATTGAGATAAAGAAAATCTATTACTTACCTTGTGATAAATCATATGGCACATGGCTACCCTCAGCTTCATGCCAGCACGTTGTACATGATAAAAATACAGATGATGAGTGATGGCCAGAATCAAAGTGCACACAGATAAGGCTGCAGCAGAGCCATAGACGTAGGCCAAAGCATTTTCGTCAACATGTGAAGAACCAATCTTTTCAAAATACCCAATAATCATGCCCAGAAATATTGGCTGAATTATTATCAGAGTTTCCTTAAGAAAAGAAAAGAAAAGAAAATTTCAATTAAAGTGGAACAATTGAAACAAAATGTTCCTCTTCTTATTTTTAATTATCCTGTGTATGGTACTAAAGCAAGGCTGTGCAAAGTGTTACAAATACAAAACACATTACAGGAAGGATTCCAAAGCTGCAGCCACAACAAAATTATCCTGAACTCAAAATATTTTGAGCTTGGAACTCTTCTGGTATGTATTCACTTATTACATTTCTATAATAGCCTGTATAAAATTGGTACAGTGGGAAGAGTATGTTGTGATTCAGTGTCAGCCTGAGCTCCCAGCAGCTGAGTCTGAGGAATCTGAGGGGGTGTGTGGAGAGCCTTCGGTGTTGGAGGGAGGCTCTGATGCACTGCAGGACACTCAGCCTGGCCCCTCCAGTCGTGTTCCTCATGAGGCTCAGCTGTGTGAGGAGGAGGTGTCGGACTCAGAGAAATCACAGCTGAATCTGTTCAGAGATGCTAGAAGCAGAAGGCAATCCAGCAGAGCAGAACAGAGAAAATCAATGAGGCAACTCAGTGAAAGGAGGAGAAGGCACTGAGAAGCCACGTCTTGGGACAGATAATAAAAGGGGAAGGTGTGGGCAGTGCTGGTTGCTGAAGGCAACCGTTCGTAGACATTCAAAGAGAATCCTGGTCTGTTCTTGCTAATCTGTTTGACTCTTGTTTGTTGACTCTAGTTTGATGTTTTGAATCATTTATTGAAGAAAATATTCTGCTGCTTTTTTGTTTAAAAGACTCTATCATTTTGGAACTGTAAATAAATTTGGGTTGGGTTTTTTCCAGCCTATTAATTTGTCAAAAGGAAAAAGGGGTTGTCCCTGTCACACAAACAGGGCCGGTCGTAGGCTGGAACAGAACAGAGTATTAGAGAGAGGTAAAGAGCACTTTTGAAGTTGAAACACTGGGCACACCAATACACTCCGGCCTATCTTAACTCAAAAGCAAAAAGTAATGTAATTCATCATTCTGCAAAATGATGTCATGTCCCCGTAATATCATTGGGGCTTCTGATGGACATCTTCAGTTTCTTCATCTACCAATTATGTACATGTCTTTGAGTCTAAAGTAGAGTAAGAGCAGAAAAGTACTCTACGTCTTAGAGCAGAGAATAGTGATATAGACAAGAATAAAATCAGAGAAGCACCTTGATCAAATCTATTAAAAGCCAGGATTTCACAGCACAGTGGTGGTTCTTCTTACAAAAGTTTTTAAGCTGGATTGGTACTGATGATTCTATTGCAGATCTGGAGTTAAAGTAAGAATCTGGTTTGTACTGGAATAACACAAGGAAAGTAAAATCTGAACCTGGCATTGTTCATTTGCAGTTTGCTTTTCTCATTGTTAGTGTTATTGATGACTCTTTCTCACTGCTAAATTAACTTGGTTCCTAAAAACGTTATGCCTTCTACATATGTCAGACTGTATCAACCAGGAGGAAAAAAAAACCCAGAACATTTCAGGATGGATGGATAGACGGATAGACAGGTAGATAAACGGATGGGTGGGTAGACACAGCAGACAGGCATTTATTTTATTTCTTAATATTTTCTCTTTTAATGATAAATATAATGGTTTAGACCAGGGGTATGCAGCCAGCAGCCCATCAGCTATGTGTGGCTTCTGGGGTCTTCCTTTGCAGCCTATGAGGCTATTACAAAAATATAATTAATTTTATTAAAATTAATACTTAGTCAAGAAATTATGAGTTTTAGTTTTATGTGCAAAAGAAATCATTCCCTGAACTATTAATTCCCCTTTACCTCATAATTGTGACCTTTTTCATTTTTATGTAATTTGGCAAAAACTGGTAGGTTTAGATTGGCCCCAATGATTTGTGGATACAATTGTGCCCTGGGCCCTTTGAAGTTGGACATCCCTGGTTTAGATGATAAGAACATCTATATTCAGACAATCTTTCATAGACCATGGTCCTTCCCTTTATTATTTTGTTTAAAACTAGCACTGTGATAAAATGAAATATAAGAACCAGTATCAATGACTTGTTATTGGGTTTGATTATAGAATCAATTTTTTTGCTTGTTTGTTTCTTCAATCTGAGAAATGAGAGATTTTACAATCCTTACTATTAAAATGGTTTATAAGTCCGTTTGTAACAAAAAAATAAAAAGTAATCAATAAATTTATAAATATTGTCTGCAAAATTGTATTTTTCCACTGAACACACCAATCATATTTCTATGAGGAAACCAATTTAATGTAGATATAAATGTGTTATGCATCATTTTATATCTGTAAAGGGTGCTAAAAGGAAATATTGAATACATTTTCATTTTCTCCATTTTTTTTCATTTTTTTTCCTGTTGCTTAAAATTTTCTAGAAGAGTTATAACATTAGGCAGGGAGTAGGCATATTAATGTAACCACCTCACAATTTTTGCTTGCAGATTTGTTTTTTAATAGTACATCTCAGAATATGTTACCTCAACCAATGTAAAACAACCCAGCACTAAATAAGATTTCCAATAACAAAGTATAATTGCTTTTGTTAAATGTGGAGTTCTTGCTTCTTTTTCAGCCTTTTGCACTTCTTTATCCCAGTACCTATAGATACAAGAATTAAAATTAGATGAGAGAAGTCAGAAAGAATTCAATATATCTTAGCTGCAGGCATTTTTTATAGCTAAGCCAGGTCATAAAATAGTAACTTTACAGTGAGATACCGCCCAACGTCAATCTCCCTAAAAACCTCTTTCCAACTTTGTATTCTTAGATATGTTGGCTACGTGTCCCATAATTCCCAAAAAACGCCCTATCTGAAGCATGTGAAGGTAAAGAAGTATAGCGTGTACAAAGTTTGTACAAAGATTTCAAGGCAAGTCCATGGTGCTTATTCATACTGATAGTAGTCATAGGAAGTGATAGCTCCTAACTAAACTTGACTGACCTTGATAAAATTTAACAGATTGCAAAAGATTATAGAGCTCACTTTGGGATATGGAAGCAATGAACAAACTGTTAAGGGAGGACTTTGTGAGAAAATTATAGGAGAGTATGAGGTAAAAAGTTCAAAGTAACCCTGCCTTGGTTTTGTCACTATAAAACAGGACAAAAAGAAATCTGGACAGGCTTCCAGCACTCCTGGAATCCCTGTCATGGTCATTTCTTGACTTTGCCTACCTGAAGAGCTGAAATAGACTCATATTTGCTTAATATTTGGAAGGGTGGCCAAGGGCTGTAGATTATACTGGAAAATCTGAGGGGGGAAAAATCAATAAACAGGTGGTGGCTCTCTACTGTTGCCACTGGAAAGAATCCAGAAACCACACTTTGCAGGCTTTCCTTGTTATACTTTCCAGCCCAACAGAAGTCACCATGAGCCAAGTTCAACTCAAGAAGATTCTACTTTACCCAGAAATAGATAAGGCAAAGTATTTGCACCTCAATATTTTTCCTGGCATCATGTTTGGATCTAGAAAGGGCAACCCCTGCAAAGGCACAAAATTCAAGTTGTAAAATGATAATAACTTAAGGGAAAAAAAGAGGGATACAGCGTTAAGGGCACCATGATGGGTCATGTGATCACAAAGTCAATAACAGTCCATGCGGTCACCTAACAGACTTGCAGGGTTAGGAGTGCATTGATATCAGCCCTTCAAGGTTGTCCAGATCAGACAGCAGATTCCACAAGACGACTTAAAACTTTACTTTATTGAGAAAGGCTAGAGTAACAGAAATGCACAAGTCTTTGTTTTCCCTTCTGTCTCTCTTATACACCAGGAAGTCGAGGGTAACCAGTCTGAGTCTGCCTGCTTCTGCCTTCACATGGAATTTGGTTCTGATTACCTTTATTGACATTAGAGTATAAGGAAAAAAAAGACTGAATTATCTGTACTGAGACACTGGGGTTTACATACCATTGCAGCCTTTCCCCGAGCACCTTAGAAGAATCTTCAGTGAGTACTTTGTACATATCATCTTCTTCTAGTTTCCGTTTATGACCAATCACAAATAAAGGGTTTAGCCAGCTGTCAAAAGAAACATCACTCTCCATGTAATTATTGTACAAAACAGCGATGCACTTTCTTTTCTTTTTCTTTCTCTTTCTTTTTCTTTCTTTCTTTCTCTTTCTTTCTCTTTCTTTTTCTTTCTTTCTTTTCCTCTCCCTCTCCCTCTCTCCCTCTCTCCCTTTCCTTCTCATAACCCACACCTACATCTCTTTAAAAAGATTTAAGGTTAATTCACCCAGTCAGAAAAATAAAAAAAAACCCTTTTAGAGAGGATGCCCACAATAAAGCTACAATCAAATGCTTGGAGAGGGGGGATTTTAGAAGTTACAAACAAATTGGGAGGAGAAAGTTTTTTGGGAAGCTACTCTACAAATATCAGAAATGTTCATCAAAACATGAATCGTTAAGAATACATTAATAACAGTGGATGACAAACATAATATGTTGGATTTTACTGCCATGATTCCTAATACTGTAACCTTAGGAGAGCTAGTATTTTTAGATTAGCCACAGATCATTAATAATGCTAGTTGTTTTGTAAACGTTTTTTTAAATATCTGCCAGGAACTTCTAGCTATATATAGTTACAACAAATTAAGAGTGTCTGGGACCTGCTTGCTCTTTTTGTTCTGTTATGTTTGTGCAAAACTTTGAGAGTATGTAATGAAAATGGCTGCATCCGTGACGGGTTTGCTTGTTGCAAAAACAGCTTAATGAAGGTGTTCCACATGATTTTCAGCCTCCCAAACAGACCAGTCAGGAAACACAACCAGCTACAGTAATTCTACTTTATTGTAAAGCCACATTATTGGAGTCTTGCAAGTCTGAAAGTATAAGTCACCCACTGTCCCACCAGCCCATTGCTCACACAGCCTGGTTCCAAACAGGAACCAGGGGTTGGGGAAGCCTGCTATATTAGGTTGTGTGGTCAGGGACTTTTTGATAAAGTTGCATGGATATCCGCTTTGTCGGAATATGTTGTATAGATGCTCCATTTCCTTTTTCTGCTTTTCCGGGTTGCTGCAGTGTGTTTGGGCTTGTCTGAAGGCAGTCCTTATGCAGCTTCTCTTGTGGAAGGTTATGTTGTTGTTTTGGTAGTGGAGCACCTGCTTGGTATGGATAGTTTTTTCTGTACACTTGTGTTCCTAGTTTGCCTTTGTGGTCTCTGCTGATCAACTTACAATCAGCTCCTCAAATTGCGACTTTAATTGGGCCCGAAATTTCCATTGCTAACTGAGACATTTACAGTAAGTGAATTTTGCCTCATTCTACGACTTGCCAGGGTTGTTAAGTGAATCACTGCAGTTGTTAAGTTAGTAAAAATGGTTGTTAAGTGAATCTGGCTACCCCATTGACTATGCTTGTCAGCAGGTTGCAAAAGGTGATCCCATGGCCCAGGGATATGGCAACCGTCATAAATATGAGTCAGTTACCAAGCATCTGAATTCTGATCCCGTGACCAAGGGGCTGCTGGAGCAGTCCTAAGTGTGAAAAATAGTCAGAAGTCACTTTTTCCAGTGTCACTGTAACTTCGAATGTTCACTAAATGAACTATTGTAAGTCGAGGACCACCTGTATTGTGTACCTGCTTCCATTATAATAAAAGTATAATCATAAATTGGATGATATGAACTACTGTGTTTCCCCGAAAGTAAGACACTGTCTTATATTATTTTTGCCTCCAAAAGAGGCATTAGGTCTTAATTTTGGAGGTGCCTTATATTTTTCGTGCCACCTGCCTCGCCTCACGGTGGTGGCATCAACAGTCCCGTCCAGCAGCCCGCGTGGCTGCCAGCCCACTTCTGCTGCGGCCGCTCACGGCAGGAGGCCGCACAGCACATCATGCTGCTGCCGCCACAACGAGGCAAGGCAGGTGGGGGAGGGGGTAGAGCTGCCCCACACGCCCTGCACCCGCTTACTGGTACTTACCGGTAGTTTAGTCAGGCCTTCCAACTTCTCACAGGGAAAAAAAAACATTTTGTGAGAAGTTGAAAGATCTGACTGAACTTTTGTTAGTTCCAAAAACTCCATTTCCCTGCAGAAGAAGACATACACGCCAGAGCTGGAAAGCAGGTTAGCAAAGAAATGCTTTCAAGATGAGGGAGGAGCTGCACCGGGAGGAGTTGGCAGAGGACAAGGAGGAGGCGGCTGATCTATGGGCGAAGCTTAAAGAAAGCCTCTCCAGTGATGCATAGAGGCAGCAGAGCCGTTCGCCATCACTCCCCCCTGGCTCTGAAACGACGGAGAGGGACCAGGCCTGCCCCACCCATCCCATCTACTGTAGCATGGCAGTCCGGCTTGGGAGGGGAGTGAAAGGTCACTGATCAAGGAATGGGCTGGTGGGGGGCCCTGAAGTACCGGTAAGCGGGTGTGGGGTGCGTGGGGTAGCTCCATCCACTCCCTCACCTGCCTCGCCTCGTTGTGGCGGCAGCGGCGCGATGTGCCACACAGCCTCCTGCCCCATTGTAGCAGAAAGGTGGGACGGAGTGGGCAGGGTCCTAACTAGGGCTCATGTTTGGGTAGGGATTTTAGCCCCTCCCCCCAAAAAATCAGGGTAGGTCTTAGTTTAGGGCAGGGGCTTATTTTCGGGGAAACACGGAATTATCATCAGATTCAATGCACAGACTGGTAAACAGCATTAGGCATTCAATCCTGTACCTGAACTGCTCATACCCAAACTAAGACATTTTTCAATTTTCTATCGCATTTTCATCTAGCATCTCTCAACAACCCGGAAATCATTTTTTTTTAAAAAAAAAGAGTATGCAGACCTAAATGAACTTTAGTGTCCTGATAAGTACACATTGCTTTAACCTGACATTTCTTCTCTCTAGTCTTATATTTGTTCTGTTTGCTGAACCAATCTTTGCTGACCCAAGGGCAAGAAGAATGGACAATCATTACTCAAACTGCATAGTTTTTCAGTTCTCTTCCTGAATTCAAAACCCTTTCTGAGGGCATGCCCTTTAGACTTTCAATCGCTCCTTCAAATATTACAGGCAATGAACTATGTTTGTTAGCTCATTAGTTAGCAATGTTTTAGTGCCTTCTCCTGAGCAACCCTGAAAAGAATGACATTTTAAGCATTTACCACCCCCTTCCTCCCCTTCTACTAGGTCAGGGGTCCTCAACCTTGGCAACTTTAAGACTTGTGGACTTCAACTCCCAGAATTCCTCAGCCAGCAAAGCTGGCTGAGGAATTTTGGGAGTTGAAGTCCACAAGTCTTAAAGTTGCCAAGGTTGGAGACCCCTGTACTAGGCCATTGCCTTGGGCTATGCTTCCCTAACCTGGCTGGTGCTTTTTCTTATTTCCAAGAAATAGGAGTAGAGGAAAAATAACAACACACAAAACACCTTTGAGTCTAATTCTTTTGCTTCTTCCAAGAAAAGGGTCACCACATGTACATGGCCACAAGTTTTCTGTCCCCCTTCAGCCCTACACCCAGGGCTTTTTTTCTCATAGAACGCTCAGAACGGAGTTCCGGCACCTTTTTTGGATGGAACCTTGTAGGGTAGGCAAGGCGGGTTGTATGACATGTGTGAGTTCCGGCACCTTTTTTTTTTTTACAAAAAAAAGCACTGCCTACACCAAGCATTCATGTATCTTTGTATATGGCTGAATACAATAATTACAAAAAAGAATAGGAATCCCACAGACCCAAAGAAGTCGGAGAATTAGATGCTGAAAGTACTCCCTTAGCAAGATGGGTATGTAGCTGACTGTCTAAGTCAGGAAAAAGGTGATCCTGCATGTTTTTTTCTATACCAGCACTTTCATCCTTCTGTATATTTTCTATAATAAAAAGTATGCTTTGGAATGCAGTGTGTAAAAAAAATAATAAAAGTCTTTGTGTTTTCTGTACAGTGCACTGGAGTTATCCATTCCAACTGGGTTATCAAACATAACTTGTTTTTTAGCAACAGATCATTCACAGATCAAAATTTGTTCAAAGAACAGGTCAGATGCAAGCAAAAGATGGAAGAGATTTTAGATGCTGAAAACCTGGATAATTCAAAGAGCTAACTTCAAGCTCCTCTGCCTCCAGAATAAATTGCTTATAGTGCTGAACATTATTTATAGAGAAACATGAGAAAGAAACTTGGATCCTCTCTGAGCAACTCACTTATGGTAACTAGATCATAGGAAAGAGACTTGTTCGTTGCTACTTCCAGTCAAAGGATATTAATCACTGGCACTCCAGAATGTGATTAAGTGGGAATTAAGATTTCATTGGACTCTTGATTTGGGGTTTTTTGATTGTTTGTTTTGATAGTATTGTGCTTTTATTTCACTCACTGGACAGTTTCCTGCTAAATGGGCAGCTGTACGAATTGAACTGAACTGAACTGAGTTGAGTTGAGTTCAACTGAATAACTTTGTGTGTGGTGAAAACAAGTTACACAGCTGTTAATGAACTCTTTTAAATTTCAAGCCTGATATCAGAGGGGCCTCACCAAAAAAAAAAGATCCACAAGTGCAGAGTGTCAAACAGAGACAAGAAGAGATCAGGTTTAAAAACTTATTTTGCTGAGTCTGTCCATAATGATTCCTTCTCTGATTGTGTCACTGTGGATCGTAACCCCTTGTGAGGGAGGACCAGAACAAAAGGCAGAAAGTAGGGAGAGGAATGGCAGCCTTCAGTCTCCTTTTGGAGATATAAAAATAGCCACAACTCATCAGCCACAGCCATCCTGAGGAAGAAAAATTTTGGGAAAGGGAGGAAGTAATGGGCTATTTGCGTCATTCAAAAACAGCCTGTAATGTAGTGGGTCTGACGCAAGGAAGAGACGCCAGCCGGGGTACGTGTTCAGCTCTTTATTGGGTGGGGGACGTGCTGAGGAACGAGGGTTACCTGGCCTCCTTAAATATCTAGCCAGGTAGGCGTCCAGCCAATGGGGTTGGCCCTAGGTTTCCCGCCGAAACTAGGTTTCCCGCCAAACCCGTCCAGGCCAACACCCCCTAGTGGCTGTTGCTATGCAGATGCCTGCACTGGATACATAACACAGCCAACTTGTCATTGTTTTATTTTCAAGTACTGTATACCTCTGTGTGTGTGTTTGTGATTGTATATTATTTTTATTTTATACTGCTATTCAAAGTATATATTGTCCAGATTGCTTATTTTAATTTCTTCTTGTTGTATTGGTGTAGCACTGTAGCCTGAGCAAGCCTTTTAACATATTTTGATGTAATGCTGTCTTTCAGCCATTTTTTTCTCTGTATATTCTTTTCTTAACTGTCCTAGTGTCTATTTAGATTTGGATATTTTGGATATTTGAATACCAATTCTCTCATGCTGGTTAATGAGCGCAATAAAGTTAAGTACATAAATACAGCTAGTAAATTTTATCCTGCATTACCAGAATGCCCTTAGGCTAAGATTGAGATAATATTTATCTCTGCCTGCAAACTGAAACTAGGCTGTCTCTGGCCTTGTACCAAGCTACATTTTGGGAAGCCATCCAAAGCAATTGTATTATAAGCAGAGTGAGATGGATCAGGATAATTTTCTAGAAGCAGCAGCTTCCCTAGCTCCACTCCTAAATCTTAAATCCTAAAGTAGTAAAATAAAATACATAAACTTGTTAAGGACAATATATAACTAATTATATCAAAAGTAAAATCACAGGAGATTTTGCTTCTAAGAAAGCAAGTTTAAGATCAGTCAGTTATGAACTTCCAGATTCAGCCTGCATGACTCTATAGCCTGTGAGTCATATAAAGCAACCAATTCCTCATTTTCTTTCTGCAAGGAAATAAAAATACAGCAGGGCTGAATGTATAGATGCCAGGCATCTAGTAGGAAAGAAATTTGCATTTTGGTGGGTCATAAATTTTATCAGTATAGAGCAGGAGTCCCCAATCCCCAGTCCGTGGACCCGTACAGGGCCATGGCATGTCAGCAACCGGGCTGCACAAACAAGCAAAGCCCAATCCGCAGGATGCAGGCAGCACACAAAACCACACCCACTCCGCTCAGCAGAAAAACCTCTTGTCATGTAACCGGTCCCTGATGCCCAAAAGGTTGGGGACCTCTGGTCTAGAGAATATGGTCTATTTTCCTGGGGTTTGCTCAAACTCTGTCAATCCCAGGATAGAATATTTCCATTCCCAGATCCCCCCCCCAAAAAAAAGATCCTAAAGTTGTAAGATATGAGAATATCTGTACATAGAATTTTCTGCCTCCCCCCCCCTTGAAGAATTTTTTATTTTCTCCAAGAGGACAAAATTGGAACTACCTGTAGAAAAGCAAAGGAGATAATAAACAATACTGTTTCCACCTGCCCCCGCATCACTTTGGGGTACTGTATACATTACTTGATAAAATAGAGAAAATAGTTAATAAAAAGGAATTAGTATAAAATGCCAATGGCTGCACCCAACACGTCCTCTTTAATGCCTGGATGTCTCTGAAGATTATCCATTCTTCAGCTGAACAATTTAACCATTTTCCCAACATGCTTTCTTGCCTCATATATAAGAGTGTTAAGCAAGGTTTTAAGTCCCTATCCTCTAAAGCCGTGGTGGCGAACCTATGGCACGCATACCACAGGTGGCACACACAGCCCCCTCTGTGGGCACGCGCGCCTTCGCCCCCGTCCTAGGCTTTCAGCTGGGTTTTATAAAACCTTTTCGCTTTAGGCCTCCACCGCCGTGTGCAAAAAAAAAAACGTTCAATCATCAATCAATTTCAACTTCTCTTGGGGAAAAAAAGATCTCACAAAGTTGGAATTGATTGAACTTTTTAGTCCCACCCAGTCTGCTATTACCACCGCATCCACACCCACCCAATGGGCCACGCCCACTCAATTGGGCACATCCACCCAATTGGGCACACCCACCCAATGGACCATGCCCACCCGGTACCCTATGATACAGAAGTGAGTTTTGGGTTGCAGTTTGGGCACTCGGTCTCTAAAAGGTTCACCTTCACTAGATGCAAACAACCAGCACCACTCATAAATAGCTAAAGCATACAACTTCATAGTTCTCACAAGAATCTCCCCAGATGTTTGTGTTCCTCTGGGAACAAGCAGGTAAGATGTTGTGGATCTTAGGACGGGCTTAGGACGGTGCAAGGACCTACCTTCCAGCCTGGCTAGCATTTTCCCAACAAAAATTCAAGGATCCCCCCCCCTTAATCTGGGTGTCCCTGTTCATAATTGGACAAAGCCATTAGTCTTTTTTTTACATGTTTTGCTGTGCTGTTTCTTGTACTATGTCACATTTGGTGCTCTGAATTAATATTCCCCCGTTATGTTACCACATGATGGCCCAAAATGGAGATTATGCAGATCAATTTATCAAAGTTTCTACTGAAGTTGCTAAATTCTGCTCAATTGCAAGTATTGTTAAAAAGAGCTAGGTCTAGACTCTCATAATTGCAATTTGAGCAGCCCATAGGGTTTGTAATTAATTAGTGCTTGGTTACCTGTAATGGACCTAGAAAGTTGATGTTAGTTTCTCATTTCTTTTTGTTTGTTTGTTTTGTTTTAAGTTTTATCATGTTTTGTTTTGGCCTGACTACAAATTTAATAAATAGTAATAAATAAAGTTGATCATTGAAATTGTTCCTGCCGCACGAAAGGAGAAGCAATCTGAAGAATAGAGAGTGATCTTCTGATGGGCCCAGACACATTAAAGCCAATCAAATGCCCATGCTCCAGAGTTTCCCAATGTTTCCGGCTTTGTGGACTAACCGGGGTGGGGGGAGAGGGGGGAGGAAAGAAGGAGAGAAAATAGTTTACCTAAGCGACAAGCGTGAATGGACACACACAGCTCTAATTACACAAGTGGCCTGCATGCAAATGGAGCACACTTTCACACGGTCGCCCACTGCTTACACAAGTGAGGATGCATGCACAGGTTGGGGACCTTTGTCATAGTCAGCCTGTCACTGCTTCCACTATTCTCTAATGATTCATTAAGGGTCTATGGACTAGGGAACTCCCTATTTCAGTGACAAGATCTCAGCTGCACTGTTGACTACTGTACGTTATTTCATAATGTTCTATGGTTCCATATGGATCCTCTTCCCAATTTCAGGCACACAACCATTATTTGAATTTGCAATGACTAAATAAAGTAAAATCTGAATGATCTGTCCTTGTCTGAAAGTATTTAGGGTTTCACTTAGCCAGAGTTAATAAGATGGTTGCATGCCTCAAGGTATTGTGCAACACTTCAAACATTTTAAAGTGTTATATAAACTCTTCAGGACAAAAGCTATTATTTGGAGTGTATTCAATCTCCCGAATTATTCCAATTCAGACTATGTGACTTATTTACATTTTCAGGCTAAGCCTAAGAACAATTCAGTCAGAGATCAGTTCTTGATTTGCTTTCACATAGCAGACAGAATTTTGCCAGATTAAACCCTTACTACTCCCTGCTTGTACTAGGGAGTGGCTATCCTTACTCTCTGTCTGGAATGGGACAATTCACCGCAGCTGTTATGTATTAGGCTTTTTAGGAACACCTAAAGCACTTGTATAAGAGTCACCACCAGGAGGCGTTGAACTGTAACTGTTTTGACGGGAAGCAGTTTCGGCGGGAAACAGAGGTTCAATCTGATTGGTTGGCTGCGTACCTGGCCAGGTACTGGCCAGGTATATAAGGAGTGCAGGTAGCCCCTATTCCCTAGTACAGTCACTTCCACCAAATAAAGAGCTGTTATGTTGTACTCATCGGCCTGGCATCCTTCCTGCTCTCCAGAACCCACTACACAACAGCAGCCATCTCACTATGGTCATCTTACCACACCCAACTCAATGTGGCCATCTTGATGCAGCCAACTCACTGCAAGAAAACTCGCCGTAGTCAACTCGCCTTGGGACAACTCGCCACAGAAAATTCAATGCGGATTAACACAATAAATGTTATCTGCCATTGTTTCTGTGACATAATTTCTACCTTTGACAATGGAAATACTGTCAAAGAAACAGTAGCAGATAACATTTATCACATTGAGTTATCCCACATGGAATTTTCTGTGGTAAGTTGTCCCATGGCAAGTTGGCCACAGAGAATTGCCCCAGGGTAAGTTGGCCGTGGTGAGATGGCCCCTACACCCATGCTGCTACTTTTCCCCTTCTCCTTTCTGGAATGTGCTTCCTTATTTCTGGGAAACTGCCATTTCACTACTGTCCATCACCCCAGCACCCCCTCCAGGGACACCATCTCTGACACTCGGCAAATACAGATCTCAAAAAAGAATAAATTCTGCAGATAAAAAGGTATAAAAGTGTATGTGTATGGCAGAAATCAGTATTTTAAATGATGTGTATACAAATGGTTTTCTCATTTGACACATGGCTATTCTTGAAAATACAGTATATCGTGTTCAGTTCTTAGAGGCAGTGAGCCAAACAGAGACTGCAATATATTCTTGTGACTTTCATTAAAAAGCTTCAAAAATGAGGGATGGGTGGAAATTAAGCTACTTATTATTTTCAAAAGTGACATAAATGAAGGCTACTGCTAAGCTTGTAAGCCGCCCGGAGAAGGGCGGGATATAAATGGAATTAAAATAAAATAAAATAAAATAAATAAATTAAGTATGAAAATTTCAGTTTGCATCATTTCTAAACCAGTGTCAGTTGATAGGTCACAACTACATTGTTCTACAATCTACAATCATTTCAAGGGGATTTTTCCTTTAATCATCTCTCTCATATATTACGCATGTTAACTTGATTTATTGCTCAGACAGCTTTCCCCAATGAATTACCCAAGAATTATTCCAGCAGCCATTTCCAGAAATGTATGCATGACCACACACACATTAAAATCCACCTCTCTCACCCAAGCAGACGATCTGTGTTCTTAGCATTTTTTCTAAGACAGGTAAAGAAGAAGAACAAAATGGAGGTCAATGTAGATGACACCAATATTGCAAGCTGCACCATCAGCCTTTAGTTAAAATTTAAGGGGGAAGATCTGTGATGGCTTCTGAGATAGAACACATTTTCCATTGGCTCAAGGGCTATTCAAAGACTGTATTCAAAAGTGGGTTGATTTAAGGTACTTCCAGTCAAAATCCTAACTTTCCCCAAACACTTTAAGGCAGGGCTGAATATTTGAGGACCTGCCCATTCTGAGGACCAAGTATGGCTCTCGGCTCATGCCTTGGCATGCTGAAGAGCTTTGGAAACTGAAAAAAAATGCATATGCCTGGGGGGGGACACTTTTGGCACTCTGATTTATGAGCCATACCACTCTGTGATCTTCCCTTACCCTCAAGACATTACCCAAATTAACTTACGCATTGTTTTCTCTGCCTATTCTAAGATATGCCAGCGAAACAGGGACACTAACCTCACAATCGATACAAAAGTCTCGAATGGCGCAAAGAGCCATGGAAAGATGCATGCTCAGCACCACATGACAAGACAGAAAGACCTGCACATGGATAAGAGAACAAACGAAAGCATACAAAATCATCAAGAGAGTAAAAGTACTGAAATGGAAATGGGCTGGTCACCTAGCATGAAGAACTGATGGCAGGTGGACCAAGGCAGTCATAGAATGGATCCCACGAAACAGACCTAAAATAAGATGATGACATCAGCAAGTATTGCAGGCCCAACCGGCAAAGGAAAGCTCAAGACAGTATTGGTTGGAAACACGTGGAAGAGGCCTCATCCTGCTGTGGATAGACGATGGCTAGGATGATTGATGATGATGATGATGATGATGATGATGATAACGATGTTATTGTCGATGATGATGGTGGTGGTGGTTTTTCCTAAACCATAGAGTCTGCCATTCCAGTTCTGCTCCAGCCCAATTCCCATGGTCCCCTTCCAGCCAAGGCCTTGCTCTGAAAGACTCCATAGAGCCGTGGTGACGAACCTATGGCACGCGTGCCACAGGTGGCATTCAGAGCCCTCTCTGTGGGCACGCGCGCTGTCGCCCCAGTCCTAGGCCTTCAGCTGGATTTTATAAAACCTTTTCGCTTTAGGGCTTTGCCGCCTGTACAAAAAAGGTTCAATCAATCAATCAATTTCAACTTATCTTGGGGGGAAAAAAGATCTCGCAAAGTTGGAATTGATTGATTGAACTTTTTAGTCCCACCCAGTCTGCTATTACCACTGCAGCCACGCCCATCCAAATGGCCACGCCCACCAGGCACCCAAAGATACATAAGTGGGTTTTGGGTTGCAGTTTGGGCACTTGGTCTCTAAGAGGTTCGCCATCACTGCCACAGAGGAAGGAATGTTGCCCTGAGATTCTTTTCATAATGAAATAGTGGGAATTCCCTTTTTTTTTTTTTGCAACAAGGTCGGCAGGAAAGCAGCCTGAAGGACATGCTGGAACATTTAACAGCCTCGGTGCCTCTTTCTGGAGGATCCCTTTGAAGTGGGGGGGGTCATCAAAGCTGCCACTTTTTGTACATCTGGCCACCACCACGTTCTGAGGAGCATTGCATATTGACAAGGAAAGAACAGATAAGGTTCTATGCTCCACCCAAGTATATTCTGTATATTCTGCCTCCCCTCTGTCCCATTCTAGGTCACTCACAGCACCAACTAAAAAGCCACAAATACAAAAAACAAACAACCAAGAACAACTGCCATCTTTTTGCATCAATGTCCTAGATTCTTAACAGTTGGACATTTATTACCAGTAGTACAGGTAGTCCTCGACTTGCAACAGTTCATTTAATGACTATTCAACGTTACAAGGGCACTGAAAAAAGCGAATTATGACCGCTTTTCACAGTTACGACTTTTGCAGCATCCCCCTAATCATGTGATCAAAAATTAGATGCTTGGCAACTGGTTCATATTTATGACCGTTGCTGTCTCCCAAGGCCATGTGGTCCCCTTTCGCAACCTTCTGACAAGAAAAGCCACTAAGGGAAGCCAGATTCACTTAACAACCGGGTTACTAACTGGACAGTCCCTTGCCTGAAAGGGTATAGGGTCTCCTGACTGAGCAGGGGGTTGGACTAGAAGACCTCCACGGTCTCTTCCAGCTCTATTCCGATTGATAATTGCAGCTGTTAATCACTTAACAACTATAGCAAGAAAGGTCGTAAAATGGGGCAAAATCACTTAACAAATGTCTCACTTAACAACAGAAATTTTGGGCTCCATTGTGCTCGTACGTCAAGGACTACCTGTACTTGTTTGATATGATATGGCAATTTCTGTAAGCTGGACAAACAGAACATCTGGAATTTGCAATGGTAGTAAATAGTGGCAAATGTCTGGATTTATTTTATTTTTTTACCAAGCTTGTCCCTAGACTCACACACAAGAAGGGCAAGAGGGGCATCAGCAATCCTGGCCTATGCATATTTGATGTTACTACAGTTCTCCCTCCTCGCCTGCCAGTAGGGGAAAGCAGTGTTGGAAACCTACATTGAAGAATCCTTAATATTTGAGCTAAATAAAATATTTTTAGACTAGCAGAAATACATAAACTGCACTTCTTTAAAACAGAACAGAAATGTGAAGAGATAGTTTTACTCGTTTCTTGGGGCTGAACTACAATGCATCTGTCCATGGAGTATTAAAGTCTGCTCTAAAGCCCAAATTGATGCATGGAAGATAAGAACACAAGGAAAATGTTTGCTTCTTTTAAATATGTAAACATTTACTTTGCCTTTAAAGACTTCAGTTCAGCTTACAATGTAACACTTACAACTGAATGCCAAAATAAAACTCATAACATCATAAATTAGCTCAACCAAGTTTTAGGATAAAGAGTTACTTGTTTAAGAATAAATCCGTTAAAATTGAATAAAGCTTGCAAAAACAAAAATGCCCAGCAAATCCATTTGTTCGGTTTACTGAAGTTATCATATTATATCAAACAAATATTACTCAGTGGTGGGATTCAAATATGTGAATAACCGATTCTCTGTGTGGATGCCGCTTCCAGAAGTCTATTCTGGGCCTGGGCAACAAAAAATTAGCTACCAGTTCTGCCGATCTGGTGCGAACTGGCTGAATCCCAACACTGGTATTACAAACACAAGAGTTCAGTGACACTTACAGAAGATACAAGCATATATAAGAGTCAAACAGTTCGAGGAGGCCAAGATAAACTTAGCCTATTATACATTGTACAAGGTTTTCATGGTGGAGCACCCTCAGCAAATCTTTCTTAAAATTTTTGCATCCACTTAACCAGCTCTTTAACTGGTAAAATTTAACTATAAATAAGGACTAAATATTATAGATACTCATTTCTGTTAAAATGACTGTATGCTATGTAGTTTGCCCTTTTAAACAATTCATATATTTGGGGACAAGTGAACTTTTCTACTAGTTGTTGTTATTTCCTGGAGTAAATTCAGTGAGACCCATAGATACAGTATATAGAATGTTTCCCTGTAAGAAAGATTTGGTTGGCAATAATTTTTACCTGCATTTGAATTAGTTGTTTAGCTCGGCAATTTTCTTTCTGGTGCAATACCATTTATAAATTTCCTTTATAAAATTCTATTTACTTAACAGTGAAATAAACAGTATGTTTTTGTTGTTGTTGTTAGCTGCGAAGTCATGTCCGACCCATCGCGACCCCATGGACAATATTCCTCCCGGCCTTCCTGTCCTCTACCATCTTCTGGCGTCCATTTAGGCTCACGCCTACTGCTTCAGTGACTCCATCCAGCCACCTCATTCTCTGTCGTCCCCTTCTTCTATTGCCCTCGATCTTTCCCAGCATTAGGCTCTTCTCCAGTGAGTCCTTCCTTCTCATTAGGTGGCCAAAGTATTTGAGTTTCAGCTTCAGGATCTGGCCTTCTAAAGAGCAGTCAGGGTTTGACCGGTTTGATTGCCTTGCAGTCCAAAGGACTCGCAGGAGTCTTCTCCAGCACCACAGTTCAAAGGCCTTGATTCTTTGGCGCTCAGCCTTTCTTACGGTCCAACTTTCACTGCCATACATTGAAACTGGGAAGACCATAGCCTTGACTATACGCACTTTTGTTGACAGGGTGATGTCTCTGCTTTTCAGTGTGAAACAGTATGTTTAAAGCCTTCTAATAAGCTATTATGACAGATTAAATAGATGGAAAACCAAAGCTTTGCATGGACAGCATTTGAAAAATATTGAAGGAAAATGTGATAACAACTTGACATGGGCATGGCTTAAGATGGGAACCATCAAGAAAGAAATGGAAGGCAAGTACAAAAAGAGGGGATTAACCAACTGATTACAGAAGAAGAAATTTTTACAGCAATTAAGGAACTGAAGATGGATAAAGCACCAGGCACGGATGGCTTGACTGCGGCCTATTATAAAAATTTACAGTTAGAGATGATAAAACCGTTAAAGGAATTGTTCCAGGCAATCCAAAGGGGGGGAAAGGTGCCACCGTCTTGGAGAACAGCTTTTATTTCTTTGATTCCGAAGGAAGACCAGGATGCTACTCTAGTTAAAAATTACAGACCGATATCGCTTTTAAATACAGATTATAAGATATTTGCTAAGGTTTTGGCTAATAGATTGATGAGGGTTCTGCAACAGGTGATTCATGGGGATCAAACGGGGTTTATTAGTGGTAGCCAGATGAAAAACAATGTGAGACATATAGTTGATGTGTTAGAGTTTTTGGAAAGGCACAACCAGATCTCTGCAGCGCTAATCTTTTTAGATGCTGAAAAGGCCTTTGATCAATTGAATTGGCAATTTTTGTTGAAAGTTTTAGACAAAATGGATTTTGGGGAAAAATTTTTACAACCGATTAGGGCATTATATCAAAAACAAACTGCCCGAATTATAGTTAACAATAGCTTGACAGCAGCATGTAATATTGAGAAGGGCACAAGGCAAGGGTGTCCGCTATCGCCCTTGTTATTTGTGTTAACGTTAGAGATATTATTGGTTAAGATTCGGAATTCGCAAAAAATTAAGGGGATACAAGTTGGAGATCAGGACTATAGATTGAGAGCATTTGCAGATGATCTGGTTGTTACAGTGACCCAGCCAGAGAACTCTGTTGTGGACCTGATGGAGATAATAACACAATATGGTAAGGTTTCTGGATTTAAAGTAAATACACAGAAAACTAAAATTCTGGCTAGAAATATGACAGCTTCACAGAAGGCCCTTTTAGAAGGATTAACTGGATTTGAGATTGTTAAAAGGGTTAAATATTTGGGGGTGATTTTGTCGCCCTCTAATACAAAGCTATATAAAAATAATTATGAAAAATTATGGGGGAAAATTCAAAAAGAATTGGAGAGTTGGGAAAAATTGCAATTGTCTTTGTTGGGACGGATTGCAGCAGTGAAAATGAATGTCCTGCCCAAATTTTTATTCTTATTTCAAATGATACCGATTCTTAAGAAAGATTCTAATTTGGAGGAATGGCAGCGTGGTATCAATAAATTTGTTTGGGCAGGGAAAAAGCCACGAGTTAAACTTAAGATTATGCAGGATACTCGTGAGAGAGGTGGCCTTAAATTGCCTAATTTCAAATTATATTATGAAGCTGCTGCATTAGTAGGAATAAGTGATTGGATTAATTTGACGCAATCGAGGTTATTAAATCTTGAGGGCCATGATTTGTTGTTTGGCTGGCATGCATATTTGTTGTATGATAAGAAGGTAGACAACGTGTTTAGGGTGCATATTTTAAGACAGGCATTGTTGAGAGTTTGGAAGAAGTATAGACATAAGTTAAGTTGTAGGATACCATTGTGGGCAATTCCAAAACACGCAATAGAAAATATACATGCTGGCTTCAAACATGATGCGACTACCTACAAGGAGATTCTTAGTTTGGAAAGAAATGCTTGGTGTTTGAAATCATATAGCCTCTTGCGAGAAGAGAAGGTTGTTCAAAATTGGTTTCAATATACTCAGTTACGGGCCAGGTGGAAAGAGGACCAGAAAAATGGATTTGCAATGACTGATGAAAATTTGATAAAGCAAATTAGAAATCAGGGACCAGCACATATCAAACGGATATATCTTGCATTGATAGAGATTGATTCAGAAACAGAGCTTGTTAAGGATTGTATGATAAAATGGGCCCAAAATATTCAGGAAGTTATTACAATGGATACTTGGGAAAAGATTTGGGTCAGGAACGTAAAATTTACTCAAGCTCAAAATTTAAGAGAGAACTTTTATAAAATGTTTTATAGATGGCATTTAGATCCTAAAAAGCTTGCAAGTATGTATCCGAAGTATCAGCCTAAATGTTGGAGGTGTGGTGATGAAGATGCAACTTATTTTCACATATGGTGGACATGTAAGAAGGTTAAAGCCTTTTGGATAAAAGTTTGGTGGAATATGCAGAAGATTTTTAAACAGAGGATAAAGTTTTGTCCGCAATTTTTCTTGTTAGGAATAATTCTAGACGCTACAGTTGTGGACACTAAGTTGATGTTGAATTTAATTACGGCAGCGAGACTTTTGATAGGCCAGTATTGGAAGAAAGAGGAACTGCCGACCATAGAAGAATGGACTTTAAAGGTTTCCGACCTGGCTGAGATGGCGAAGATTTCGGCTTATTTGAAAGATCACTCGCAAGAACGCTATATTATGGAATGGAGAAAATGGATTGAGTTTATCCAGAACAAGTATAGGGTTAAGAAGTTTTATGTAGCATTCGAATAAGTCTTCTTTCGTTTTCTTTTTTTTCTTTTCTTTTTTTTTCTTTCTCTTTTTCTCTTTTAGTTTTTTATATATATTTAATATTGTTAAGGTTTGTTTTATCCTATATAAATTAGAGAGTGATGGATTTTAGTATTTATAGTTGTTAGTATATGATTGTTTATGATTGCTTTTTATATATACCTTGTATTTAGCTCTGGGAAGTCGGGGGGGAGGGGGGGAGGTAGGGGGGGAGGAGGGAGTGGGGGAGGAGGGGAGGTAGGGGGGGGAGGGGGGAGGGGGAAGGGGGGTTTTTTAAAGGAAAACTGTATTTTAAAACTTTTCAATAAAAAAAAAGAAAGAAAGAAATGGAAGGCTTAATACTGGCTGCTCAAGAACAAGCACTACAAACTAATGCCATGAAAGCAAAGATACAAAAATCCATTGACAATCCAAATTGCCGACTTTGCAACAATAAAGTTGAAACTGTTTCACATTTAATATGTGAGTGCAGCAAAATTGTGCAAACTGATTACAAAGCTAGACATGACCGAGTTGCTAAACTAATCCACTGGGCATTGTGTAAAAAATATGACTTGCCCGTGTCCAAAAAGTCGTGGGAACATAGGATGGAAAAAGTTGTCAAGAATGAGAGGGTGAAGATCTTGTGGGACTTCTGAATACAGGCAGATCGCCATTTGGAACACAACACGCCAGATATTGCAGTCATAGAGAACCAAAGCGTACAGTTGATTGATATCGCTGTACCAGGAGATGCCAGAGTCGAAGAAAAAGAACTGAAAAAAATTACAAAATACTGCGACCTGGCCATCGAAACTGCGTGATTATGGATGAAACATGTAACAGTGATACCCATTGTCATCAGGGCACTGGGAACTATGTCCAAAAACTTTGCAAAATATATCAAGAAATTGTAGCTTCCTGCAATAACTCCAACAATGCTACAAAAAACTGTGCTACTTGGAACATCTTACATTTTAAGGAGATACCTGGTTGATACCTAGGATGCTGGCAGCAACCTGTGTCAACCATTAGTGCCAGTCAATTTGAATGTTCAGTTGATTGAGTTTCATGTTTTATGAATAAAAGTTGTTTAATAATGATGATGATGATTATGATGATGTTGGAAGGGACCTTGGAGGTCATCTAGTCCAATCCCCTACTCAGGCAGGAAACCCTATACCATTTCGGACAAATGGCTGTCCAGTCTCTTCTTAAAAACTTCCAGTGTTGGAGCATTCACCGCTTCTGAAGGCAGGTTAATTGTTCTAACTGTCAGGAAGTTTCTCCTTAGTTCTAGGTTGCTTCTCTCATTGATTAGTTTCCATCCATTGCTTCTTGTCCTGCCTTCAGGTGCTTTGGAGAGTAGCTTGACTCCCTCCTCTTTGTGGCAGCCCCTGAGATATTGGAACACTGCTATCATGTCCCCCCTCGTCCTTCTCAAACTAGACATACCCAATTCCAGCAACCATTCCTTATATATACCACTTCACAGTGCTTTACAGCCCTCTCTAAGCAGTTTACAGAGTCAGCATATTGCCCTCAACAATCTGATCCTCATTTTACCGACTTCAGAAAGATGGAAGACTGAGTCAACCTTGAGCCAGTGAGAATTGGAACTGCTGAACTGCTGGCAGCCGGCAGTCAGCATATTCAGCCTGCAGTACTGCATTCTAACCACTGCGCCACCACAGTTCACAGCAATTAATATCCTCCGTTGGACTGGGAATCAGAAGAGCTTCTTTCTTTAGAGATCCCTGTTGAATAGTGAGGTAAAGGAGAGACCTGTCCCAGTCCAGACACAGTTTTGGATCCATGTTACTAAAACTGTCTATAGACAGCTCAAACTCAATTTATTTTAATTCACAATTAGCTAACAACAGTAAAATAGATGCACATTATGTCAGACCCTTGGCCCATCTAGCCCAACAATCAGTTCTCTCTGTGGTCAACACAAGGAAGTGTGTGTCCTAGCCTAAGGATCTTCAAGGGCAATTACACTGCCATCAAAGTTAATAACTGTCGATTCCCGTGACTTTTGCTAGTTGTTCCAGCCTCTTTTTTAAGACAAAAAGAAAAGGCAAGAAAAAAAAAAACTTCTCTTTGTTCTCCTTTACCCATGCATAATTCTTTTTTTTTAAAGTTTTACAATACATTTTTTTTAAAAAAGGACAAAACTCCTCCCAACCCCCTCCCCTCTCCCCAACCCTCCCCAACACCTCCCTCCCTTCCCCCTCCCCCCTCCCCGACTTCCCAGAGCTCAATACAGGGTATAAAAATACAAGCAATCATAGTCTACCTTATGCAAACAACAATAAGCTATTAAATCTATCGCACTTTAACTCTTATAAAATAACTACAAGCAATATAAATATCACATCAGTACTTATTCAAATGCTAGATGAAACTTTTTAGTCCCATATTTATTCTGGATATAATCAATCCATCTTCTCCACTCCACAATATATCTCTGTTGCGAATGGTCTTTCAAATACGCTGAGATCTTTGCCATTTTCGCCAGGTTGGAAACTTTTAAAGTCCATTCTTCTATAGTCGGCAGTTCTTCCTTCTTCCAATATTGCGCTACTAAAAGTCTCGCTGCCGTAATTAAATTCAATATCAACTTAGTGTCCACAACAGTGTATCAGTAATAATGCCCAGTAAAAACAGTTGCGGACAAAACTTTATCCTTTTCTTGAATATCTTTTGCATGTTCCACCAAATTTTAATCCAAAAAGCTTTAACATTTTTACAGGTCCACCATATATGAAAATACGTTGCATCTTCACCGCCACAGCTCCAACATTTGGGCTGGCAGTTCAGATACATACTTGCTAATTTTTTAGGATCTAAGTGCCACCTATAAAACATTTTATAAAAGTTCTCTCTTAAGTTTTGACCCTGCGTAAATTTTACATTTCTCACCCAAATCTTTTCCCAAGTATCCATTGTAATGACTTCTTGAAAATTCTGAGCCCACTTTATCATACAGTCTTTAACAAGTTCTGTCTCTGAATCAATTTCTATCAATGCAAGATATATCCTTTTAATATGTGCTTGACCTTGATCTCTAATTTGCTTTACCAGATTTTCATCAATCATTGAAAAACCAATTTTCTGGTCTTCCTTCCACCTGGCCTGTAATTGCCCATACTGAAACCAAGTCTGTACAATCTTTTCTTCCCTTAAAATATTATATGGCTTTAATTGCCATACATTCCTTTCCAAACTTAAAATTTCCTTATATGTAGTCACATCATGTTTAAACCCAACACTTATATTTTCTATTGCGTGTTTCGGTATTGCCCATATAGGTATCTTATAATTTAACTTGTGTCTATACTTTTTCCAAACTCGCAACAGAGCATGCCTTAAAATATGTACCTTGAACACATTATCCACCTTCTTATCATACAATAAATATGCATGCCAACCAAATAACAAATCATGGCCTTCAAGATTTAGTAATCTCACTTGTGTTAAATTAAACCAATCACTTATCGCTGACAAAGCAGCAGCTTCATAATATAATTTAAAATTAGGCATTTTAAGACCACCTCTCTCACGCGTATCCTGCATAATCTTAAATTTAACTCGTGGCCTTTTCCCTGCATAATTCTGTACAGCTCAATTATGCCTCCTCTTATTCATCATCTTTCTAGATTAAGAAAGCAACTTTTCCTCATGGAGAAGAAACTTCAGCCCCTTAATCTGAAGATTTTAGTTGCTCTCCTCTGAAGATTCTATATCCTTTCTGAGGTGAGATGCCTAGAAATGCACCTCATATTCCAGATATGGTTGCACCTGTGATTTACCGAAGGGCATTACCCTGTGAGGGAGAGGGGTGGTTTGTAAATCTGATAAATAAATCAAAATAAATAAAATTACCATATCGCATCTCTGTCTGCAGTACTGTTTCTTACTATGCCTAAAAAAATACTGTTGGCGTTTTTTTGACAGCAAATGCAACTGTGTCGATACACATTCATTTATCTTTACTGTAGGTTCTCAGCAGTCACCGCTAGCTCTGATCCATTAGTTTGTATGAGCAGTTAGAATTTTTGGCTGCAATGTACATCACTTTACACTTGCTCACATTAAATGATATCTGCCGTTTCAACACCCATTCCCCAACTGGCAGAGATCCCCTGGAGCTCTTTGAAATCTCTTATTGTTTTAAACATCCTGAACGACTTAGTACCTTAACCAAACTTGCCTCTTTCACCAGCTATGTCTGATTCCAGATCATTTATAAATAGTTGAAAATATTCCAGCCCTAGAAGAGAGCACAAGGGGCTCCAATAATTTCATCTTTCCCCTGAACATAATTTCCATGTGTTTGTTTTGCTCTTTTATTCCTTAGCTTATCCTCAGGATCTCTTCTTTTATTCCATAGATGTTAAATCAGGGGTCTTCAAACTTGACCCTTTTATGACTTGTGGACTTTAGCTCCCAGAATTCCTTAGCCAGCATGCCTGGCTGAGGAATTCCTGGGGGTTGAAGTCCACAAGTCATAAAAGGGCCAAGTTTGAAGAGCCCTGTGTTAAACTGAGACCTTGTTGATGAGGGACTTTACCACAGCCTTTTTTTATTTAAGTAGATTATGTCTCCTTGCTCACCTGTAACTATATATTTATTATTTATTTATTTATTATTTATTTGTTTGTTTTTATAAACCGCCCTTCTCCCGAGGGACTCGGGGCGGTGTACAGAATAAAGTAGGTATACAGATTGAACAATAGTGAAAAAACAATAGTAAAAACAAACTGGGACCCCAATTAGAGCTATCAGGCCAGGCCGGACTGCTGGAACAGGTAAGTTTTTAAGTCGCGCCGGAAGGTGCGGAGGTCGGGGGCCATCCGGATTTCGGTTGGCAAGCTGTTCCAGAGGGCTGGCGCACCCACTGAGAATGCCCTCCCCCTCAAATAGTAGATTAACATCCTCAAATAGTAGATTAGCTAGATAGGGCCTCCCTTAGTGAAGCCATCTTAGGTATCCTTTACCAAAGTCAGTGTCTCCATGTATCTGGTAATTTTATCTTTATAAAAATCTTACAGAACAGCCGTTAGTCTGACAGGCCTATAATTTCCTAGATCTCCCTGGCAACCCTTCTTAAAAACTGAAGTTACATTGGCCACGATTCATTCCTCCCTACAGAAATTGAATGTAGGGACGGGTTGCATATTTAAGTTAGTAGGTCCACAAATCTCAGCTTTAAGATCCTTAATAACCCTTGGATAAATGCCAAGGGTTGTGGTGTGGAATATACTTTAAAAGTATCTGAAGCACTTAAAAACAGGAACAAATCATTGATAAACTCACATTCAATATTAGGATAGAGCAAGCTGACAGTTCCCAAGCAAGAATTAACTCTTCCTGTTCTGAGCAGAATCTGCTATGCCCTCATAACTTGCAGAAGGTCTGCTCTGCTGAAAGTAAAGGCAATGCCCGCATACTGCAGCTGAACAGAGTGATGTTGCAGTCTGCAGGTGTTGCAGACTGCAGGTACAACAAACCAGTAGTTTTGCACTCAACTTACACACCTTCTGACCTTCAGTATATACAGATAAACTTTGTTTAACGACCACTCATTCAGTGATCAAAGTTAAACCAGTCATTCTGTGACCATTGAAATCGTTCCAGTGTCCCTGAAGTCATGTGATTATAATCTGGGTGCTCAGCCACCAGCAAACAATTATAACATCACAGTTATCATCTGCATCAGTTATCATTTGCAAAACATTGTGTTTAAATTCAATTAATAATTGAATAATTATTCAATGAATAATAATAGGATATCCCCTTACTGTGTTGTATTTTGGCACTGAAATTTTATGCTCTTAGTAGAAATTGCTACAGAAGTCAGTATAATTTTCTTCCAAATAAAAATACACATAAGTACGGCAGAGTGTGAGATGACACAGTGCTTAATAAGAAGAAATGGCTGATTGTAGACTGACCATAACATTATAGAATTCAAACAGACAAGCATGTGCCAGACAAAACCCCAGACTTAATAATTGTTGATAAGAAAGGCAAAAAAAAGTCTGGATAGTAGACAATGCTGTACCTGGAGATACAACAGAATAGAAGAAAAAGAATCACAAAATACAAAAGACCTAGAAACAGAATGACTGTGACTTTGCTGTGTCCCAAGGTCCCGTGATCCCCTTTTGCCACCTTCCGACAAGCAAAGTCAACGGGGAAGGCAGATTCACTTAACCACAAGGTTGCTAACTTATCAGCTGCAGTAATTCACTTGCAACTGTGGCAAGAAAACGGAGCAAAACCCACTCAACACTTAGCAACATACATTTTGGGCTCAATTACGGTTGTAAGTCAAGGACTACCTGTATGACCTTCCAGGTTTACACACAACGAAGGGACGTGTGACACAAATGCTTTACAAAGGATTGTGCACTTGCTCAGGCAAAGAAGAGATGATCTGACCAATAAGGCTGGTCCAACTTCTTCAAGCTTTACACCCCAGATGGAGCATTCCCAGCCCAGTGGGGCAGTTGGCCATAGCCATGAGATCAAAGCCCTGCCCCCTCTTTACCCCCAGGGTAAAGCAAGATGGCATGGGGCTTTGATCACATGGTCATAGCTGCCATTTTCACTTTTTTTAACCTCCCCCCCCCCATAGATGCTTTAGCACCCACTTGGCTGAACAATAACATGTGAGAACTGTTGGGTTCTGCCTCTCGAAAAATTAAACTGTAAAACTAAATAGCATATTTTTCTACATCAAACCAAAATATTCCAGGGGGGGGCTTTGCCATATGTATCGCTGCACTGTTCCAAGCTTGGAGAAAGTCCTCGACTTTCGACCACAATAGAGCCAAAAAAATTCCGTTGTTAAGTGAGTTTTGACCCAATTTACAATCGTTCTTGCCACAGTTGTTAACCGAATCACTGCAGTTGATATGTTCATAACCCGGGTTGTTAAGTGACCCCGGGCTTCCCCACTCAACCCATCGGTCGCAAAAAGGGGATTGCATAACATTGGGACACCGCAATGGTCATCAATACGAAGCAGTTGCCAAGCATCTGAATTTTGATCACATGATCCAAGGGGACGCTGCCAAGGTCCTAACTGCGCAACATGGTCCTAAGTCGCATTTTTCAATGCCGTTCTAACTTTGGACGGTCACTAAACGAACTGCTGCAAGTCGAGGACTACCTGCATTAAGAAGTCGCCCAAAGTGGTTAAAAAAAATATATGAGGGGTGGGGGAAGTCGGCTTTCCCAGCCGCTTCCTCCGGGTCGTTTTGCCCTTCTGCGAGCATTCAGACGCGCTCCGATCGTTTCGATCTGAGCTACGCTCCGCTTTCCGAAGCCGAGCGTCGCTTCCTGCACTTGTCTCCGGAGATTCGCATCTTTTTTTTCCCGGGCGGCGAATTCCTTGCCCACCCACCCCACCCACCCCCCTCGAAGCCGGCTGCCTGCCTCCATTCATTCGCGGGAAGCGGCTGATTCGGGAGCAAAGCGGCGACGGCGCGGCGGGGAGAAGAGCCCGGGAGACGCCGGCCACTCACCAGAAGAAGAGCCGCGAGCAGAAGTTGGCCTCCCACGAAGGGTTGGGTTTCTCGTCCCGGGAGGGAAGCGCCTCCATCGGCAGCCTTCCAGCCGATCCCGCCGAGAGAAAGCCGAGGAGCCTGCGCGGCCTCGGACGGCCAAGACTTCCCCTCAAGCAGAGAAGGCGGACCGGCGGGCGAGCGAGCGCCGGTAAAGGCTGGAGGCGCTTCCGGGCTACCCGACACACGGCTCACCCGCGGCGGCGGCTGCCTGTAGAGGGAGCCGCGGCCCGGAGCCTGGCAGCTGGCAGCCCGCCGCGGGCGCTTAAAACCCTCCGCCTTCCTGCCTTCCGAGAAGCCCGAGAAGGCTCGGCAGCGGCGGCGCACGTGCCCAGGCAGGCTGTCTTTTGCGCGGAAGTCGAGTTGGACGGAGGCCGCCGCCTTCTAAAAAGCCAGCCGAGAGGCAGGTCTTATAACCGAGGGGGAAAAAAAAACACCTCCAGATCTGAGGTGATTTCCAGCTGCCGGATCGATTGCAGGCCCCGCCTGCAACGCGCCTCGGGACCAGCAAAATTAGCCGGCGTGGAAAGCTCAAGTGCTGCAGGCGAAGTTTCGCCAGAACTGGCAGGTTGGGTGTCCCTGCCCCTAGTCTTAATCGAGGAGAGAGAAGCAACCTGGAATTAAGGAGAAACTTCCTAACAGTGAGGACAATGAACCAGTGCAAAAGCTTGCCTCCAGAGGTTGTGGGCGCTTCATCGCTGGAGGTTTTTGGATAAAGTGCAAAGAAGGAACAACTAAGATGATTAAGGACCTGGAGACTGAAAGGTATGAAGAATGGTTGCAGGAACCAGGCATGGTCAGTATAGAGAAAAGAAGGACTAGGGTTGATATGGTAATAGTGTTCCAATATTTGAGTAGCTGCCACAAAGAAGAGGATGATTTCCAAGGCACTAGACCACCAGAAGGCAAGACAAGAAACAACAGACAGAAACTAATCAAGGAGAGAAGCAAACTAGAACTAAGGAGAACGGTTGCAGGAATTGGGTATGGCTAGTCTACAGAAGAAAGGGACGCGGTGGCTCAGTGGGTTAGGATGCTGAGTCTTGTCGATCGGAAGGTCGGCGGTTTGGCGGGTCGAATCCCGAGTGCCGCGTAGCAGAGTGAGCGCCTGTTACTCGTCCCAGCTTCTGCCAACCTAGCAATTCGAAAGCCCGTAAAAATGCAAGTAGAAAAATAGGGACCACTACGGTGGGAAGGTAACAGCGTTCCGTGCGCCTTTGGGGTCTAGTCATGCCGGCCACATGACCACGGAGACGTCCTCGGACAAGCGCTGGCTCTTTGGCTTTGAAACGGAGATGAGCACCGGCCTGTATAGTTGGAAGCGACTAGCACGCATGTGCGGGGGAACCTTTACCTTTACCTTTTAGTCTACAGAAAAGAAAGACTAGGGGTGACAGGATAGAAGTATTCCAGTATTTGAGGGGCTGCCAGAAAGAAGAGGGGGTCAATTTATTTTCCAAAGCACCAGAAGGCAAGACAAGAAACAATGGATGGAAACTAATCAAGGAGAGAAGCAACCCGGAATTGAGGAGAAACTTCCTAACAGTGAGGACAATCAACCAGTGCAAAGGCTTGCCTCCAGAAGTTGTGGGCACTTCATCACTGGAGGTTTTTGGATAAAGTGCAAAGAAGAGCAACTAAGATGATTAAGACCTGGAGACAAAAACATCTGAAGAACAGTTGCAGGAACCAGGCATGGTCAGTATAGAGAAAAGAAGGACTAGGGTTGATATGGTAATAGTGTTCCAATATTTGAGCAGCTGCCACAAAGAAGAGGATGATTTCCAAGGCACTAGAGCACCAGAAGGCAAGACAAGAAACAACAGACAGAAACTAATCAAGGAGAGAAGCAAACTAGAACTAAGGAGAAACTTCCCAACGGTGAAAACAACCAGTGGAACGGCTTGCCATCAGAAGTTGTGGGTGCCCCATCACTGGAGGTGTTTAAGAAGAGACTGGACAGCCACTTGTCTGGAATGGTATAAAACCTCCTGCTTGAGCAGGGGGTTGGACTAGAAGACCTCCAAGGTCCCTTTCAGCTCTATTCTGATTGATTGATTGATTGATTGATTGATTGATTGATTGATTAGCAGCTGAGCCCCCCCCCTCATTTTGGCTTGTTCCCTCCTGCCTGCAAAGGATTCACCCTCCCTTCCAGGGGCAGTTTGGGAGAACGGGAGAAATGGTCCCTCTTGAGCCCTGTCCATAATGATAAACCAGATCATCCATTTCCTCACAGCTATTTTGAAACTGTTTTCCAATCGCCTGAACGATCTTCCCTAAAATAAAAAAGAGATGGTAAGAGATGAAAGTTGTCTCAGAAAGCTGGATTCAGGGAGGGAAGAAAAAGAACAAATGACAGTCTCAGGAAACTCCCCTCCCAAATCCAACCGACTGCCATTCCCCAGCTCTGTACAACGGCCAAGAGACACACAAGCAAGCATCCTCTCTCCATCGCAGTCCATCCACAGGACAGAAGCAGTCCTAGATAACCTGGCAAGCCATTGCCTCTGTCTCCACCATTGACCTCACGGACCAGAAGTGTCAAAGCTATTGGCAGGGTACAGCACAGAAAGTCACACCCTCCCCACGAGACAAGTGGTAACCCTAAGCAAGATAGATGCTGACACTCTGCTGATGCAGCAGCAGCACAGAATGTTCCCAGGAAGTTCTAGCTGCCCTTGTTGCATTTACGTTACACTGACATTTGCCCCCGGACAGCTTTCTGCTATTCTCAAGAAAACAAGTGGTCCAAGAGGGGAAGGAGAGGCTCACAGGTCTCTTTACTTTTGACAGTTCTGGGATTACGTCTTTGAAGACCGATAGACAAAGCTGCTCACCTGCCAGGCACAACCCAAGACTTGTCAGATGAGCCAAGGGCAGGATTAAGTGGCAAATCAGCAGTAAATGAATTGGTGCACAGACCTAATCAGAGAGCTGTTCCCATGTATTCTTGGAGTGTAAGCCTGTGAGTAGAGGTGACTTCCCAAAGGAGAGGCATCCTGTTTGCTCATACTTACCATTCTGTTGATCAGCAAGCAGAACGCTATCCTCCTATAAATGGGGTGGTTTCAAGGCTCTCAACTTTTAGTAGTCCCTCTTGCACTAAATCAGCGTATCTCAACCTTGGCAGCTTGAAGATGTGTGGATTTCAACTCTCAAAATGACTGACAAATTCTGGGAACTGAAGTCCACACATCGTCAAGTTGCCTAAGTTGAGAAACACTAGAATGAATGAATGAACCTTTATTATCAAAGTACAATATGTATACAGTGAGATTGGCTGAGCCTCCCTTCGTGTCCCCCCACCACAAGTCCCAGTGACAACAAACCCACCATCTTGTTACACCATGTGAGCTAATTGCACAACACACCGGCCTCACAAGTCAATCATACATATGCTACTCTGTCTCCACAATTTAGCTCTCAATATTCTTAATATAGATTCAGGGTTGATTGCCCGGGTCAAACCTTGTTTCAACATTCTTGTATGGCTGGGACCGCTTAAAGTCATGCAAGGCTTGGTAGAATACAGGAAGCAAGGTGCCTATCTAAGCAGCTTACCTTTTTGATGACAGCACCATTTTCTACATGCCATTCTCTTTCTCTGTAGCCAAACTACTTCTGCTTCTTCTAATGAACAAACAGGCAATATTAGTATCAATCCACAACTCTACTAGGATCAAATACATTTAGGGATGAGGAAGACCTTTCTAGAAGGAAAGGATTGCCAACTATCTGGGCCAAGCATCCTGGTAATTCAGAGAAAATGAAGCTTTGCTGCTCCCAAAGGACAGGGTCACAGTTCTGAGTCCTATCCTCGCCTTGTTCTTATGTTAGCATGTCCTACTCAGGTTAGTATTTCATCAAAGTTATCGATGAAGGGATGCCACACCTGTCAAGGAGCATCCCGGAAAAACAGACTCTCAGCATCCCAGAAAATCCAGGATTGGGGCAATGAAGCACCTCATCCATGAAGGGAATCTCAGTGGTCACTTTCATGCCAAGCCAAGTATCCCCCCAAAAAAACAGTGAATGTAAACATGTTTTGGAAACTTTGCATTGTTAAATTGGAAGAAAGTACTTGCTGCAATGGAACAGCTTCTCTAAAGAATTTTTGATAGAAAGTTTACAGGAAAACCCTTCTTTGCAGTCTCTGCTGAAAGAGGCAGAAGGGAGATATTTCAAATCTGGTGGCAGTAAGCTGTAGATGGCATATACTGAAATTTTCTTCTTTTTTTTATTAAAGAGTTTTACAGAATTACAATACATCCCCAAATTCCCCCCTCCCCAAACCACCCCACTTCCCCCCCCCACTTCCCAGAGCTAAATACAGGGTTATAGTTATAATAATCATATTCTAAATAAGGATTATCCATAATATAAAATTAACCAAGTTCATAATGTGCTTTAACTCCCCTTTAACATACGGCAGATACATACAAAATACTAAGACTAAAATCGATAACAATATCCCTCTAAAATCTACTCATAAGCTAAATGGAACTTTTTAGTCCCAACTGAAATTTTCTTCTGATAGGTCTACCTCTTATTGGACTAAAAAAAATAGTTTCAGACATTATATGGCTCATGAATAAATTTTGAAAAATGAATCTCGAACTAGTTGAAATCCTTAGGTATCCATGAGGAGGTGAGCTGTGATAAAATACAATACATGTTATGATGTCACTATCCAAACTCTGCCCCCTACATATTTGGACAATAGTCCCATTGTTGGCATCTGTGTAAATAGGAATGTCCACTTATGTTGAAATCAAACCTGAATCAGATCCTGTCCTCTTCAAATATCAAACCCCATTCAATTGTGCCAGTGCTAGTATGCCTAGGCCTACTTCCTAGAAATATTAGAATTCAAATGTGAGGCCTTTTGGACAAAGGAGGAAGTTAAAAAAAAATAAAACAGGAAACACTTGTCTATATTAGCAATATTGAGACAGCAGGACAATATTGTTCATAGGATTGTCGAAGAAAAGCAGACAAAAATATGAAGATGTAGCCTAAAGGAGAACAACTGGGGAAAAAATATTTGGAATAAGAGCTTTATGATTCCCTCGCAACAAGCTGACTGAGAATCAAATCACCAGGTTCTCCGTGATAATTATTTTTATATAAACTTTATTTTAATAATATATAAAAAGTAATTCTTGCCGCATTAATTTCAGAGGTGGCCTACTGTGAATTGATGACCTGGCTGTGGCATCCAGGGGCCTTGTCAACACTCTTGATGTTTTCTCCAGATGCAGTTCATGAACTGCCAAACAGGGAAACATAAAAGTTAATGAACATCAAGAAACAACTACTCCTTCATGAAAAGTGAGTGTAATATTTCCTGTTAGCAGTTAATAGAATCAGTAGATAATCAGTGCCCTGTGGAGTCGATCCAAGTCTTGACAAATGTTTCCTAGCTCCAAAATATGAATGATTGAGAAGGATCCCAGAAGAAAAACTCATCCACAGTTCCATTGGTTTGGAAAACTGTTTATTGCAGGTGGGAGATCTGTTTTCAGCCCTTGTATAGAAATACCAAAAACAACTTTGGCATTTTAAATGATCTAATCCTGGTTAATCCTGCAATGATTGAAAGTTCTGGGTTACTTTAACTTTTGACTGCTGCTGTTCCTGCAACAGAGAGTAAGTCTCAGAGTTTGAGAGCAATAGAGAAGCTCTGGACTGGACTGTCAATGCAAAACCTGACAAACTGCGAAATGTGCATTAGTCTATAATAAACAGGATCAGAATTAAATGTTTCAGCCTCCTTCCTTTGTAGCTTAAAGGATTAGGTTCTGCCTGGCATTCATCTTTTTTTAAAAAAAAAAATTCAAGAGGTGCTTAGCATCTTGCCAAAAAGCAGCTTGGGAAACCAGTCTCCCATGCTCAGATTTAACACTGATCAGAGTCAATTACAGGCTTAAAGGAAGAACGTTGCAAAGTCAAATGTGGGTTATACAGAATACAGAACAACTGACTTGGAAGGGACCTAGGCGGTCTTCTAAGACAAAACCACTCTGGACAAATGGCTGCCCAATCTCTTCTTAAAATGTTCCAGTGTTGAGCACCCACGACTTCTAAAGCAGGGGTGGCAAACTGGCGAGATGCAGGCCCGGTGACTCACACACGGGCCACACCCACTCCGGCTCCGCACAGGCAAAAAATGTCACGATGCATCATGCTACTTCACGTGACGCGGTCAAGTTTGACACCGGTGTTCTAAAGGGAAACCATTCTATTGATTAATTGCGCTCACAATCAGGAAATTTCTCCTTAATTCTAGATTGGATCTCTTCTTGATAAGTTTCCACCCGTTACTTCTTGTCCTGCTGTCAGGTGCTTTGGACAATGGGTTGAGTTTCCTCTCTGTGACAGCCCCTCGAATATTGGAAGACTGCCACCATGCCACTCCTGATCCTTCTCTTGGTCAGACTAGATATTCCCAACTCCTGCAACCGTTCATCATGTTTTAATCTCTAGCTCCCTAATGATCATTGTTGCCTTTCTCAGCATTCTTTCTAGCCTGCACTTCTTGTCTAAATATAAAGCCTTATTTTTCTCACTACTGAATTGCATTTTGTTGGATAGGACCCAGTGTTCAGGTCTAAGTTCCTTCCAGATCTTGAGCCTATCTTTACTGAGTCACTGGAAAGCATCAAGACTCATAGAGACAAGTGATTCAGCTAGGAGACTGGATGGGTTGCACAAACAGAGCCCCAAGTTCTCTACTAATATCTGAGAAGAAAATACGATTCTGGAATGTACTTCAAAGAGAGTTAAAAGTGTCCTTGCTTTTGAGAGAGGTTTAGTAGGAAAAATGAATTAACTACCACCGAAGAATTTATCAATAGAAAAGAGACCTGAAAAAAGAATTGCTATGGAATCACTCAGAGGAGCAGGTTACTTCCTTCCCCTGAAGCCCCTCACTCAATCGGTCAAGCATGCTGAGAGACGCTCCAGAAGAGATGTGGGCTACTTGTGACTTGGGAGGTGGGAAGGAGTGGGGAAAAGGTTTCCTTATGTAATGCAGGCTATAACCAAGGAAGCTGAAAACCACGTCGATTGAGGAATTTCCTGTGGGCATCATACTGTATATATGATTTATTTATTTTAGAGTATTTATGTTGTATTTAATAGTACGATATTCATAGAATGTTGCAGGTAGAATGAAAGACTCTGTTATGAGGTTCTGGATAAGGTGTTTTTTCCCTGAAATCATTTAAACCTTACATTGTGGTTGCAATAATTCTGAGAAATCCTAAACTTTATCTCAGCAGAACAAAAAGCAACCAATATTGATGCAGGTTGTGTCGCTCATTTTTACTTGTGGAGTACCAACCTAATATTAATGTGAAGAGGTTGCCAAGTGCCTGAAATATAACCATGTGACCGGGGTGCAGGGGCATACAATATTTGATGATGGCTGGAAATGCTTCACAGATGGTTGTTAAACAACCAGTCGTAAGTTGAGGACTACTTTGTGGAATTGGAAAGCATCAAGACTGTGCATCTGCATGGTTTCTACATCAAAAAGCAAAAACAAATATACTGTAGCTTTATCAGTGGGAGCATCAGATTGATTAGAGAATTATACAGCTGGAGAAGACCTGGGAGGTTTTCTAGTCCAAGCCTAGTCAAGCAGGATGACAATTTATCATTCCAGACAAATGGCTGTCCAATCTCCAATTGCCTCACAATTCTGGAGGCAAGCCATTCCATTGATTAATTGTCCTCATTGACAGGAAATTTCTCTTTGGTTCTAGGATGGATCTCTCTTTGATAAGTTTCCATCTGTTACTTCTTCTCCTGCCTTCTGGTGCTGTGGAGAATAGGTGGACCTTCTTCCCTCTGTGATAGCCTCTCAAATATTGGAAGACTGCTATCATTTCACTCCTACTCTTCTTTTTGTTACCTTCAGAGAACATCTCTGATATGAAGACTCTTTTCTTCATTCTTAGAAGAAAATGAAAATCCGAAATAGTTGCAGAAAAGTGAAACTTCCAGCTCCTATTAGGCAACATTACATTTGCAGCTGTGATGTTTTTATTTAGTGCATCATCTGACTTACGGTCCAACTTCCTTGTTTGATCTCTTATGTATACAGCTAAGGCTCTTTTTAACAAGTGACTACAATCTAGTTCAGATGTAAGTCCAACTGAGTTCAATCACAAAATCAGGGACTACATTGCTCTTTATTGGCAAAACCATAACACAGCAATGAAAAGCAATAAATACATGACATGACAAATGATTTGCTTTCTCTTTAAGTCTCATACCATGTATGTAAACTATGTTAATAAGATAACTGCCCAGAATAATGTCATAGTATCATATTAAACAAAGAACAAAATAATTGTTAGGAAATAATACACACTCACATATATCAATAGCAACAACTGTTCCAGTTTTTAATTAGGATGATATAGACCAATCTTTCTCTGTTTTTCCAGTTGCAAGGATAATTACCACTTTTAAAAGCTAGAAAAGAAAGCAAGGGCAGTGCTTTTCAACTGTAAATCTGAACACTCTGAGAAATTATGAGATCATTTGTCCTGCCAAAGAATTCCTTGACTTCCGGAACCTCATAATGCCTGGCCTTTAAGATGAAAGTGATTGTTATGTTCCTGCATTAAAATGCGAGATGGAAAACCAATTTTTCCCTCCACTTTATCCCAGTATGGATGTCTGCAGGAGATGGAGGGGCTCAGAAAAAGGTCAAAATGGAAGCCAGAGCCATTGGTTGCAATGTACATTAAAAGGAGTAGGATTTGACGACCTGGTGGTGGCCACCATCTTGACATTTTGAGACACACCCCTTCCTGAAGACTCCCTTTTCCCAGTCAGCTGCTGCTGAATCAATTCTGTCATCTTTGTTGTTCACTCTCCTCCTTTGCAATACAAGTAGTCCTCAATTCACTACCATTCATTTAGCAACCATTCAAGGTTAAAAGTGCATTGAAAAAAGAAACTTACAACTGGTCCTCGTGCTTAACAACCATCATGGTATACCCACAGTCACATGTTCAAAAATTTGAGCACTTGGCAACCAACATGGCTTTATAACAGTTGCAATATCCTGAGGTCAGGTGATTGCCACTTTCAACCTTCCAACAGGTAGAGTAAATGGGGAAAGCTGAATTCGATTAACAATCACATAGTTCTCTTAAACAACTGCAGTGATTGCTTAACAACTCTGGCAAAAAAGGTTGTTACAATCTACCATGACTCATTAACAACCCCTTTGGTTAGCAACAAAAATACTGTTAAGGTCCCAATTTTGTGCCAGTAAGGACAGTAGGGACTACCCATAACTGGAAGTAGAAAACCATGTTCCCTTTACAAAGTTATTACAGTATAACAGAGTTCGAAGGGACCTTGGAGGTCTTCTAGTCTAACCCCCTGCTGAAGCAGGAGACCTAATATGATTATGGATAAATAGCTGTCAAATCTCCTCTTAAACCCTCCAGTGATGGCGCCCAAAATTTCTGGAGGCAAAAGCTGTTCCACTATTTAATTGATCTCACTGTCAGGAAATTTCTCCTTAGTTCTAGGTTGAATCTCTCTTTGTTAAGCTTCTACCCATTGCTTCTTGTCCTATTCCCCCCTCCATTTCCCCCCCCCCATGGTTATAAGTACAAGAACTGGTTACGGTACTTTTTTTTTCAGCGCTGCAGTAACTTCAAACAGTTTCCACTATTTGATTCATTTTCCAGATACCTGAGAAAGTTTTCACTATCAGCTTCCAAAGAGCCCAAGAAACACACAGTGGTGAAACCCTTCAACCTTATTTGACTGAGAAAAATCACAAAAAAGAAAGGAAATAATAAAGCCAAGAGAGAAAGAGGAAAGAAAGATATTTTTTAACAAAGAATTTCTCCTGTGGTTCAAACCAGCTACAGCTGTGATATGAGTTTTACTATTTTGTAAGAGAGAGAAGATAAAGGGGGAAAAACACTCATAAACCAGGAGAATAATAAGAAGAAAAAATTCTTTGCTATTGTGCAAATATGTGAATTTTGTGTTCATATGTCCAGAGAGAGAGAGAGAGAGAGAGAGAGAGAGAGAGAAAGGATGTGTGTGTGTGTGTGTGTGTGTGTGTGTGTGTGTGTGTGTGAATACAGGTAGCCCGGGTTCAGGGGTAGGCAACCTCGGCTCTTTTATGACTCAGCATAGCTGACTCAGGAATTCTGGGAGTTGAAGTCCATGAGTCATAAAAGAGCCGAGGTTGCCTACCCCTGCCCTGGTTTAACAACCAGCCATTCAGCAACTGTTCGAAGTTTTAGTGGCACTGAACAAGTGGTACTTTCCACTGGTCCTTAACCTTTTGGCCATCCCAGTATTCTTGAGGTCATGCGATTGCAATTTGGGTGCTCGGGGACCACCTGCTGCCGGCATTGACTCCCCTCCGCCCTGTGCGTTCCCACAGAGAGGGCCTCCTCATGGTGCCTCCGGTCAGAGAATGCCGGCTGGTGGCCCCCAGGGGGAGGGCCTTCTCTGTGGGGGCCCCGGCTTTATGGAATCAACTGCCGGTTGAGCTCCGGATGGCACCGGATCTTCGCTCCTTCCGGCGCGGGTTAAAGACCCATTTATTCGAACAAGCTGGCCTGGCCTGATGGGGGAATGTTAGGGTTTTAATGTTTTTATATTTTGATTGTTTTAATTTGGGCAATAATTTAATCCTTTTTTAACTTTTGTATTTCTATTTATATGCCCTGTTCACCGCCCTGAGTCCTTCGGGAGAAGGGCGGTATAAAAATTCAATAAAACTAAACTAAACTAAAAAACTAAACTGGTTGGACTTATTAAAATTGTAGCATCCCATGCAGTGGTGGGTTTCAAATATGTGAACAACTGGTTCTCTGTGTGGATGGCGCTTCCAGAAGTCCATTCTGTGCCTGGTCAACAAAAAATTAGCTACTGGTTCTGCTGAAGTGGTATGAACTGGCTGAATCCCACCACTGATTCCACGGTTACATGATCGCCGTTTACAACCTTCCCTGCCAGCTTCTCACAAGCAATATGGATGCCGGCAGGGCAGATTGCAAGCTGCTGCAGTAAGTCACTTACAGTCTCCCCGCCCATCAGCAGCTATCCCCAGTGGCGTAGCGTGGGGGGTGCAGGGGGGCCGGCTGCACTGGGCACAACATCTGGGGGGGGCGCGCTCCGATCCGAGCCACTGGGTCACCGCCCACTGTGGAGGGTGTGTGTGCAAATTACTTGCCTTGCCCCGGGTGCTGACAACCCACGCTACACCACTGGCTATCCCTGGCCTTGTTGCATTTGCACCACTGCCTGCTTGCAAGCTACCTGGAACTTGTTTAATGACCTGCGATTCTCACTTAACGATGGCAATGTAGAGTGCCAGGATTGCTGCCGCTAAACAGTGCTGTTACGCATACTATGATTAAGCCTACCTGGTTGGGCTGGAAATATATAAGCCATGATGTATATCACTTTAAATGTGATGATTGGCCAAGGGTGTGTTTGCTTCCCAACACTATAAGAGGGAGCTAGAGATGTAGTTTCTCTGCTCTCCCTGTTTTTTCACTGTTAGTTACTCTGTTACTGCTATTGTTGGCTTGCTACTGTGTTTAACCTGAACAACTATGTTTTGACCTTTGGACCGGTAAGAAGTCACTGTATTTGGCATACTCCTTGGACTGTTACTATTGTTTATCTGTTCTTTACACGTGTATGACCTGGACTGTTTATTTTTGACTGTGCTTTGTATTACACCACAAAGTAAAGTATTCTGTTTTTCACACCTCAGTGTATCTGTGTGGTTACTGTGTGAACTTTGCTGCTCTCAGTACCTTTTTTGTCTGTGCAACTTCTTGTTAGCTCAAGGAGATCTCTGCACAATTCCTGACAAGTGCGGTCGTGCAATGTTGTGCTTTATGACTGTTTCACTTAGTGTCCAGACATGTTTTTTCCTCAGCTGCTGTCAACTTCAGCTACATGAGGAAAAAAGGCCAAGCAGCTTAAACAGTGAACCCAATTCATCCAGGGAGCAAAGAGGTCCAGTTTTTAATTCACACTCATGTAGACGCTCACTGGTGATGTCCTGTTTATTGATTTAAGGGCTTTGTGTATACTAATATGGGCTTGATTGCACCTTCAAGTTGGTAATATGGCAGATCATTACCTAACCTCTGTGCTTGTCCGGTCTCCTTACAATCCAAAGGCCTTTTATCCTAGCAGATAAAGTTCTTTTTGTACACTTCAGATGTATGCCCGAAAAGAAGAGTTAAAAAAATGCAAATAGGTTAACAAATGAGCTTTGAACCCCAAAATAAATGACTGATTAACTCTCTCCGCCCACTTCGGAACTTCTAAGTGTTTTGGCTGGATAATGTGTGATCATTAAGAGCTAAACGCATGTGGCAAGGGCTCTGTGTATTGCTCCAAGTGTGTGTGCATCAGGCACAGGAAACTACCGCCCAATTCTCATCTCCTTGGAGTTCTGCTTTGTTGTTTTTGTTTCTTCCACATCCCCTTCCCTTCAGAAGACTTTTCTCGTAATTGTATTTCCACTGCAGGAAGAAAAAAAATAGTTTGGGATATTTTTCTACAGAAAGAATTACAGAAAAGGACTAGGAAATTCTTTATACAAATTGTGACTGTCACATTGCAATCACAAGGGCTGTGTGTTTTTAACCTCAATATCCAGAGGACTCCTGTATCTTAATGTGATATGATCCAAAAACTTTTATATTTATGTTAACTCCTGTCTTATCTAATGGGTTCTAAATACATCTGCACTTATCTGCCTTTTAGAATATCAAGACTCCATCAGACATCTTGCAGAAGTCCTTAAGATACTCCATTTCCCACCTAACAAACCTCCAAGTGGCATCAGCGACTCTCTACAAGGATGCAAATGACCAGCTGCCTGCAAGGAATATAAATCTTTCCATTCACCACCATCCAGTCAGAGCTGAAGAAGCTTTTGGATGAGAAGCAAAACGTCTTCAAAGAAAAACAAGAAAGTCCAGTAGCCTCCTGAAAAAGCATCTTTGGGACAACCATGACCTGGATGATTGAGAATGTCCACAGACAACCATTTTTAAAGAAACTGGCCAGTTTGATTTAAGGTGGATCCTATACAAAGACTACATTTAGCCAGAAGGACAAAGCTGATGCAATATTTATAAGCAGCATAATAATATAATATTACATGGGGGTGTCATTGACTTTTCAAGACTAGTGCTAATTTAGGCAATTATAATCTCTGAAGTTAATGGCTTTATACCACAAATATATGCAGGTGTTTTAAACTTGAGCAACTTGGAATCTAGCCCAAGAGGTTGCTCCAGTGGGCCTGTGACGTGAGGAATGGTGCTGTGGGAAGTCAGCCCCCCAGAGAAGGAAATATTATAAGGGCAGAAAAATATATTTCCTAAAAGGATCTTAAAGAGGCAGAAGAGCATGCCCAGTTTTTCTTAATAGCCCTAGGTCTCCCTCCCCCAAGTAGAAACCTGCTCTGTACAAATGCAGATGTAAATCCAGGAAGGTTGCAGCTCCCCCAGCTGGAAGATTAAGAAGACAAAGACCTAAAATCTAAAAGCTCCAGCCCCAGGAAAGCAGGATATGACCTTTGGGACATAATAGGATTAACTCATCACCATCAGAATACCAGAAAGGCACACTCAGACTCGGGTCAAAATTCAGGCCACAGGAACAACTCCAAACGAAAGGCTCCAGAGGGTATAAAAACCCACTCCCTACATGTGCTCAGTCCTTTTTCTGCCAAAGCCATCTTTCTGTCTGGCTCTCCTCTTCAATAAACTACAACCTTCTTCCTAAAGCAGTCGCCATGTTTATTCCCAGCTTGGACTGAACCACTTTTCTTGGACTTTTCTTCCAACAGTGCTTAAAGGCCAAGTGGAGATAGTCATCAGTGGTGAAGAACAGGCAGAGTAGGCCTCTTCTAGGCTTTACCAAGCTAGATAGGATTAAGACTCTGAGTCAGAGGTTCTCCACTCTGCTTTAGAGGTCAAAGTATGTCAAAAGTGACCACGCTTGCTCTGCTATGTATATATTGCTTCCAAGTCCTGTCTTCAAGATACTATCACTATCCCCACCTCTTTTCAGTTACACATCTTTCCCCAGAACTAGAAACTTGAGCCCAAGGAGGTGCTCTAGTGATTGTATTATTGAGGACTATTTCATATTTCCAATAGCAGTCTTCCAGTACTCGAAGACCTGTCATAGGGAAGAAGGGGCTGATTATTCTCCATAGCACCTGAGGGCAGGACAAGAAGCAATGAGTGGAGGCTCATTAGAGGGAGGTTCAACCTGGAACTAAGGAGGAATTTCCTAACTGAGAATGGTTAATCGAATTGAACAGCTTGCTTGCTGGAGTCATGGTTGCTGCATTACTGGAGGCTTTCTAAAAAGATTGGCCAATCTCCAGGATGGTGTAAGGATTCCTGCCTTGGGCAGGGGTTTCAACTGGAAGACCTCAAAAGGTCCCTTCCAGCCCTGTGATTCTATGATTCTATCTATTTTCAATATAGGATTTCCACATGCAACAGTATCCTGTGTTTGATAGGTCCAGTCTAGTAAGACATCTCTTATGTAAGCGTTGGCTTACGAAGTCTTCTATTAAAAAATATTTAAACACATTTGGTCAAACAAATGCCAAATGCTAAAGTGACATTTGGACTCTGCACCTATTTCTTTCTCTTTTTTTAGTTAGAAATTTGTTATGTTTCAGATTAACAAAAAATTAAGCATTAACTGAAAGCTAGAATACAAAAAACATAAAAATATTAAAGAATAACATTCCAGAATTACAAATTAATGATGCTATAAGTTAAATTGGGGGCTGCAACTGAACGATCCCAGTATCTTGTACTCATTGTCTCACAGAGGTACGTGGCTCATGGTGTTAGGTATCAGTCAAATATGAAGAATGACTGCATTTACATCGGCCTTGCCACTCACTGAACACTTGTTTTCATGTAATGTGGTAATGTTATACTAGACAGGCACAAGGGCTTGCTACTTCGCGTTGCAACAGAATAAGCCACTGGAAGTTGATTGGCATCTGTGGAACATGTCGGGAATACAAATCGTTGCTTTCCTCTTCTGTTTCTGTGGGATAGGGGCAATTATTGCAGCCACAGCCTCAAATGAATGGAAAGTCACCAGCCGAGCATCTTCCGTGATAACAGCAACTTGGGTCTTCCAGGGTCTCTGGATGAACTGCGCAGGAAACGCAATGGGTGCTTTCCACTGTAGACCTCATCTGACTATCTTCAACATAGAGGGTAAGCTACCGAGCAGTGCCGCAACAAGTGAGGGGCTCATGAATGCATGGAGCATGATCTCTAGGAACCAATAGAGTTTTACTGGTGCCCTGATATTTTGTAGGCTTGGATCAGGAGAGAGTTCTGCAGGGAACAGAAGCCGAATTCCAGACTGTTTATTACTATTGTGTGTGTGTGTGTGTGTGTGTGTTATATGTGTGTGTGTGTGTATGTATAGATAGATAGATAGATAGATAGATAGATAGATAGATAGATAGATAGATATAGATATAGATATATAGATATATAGATATAGATATATAGATATATAGATATATAGATATATAGATATATAGATATATACATCTTTTGTTCCCATAATCTTTAACTGGGCAAAACAGTGCATCTAGGGCAACAGTTTTTTAACCAAGGTAATTCAAATGGGCTAATTTACAGAATGCATTCAAAATCCAAACCCTATAACTGTGGAATTGAAATTATGGCAAATGTTATAAATCATTGTGATATAAAATTATCATTAAACATTTTATAAATAATACAAAAGATCATAAAACATTTTCTGTAGTCAACTTCTGATGTTTGACTGTGTTATTTAGCTGAACAAATGCTAATTTCAAGGCAGATACATCTCTGAATAACTCCCTGAGTTTTTAGGGACTTTTCAAGTACTTTAGAAGCGCTGCCATTATTGAAGGCATTGAGGAATCTGGTAAAGAAATACCTCTAAATTGATGACCGAAAGGATCACCTGTTGTCTAGTAACTTTTATAATTTCCTCCATAAAGAAGCAGCACATTCAATCTCTTGACCTCTTACAACTGTGCATTTTCTGTCTTACTGCTCAGGATTCAAATGTAAACATATTCAGTTCCATGTACCCTGTTATATTTGCATAGGTTCACAAATGCATATTAAGATGGATTAATGTTGAGGCAGTTGGTAATGGCAGCTAAAAAGTCCCAACAAAAATACAGGTAGCTGTAGTAGAAGCAGACTGCAGTTTAAAAAGAAAAATTACATTCCTCCAAAGTGGTCATTTTGGAAAAAGATTCCAGAATGCACATGCATAATTTCATATAGTTTCACTTAAGGCTCTGGAATCGCTCCACCAATCTTTGCAGGATAGTTTTCTTTGAGAAAATGGTAGCACAATAGACAATACATTAGCACCGAGCTTGCATTAGGACAGGTCCCTTCATGGACTTTCATCAGAATGAGACCAAGAAAAAACAAAAAGAATGGAAATTCATTGCTGGAAGTACTTGGACCCTTTCATTGCATTAAAAGTGTATTGAGGACACAACTTATCTGTTCTGTATTTATTATATTGCCATACTACTGACAGAGTCATAATTTTATGAATCAAATTATACTGTGGCACCTCAAAATTTGACATAATTGTAGAATATGCTTTTGTAGATAAGAAATGACTTTGTCAAGTACATGTACTGGGTCAGAAGTGCTATAAGAAAAAGAAGATAACACAGGTGATGTTTTGGTTCAGAGGGGGTTGAAATAGAAGATGTAGATCAACTTTCCTTTCTCAAATCAATGTGTTTCACAGTGTTGTTGTAGTGGAGAAAATACAGGTAGTCCTCGATTTACGACCACAACTGAGTCCAAAATTTCTGTTGCTAAGTGAGACATTTGCTAAGTGTGTCTTGCCCCATTTTACAACCTTTCTTGCAACAATTGTTAAGTGAATCATTGCTAAGTTAGTAACATGGTTGTTAAGTGAATCTGGCTTCCCCATTGACTTTGCTGGTCAGAAAGTTACAAAGGGGATCACATGACCCCTGTCATAAATATAAGTCAGCTGCCAAACATCTCAATTTTGATCACGTGACCATGAGGATGCTCATGAAAAACAGTCATAAGTCACTTTTTTCATTAAGTGAACGGGCCGACAAATAAAATGAAATGCTTAATTTGCAAAGTACTTATTATGAGTGTCTATTAATTCGTGGGACGCGGTGGCTCAGTGGGTTAGGACGCTGAGCTTGTCGATCAGAAGGTCGGCAGTTTGGCGGGTCGAATCCCGAGTGCCGCGTAACAGAGTGAGCGCCTGTTACTCGTCCCAGCTTCTGCCCACCTAGCAGTTCGAAAGCACGTAAAAATGCAAGTAGAAAAATAGGGACCACTACGGTGGGAAGGTAACAGCGTTCCGTGCGCCTTTGGCGTCTAGTCATGCCGGCCACATGACCACGGAGACGTCCTCGGACAAACGCTGGCTCTTCGGCTATGAAACGGAGATGAGCACCGGCCCCTAGAGTCGGAAACGACTAGCATGCATGTGCGGGGGAACCTTTACCTTATTAATTCGTAGTTTGGTTGGTTGGCTTACTGAATATGGCCACCCATCTCACTTGCATGTACAATTAAAATGGAAGTAAAAATCACAATGTTCCACCATTAAAACCAATTTGAGAATAGTTAAAAGCTACAGCTGAAAAGTTAAAAGTTCGTTCTACTGCATCCAAACAGTTGTATTGGAAGATGAGAGTGAAGATTCGTTCTTCAAGAGTGTGGGTGGGTTTCAAAACATTTCGTTACCAGGCTAGGTAACATCTTCAGCAGAGTTTAGGGGATGTCAGTGTTGGTGTTCTTCTGGAAGATTTATAAAAATGAAATGAGGCTAGATTTTAATTAGTTTTGTCCCCATTAACAATACACAAGTACGTTGCATGAAGATGATAAACTCTGCATAGAACAGGATAACCAGCAACATAGATAGATCACTTATTGGAGTTTTCCCCAAGGAAATCTTTCCTTCCCATTTCAGCCCATGAATAAAAGAAAAGAGCTGTATTTGGGGACAACCTTACAATGGCAATGTTTGTTGCCTTTCTCTGACTCAAAGGACCCAAGCATCTACAGTATAAAAGAAATCCATGTCAAGTCAATTGGCTTCCATTCATGGCACTTCCTATGTATTGAACCTGATACTATTTCCAAAAGTTTCTACTGTTTCCCTATCACGTTCTGTCTGATCACAATGGACTTTTTGCCAGTTAGATAAGAATGTCCATGTTGGCCATAACCAAACATTTATATATATTCTTAAGTACAAGCCTCTGGGAATGAGTTATATATAAAAATCAACATTATGAAGAGATATGCAGCATCCTTGTCTTTCTTTTAAAGTTACGGTATGTAACTTAAATTAATAGTAAATACTATTAATACAACGGTATGTAACTTAAATTAATAGTAAATCATAGATTTAATAATAATGAATAAGTAAATATCCCACTATTCATCTAGAAGGCCAAGGCAACACAGATGGAGATTTTATCAACATCATAACAGTTCTTTGAGATTGGTTGGCTGTTCAGTTAGCTTATTAGTTCCATGTTTAAGCTGGTACCTTTCTTTTGCTTGAGTAAAAACTGGTTTTAACTAATTCAGTAGAGTCATGATTTTATTTCTATTATTTTGGGTAATAAATAATGCTTTCTACGTCATCTTTTCCACACCACTCAAGGGCTTACAAAGAACCTCCTTGTACTCTAACATTTCTGAGACAATGCACTTGGTTTTATCTTTGTTGCAAAATTAAGCTGATGCCGTTTTCTGTAAAACTAGTTATGGGCAAGCTATATCAGATGCTTTCTGATTCTGAAATAATATGGGAAAACAACAGCAAAAATGATTGGCAATACACAAGGCTCATAATCGCAGCCATTGTTTCTGATTTTCTAATATAGTAACAGTTGCCACAATAAAGGAAAGAAACCTTGCTCAACAAATTTTGGAGGAAGGAAAGGTTACAAGTTTTGTGAATAAACAAGAGATTAATTTCTCCTCAGCTGAAGAACCAGTTAGCCCCTTGACCCATTGGAGTTTCAGGGAGGGCTCTTATTTGAACGCAATAATTTATGTCTTCTTCTGAATTGGACTGGAGTGTTTTCCTTCTAGAAGTTAGAATAACATAGTTGAAAGGCATCTTGGAGGTCTTCTAGTCCAAGCATTGCATAAAGATGGGGAATAATATGTGAGGACAGAATGTTTATTGGAATAAACAAAATTGGTTCTATGTAATAACAAACTTGGATGGGAGAGTGGGTCTATTAGGAAGGAAATAAGCTGAAGGTGTGGGAATGGGTTACTTGGGAAAAGTGTGTAGTAAAACAAAAGGATAGGATTGAGATTGAATAGATATTGGATTCGGTGTGGACTAAATAAAGAATTGAGTGGCCAGTGAAGAAATATGCACTGAGCTGGTTTGGTCACACAGAAGTGAATGAGGTCACACAAGTGAATGAGGATAGAATCACAAAATAAATATATGAAGAATGAATGGATTGAGAGGGAGAAAAAAAACAAGACATTCATTTTGGATGGAGTTTAGGTGATCTTCATAATGAAAGCAATGAATGAGGTAGATGAGAGAATTTTGTCCAAGGACAAGAAAGGAACAGAGAAGTAGACCATAGAATTATACATATCGAGAATCCTGTAGTGTAAAAAATCTTAGCTACATTTCCTTTTATTCTGTACTAGACTTAATTTCTTTTGTTTACTTTTTTCCTACGTTTCGTCAATGTTCTTATATAAAAAAGGAATAAGGCAATACTTAAATTTCTGTGAGTTATCTAAGCTTAAATGTGCCGTTACAAGTTAGTATGAGTCTTAGTATACATATCAAAAGTTGAACCAAGCAATTTTATAGCTGGTCCTGCTTTATAGAATGTCCAATCCAATGAATGTTGGATAAGTTAGAAGGACTGCTTTGCCAACAAGATGTTTCTCTCCTGGAGGGCCTTCCCATAAAGCACCTTTTATAGGCAAAGACCTCCTGACATACTCTATTTCAATGTCAATGCCCCCATTATCCACTGTAGAAGGACTACCTTATTTCCAAAACCTCTTTTTCCAATGCAATACTGAGAGATGTTCCAGGTATTCTAGGTAAATATAGCTGTAATATCTAAAGCAGAGAGAAATTTGTTTCATCCATACTGGAGGCAAACCCACCTTTTGTACCCTTCCTAAAGGAATCAGAATGCAGTTATCTGCTGAGCATCATACATTTCTGATTTTGCAATAGTTGACAAATTGTAAAGAATTAGTACATTAAAAACGCATTGAATTGTATTGGCAAAAATAGTATACAGAATCCTCTAAATTTTGTAAGGAAAAATGCATACAAAAATAGGTTTATTCAGGGAATTCCAGACCAAGTGTTACTTTTTAAAAATGTGGGCTGAAAAACTTTCTTAAGTGTTGTGGAAGAATGGGAGAGTCCAAGTTAGAAAAATGAGTCATCATCATCAAATCTTTATTTAGTCATAGACTAGCATGGAAAAGTGAATAATTGAATTTGACCTTCTCAGATGGTTTATTTTTCATTAATATGTATCCATGTTGCTTTACATTCAATAGTTTTATAAAAATTAAAAGGAAATACGTCAATATCAGCAAGTATATTTTTCAATGGCCTACATTTTAGCGAGAGTAGAATAAAATAATATTATTTCATTCAGATGGATAAGAGATTATCTGGACTGGACTGCATATTCAGGACATACCTTCATGAGATATGTGTTGCATAAGAATGAGGGTGTATAGTAGTGCAGGTGAGAGCATGGAACTCCTACATGGTTTTCTGTTGTCCAGCCTGGCCAGACTCTTGTAGCATTCTATGGACAAATATTTTGTGCAGCTTTTATCTTAAGATGTAATATCTGATTAACTATATTAACACACGGGGTGATGTCTTTATAGACTTCAAAAATCAGGGACAGTGGACTTTGTCTACTGTTTTTCAAGTGACAATGATAAACAAATTGTTCCTGGAATTGTATGTCATTTTGAAATGGCCCATTTGTTCAGAAGGTTTCCAAAGGAAATGAGAACTCAAGACTTTAATATTTCGTTTTGCTAATGGAGACAATCCAAAACACATACCTTTCAGGATATAGATATAGATATAGATATCTGGAATAATTGTTTTGTTCTGGAAAACATTTTCATTAAAAAAAAAACTAAAATGGGCCCATTTAGAGAGATTGGAGATATCATGGGTGTTATAACCCTTTCCAATTTTTTTCCCTTCAAAACTGAAAAGAAAAACAATTCAAAACTTTTAATTCTCACCTCTCTATTTGCACTGTTGCTATAAAGCTCTGTGTAGGAAAGACCTTTGCCCAATTTGGATCTTACTGAGAGTCTCAGTATTATTGGTATCTTCTCAAGTAAATGCTTCAAAGCAATGTATGGTATTATCAACCATGCTGGCTCACTGAAGCATTTGATAGTAGCTGAATGCCCACACACACACACACACACACAAACACACACACTAAGCAACTCAAAACATGGGCAATGGGTTTGGAGAAAAAGATTTAAGTTAATCCCATTCTTTGTTACGTATTTAAGACAAAGCCTGATTTACGGGACATTAACTCAGATTTTATTGTGGCCATATAGTTACAGTATCTAAAACTGCTTGCTTATGTCTGATTCTCTTCAAATCCACTGCACTTGATGATGATAATGGTGAAAATTTCCCTTATAGTGTAGGACAATGTTTCTCAACCTTTGCAACTTTGAGATGTATGGACTTCAACTCCCAGAATTTCCCAGCCACCATGGCTAGTTCAGGAACTCTGGAAGTAGATGTTGCCAAGGTTGAGAAACATAGGTGTAGGAGAAATTCTCACCGTATACTCTGTTTCTAAGCAACCGTCTCTGTGGGTCGAAGTTGAACCTGCCGAACATTGCTGAATCTCATATTGTAACATGCCTTTTTCCTTTTCTTTCCAGCTTCTCACATAATCAAGTTCAGTCTTGTTCTGCATAATTTGTCCCAAACTAAGCAGTAGGATTAGATGTCTCATTAAGGAATTAATTCCAGCAAATACATTCCGAACCTGACTTAAAAAACAAACGGAAACTTCATTTCAGATGGGCTAGGTATTAATTAAGTGGCCATGGTGAAACCAGAGGCACTGGCACAAAACTGAAATTAATCTTATTCTAGTGCTTTTTGCCTCTGGGTGGTGAGAACTAGCATCCATAAAATTATTTTAGTGACAGGGAGATTTTTCTGTCTAAAATGCTCCTTCATCACCTGCTTTAAGATTAGGATTTGAAAGTGTGATTAGAAATATTATAATACATTAGGTGAAACCATCTCGAAGATTTTAAATCCTGAGAGCTACACTAGTTAAAAATTATGTAACATACAGTGACTCTTGCTTTCCCAAAAGTATACATATTTGGAATTAGTCATGGTGATGCCTAATGGATCATTAAATTCCTTCCTCATACAATAAAATGCATTTATTTCTGAGTCAGCTATAGCTGTCGGATTCTCTTACTGAATTTACACTTCTTCTACAAATCAGATTTCCCCTAGCCAGACCCTTTCCCCTGTCTACTCATCAAGTGCTTCTGTTTAGGCTTGGTTCACTTCAGCAGCTGGTCAGGACTTTTCTAGTACTGAGCAATGATTGGGAGTAATTTAGAAACAAAGTTATTAATTAGATAATTATTAGGGATCATTTCCTTTGGTATAGTTCTTTTTTAAAAGCCATTAAATATAATGAGCCTATTTGTTGTAATCCCCTGTATTACCGTATTTTTACAAATAACTCAAGGTGGCGAATATATCCAATACACCTTCTTTCTACTTTCTCCACAATAACAATCCTGCGAGGTAGGTTGAGCTGAGAGTGAGTGACTGGCCCAAACTCATCCAGCTGGCTTTCATGCCTAGAACTCTGGCCTCCCGCTTTCTAGTCTGGTGCTTTAACCACTAGACCAAACTGGCTCTCCATTTTATGATTTTGGTGGATTCTGCCAACTTACTCTCAATAAAATCCATGATAATTTCTCTTATATTCTAGAACTCCAATAGCGCTCTGGTCCTAAAAAGAAAAGTTCCATACATGTCTTTAGGGGTGAAAATACATTATTATTATTATTTTAAGAAAACCATGTCTTTTAATAATGTTTCCAGGATTTGTTGGCCTTCTAATCTTTAGAACTTCTTAAATCACCGGATCATAGACACTTTTATATTTTAAAGTACATTGTGCGGAATGTTTACAATTCCAGCTTATTTTGATGACTGTAAACTGGGATGTGAATGAAAAAAAAAACCCCTCAGGATTTGGAATTTAAAAATCCTTTTAAGTCAAACTATAAGAGATTTAATTAATTCACGTATCTGATTGTTTAATCAGTAAACTTGAAAGCACATGTTGTGATTTCAGCTGAACAGTATCTCTGGCTTCCCAGCTACATTCCAGCTTAAGAGAAACAGAATATTTCTCTTCTTAATACACCAAGTTGCTAACTAACTAGAAAAAAATGAAGAGTTGGGAAGGCTTTCTACTACCTCTAGATAAACATTATTATCTTTAGAAGGAAGACAATAAAGAGCCAACCCTATTAATAAGCCAAAGCTTTGTAGGCAAGTATCCCACATATCTCTGTGATGCCCAGTTTGTCAGTTTGGGATGCTTGTTTGCACACAGCCATTCTTCATTCCTGCCAGAATATTTAGATTAAGGAATGACTTTCCAGAATGTTATTTCTGCCTTGATGTTCTTTGTTTTAAAACTGTTTCCACTTTCAGCCTCCTTTTCCCTAGTTTAATTAAGCATTGCAGTATTTTGACACCAACACGTTAACGTAAACTGTACCAGAAAATGTTCTTCATACCATTTTATTTATTTAGTTATATTTATATACCGCCCTATTCCCTGAGGACTCAGGGCGGTTTACAGGGAATTAAAAATCCAAAATACAAAAATTAAGAACCAAATTAAAAAATATTAAATTGACCCTGTACTCAATTAAAAAGAACCCCAAATTAAAAATTTCTCCTCAGTCTGGGCCCGAGAGCTCGAAGAGCCAGGTCTTCAGGCCCCGGCGGAATGATCGGAGGTCGGGGGCAGTTCTCAGCTCCACCGGCAGCTGGTTCCAGAGGGCAGGCGCTCCCACCGAGAAGGCCCTATCCCCAGGTGTCACCCGCCGGCAATCTCTTACCGGCGGGACCCTGAGCAGACCCTCCCTGTGGGAGCGCACTGGGCGAAGGGCGTTTGATGCCGGCAGCAGGTGTTCCCTCAGATATCCCGGACCCAGGCCATGTAGGGCTTTATAGGTAATAACCAGCACCTTGAATTTCACCCGGAGGGCAACCGGAAGCCAATGCAGCTCACGGAGTAGAGGTGTTACATGGGAGTATTGGGAAACCCCCATTACAACTCGCGCGGCCGCATTCTGCACCAGTTGAAGCCTCCGAGTGGTCTTCAAGGGCAGCCCCATGTAGAGAGCGTTACAGTAGTCCAAACGGGAGGTCACAAGCACGTGAGTAACTGTGCGTAGGGCGTCTCAGTCCAAATAGGGACGCAACTGGCGCACCAGGCGAACCTGGTGCACCAGTTGGCCCATTTTGTGGGCCAAGCATTGCTTGTCTTTTCTTAACTATTGTTTAAATAATACAAAGTGTGAGGAGTTTTCTGTGCCTTTTTTCCTGTCATCAGGCTTATCTCTGCATCTGATTCCACGACACAGACCTACAGTTAGCTTAATTCCATGTTAACTACTACCTGTATTAAGTGAGGATTACTGTTATTCTTTGCTTTATAGCATACGTGAATTATTCTGCAGCCTCTGTATTTCAAAGCTAACCAGATGTTTCACATAGGATGACCACAATAATGCAATTAGCCCCTTTTTCATGTGATGCTGTTAAAAAAAGCAGCAAGGGTTGGTTGTGTGGCTGTGGCTGCTATCTGACTTGACCTAACAAAAGCTATTCCAGTTAAATACTCAATTTCTAAAGATCTAAGACTGTCTGGGAATTTACAGACAGGCACTGCTGAATAGGAAGAATGAGCTGTGGTGGCGGAGTGGTTAGAATGCAATATTGCAGGCTACTTCAGTGGACTGCCAGTTGCCAGCAGTTCAAGTCTCAGCAGCTCAAGGTTGACTCAGCCTTTCTTCCTTCCGAGGTCAGTAAAATGAGGACCCAGATTGTTGGGGGCCATATGCTGACTCTGTAAACCGCTTAGAGAGGGCTGTAAAGCACTGTGAAGCAATGTAGAAATCTAAGCGCTATTGCTATTGATACTAGCCCAGTCCAATGCTTGCAGCAGAAGTAACATTAAGGGCAATCTACTTTTAATTAACTAATATTGAATAATAGATCTAAATAATCAGACTCAACAGAAAAAAATAATCTTCATGAAGATATAGGTGAATTCATATCAACTGATAGCATTTATAGAAGTGGCAGCAACTGGGATGGATTTTCAACAGAGACCTAATAAGTTCACAGAAATTCTCAGCAGTTCCTAATTCTTACAGCTGTTTTAGAAGCAGCAAGTCTGGAATCACTGGGCACTTTCCAAATGCATCCAGTTGGACATGGGATTCAGCAAATAGCACTACATGGACCAACAGGATATTTCAGCAGTCCTGTGTTGTTATGTCCAGATATATACTGTATGAAAGGGGATCTAGTTTTCTTTCCCCAGTAATCAACCTTTAAAATGGGAGAGCTGTCTTAGAATTGCTGGGAATACCATGATGCCACAAATACCGTGAAACAACTGGCCAATCTCATCTTCAGTTCAGAGCTAACATTCCTGTCAGAGGAACAAAACATTTCATCTGGGTTCTCACACTGCTCTGTGCCAGATTACAAACAATATATTAAAAGATATAAACCATGGTGTACAAATTGCAATGGCTGTATAGTGGCTAATTATACACCCCCAAGTAGATTAATCTTTAGTGTAATGAGCCCAGTGCATTAGTGCATTTTCACCATAAGGGAGAATAGCTTTTTTTTCCCTCTTCTGGACCAAAACAGGAGTTGGGTCATACCCTGAGATGGGTTAAACTACAACTCCTGTAATTTTCCAGGAAGGAGAACACTGACTGGAAATTCTGGGCATGTATTTCCACAAAATTGAAGAGGATTCAGTGAGCCAGGCTAATAACATAATATAGAATACAATAGCAAAAAATGTGTTGTCTATCTCTCTATCTACACATACCTGCCCTAAACATGAGATGGTGCTATAAAACCATCCTTATGGTGCTCTTGCTGGCAGGAGTGCATTATTCTCAAAGAAAAAGTACCTAGTTTCTTCCTTTCTTCCTTATTTAATTTAGACACCAAACGATTCTAGGCAACTTCCATCAAAACAGCTATAGAACTGGGGAACAAACAGCCAGGTGTGCCTGGGAATCATTTGACATAACAATGGGCTCAGCACCCACCATAACTCCAAGGATGGGAGCACAGCCAGTCTTCAGGACTTTTGGAATATTATCAGAGTAGGAGCTTATGTGGATCTCTGGGAGGATACTGTTCCCTGCGGCAGGTGCCATGATAGTGTGGTCCCAGCAAATGACACCGCGTAATTGATAGGACCCAGAGTGCACCGGTTCTTCCTAACACCACTGGCAGATATTGGGAAGACACAGTTCTTCTGATACTCTATTCATTGAAGGATTTTACAGGTGGCAACAGCACCTTGAACTGCACCCAGAAACAAACTGGCAAGCCATACAGAGGCACAAGGGTGTATGGCCCATTACTGTATGGCCCATTACGCAACATTCTGGATCTTCCAGATGGCTCCAGATGTTCTTCAATGACAGCCCCACGCATTTCATACGGATTCAGGCCAAACCATAATACTTTCTTCAAAGGTTTCTTCAAAAAGATCTTTCCTCATTACTATCCTTTAGATTCCAGACAAAGCCCCATCCTATTTCTTTAGTCTTATCTTAATTAAATTATTTTTGTGGTTTCCTTTAATTTAGTAAAATATTTCATTATGAGTTTTGACAATTTTAATATGTGGATCTGCAAGCAAGTAACTTATAGGCTTAATGTTTTATTGTACAATGTGCTTTTATTATTTATATTTTAATTAATGTTTGTTAAGCCACTTTAGAAAAATCATGCAGAACTTTTCAACAAATGAATAGACCGAGAAAATAAATGAGCAGAAAATGAAGTTTACTTATGTGATTATTAAGTACTGAATACTACAAGTGTGACTGTTAATTGCATCCCTTGAACCAAGTTACAAGGATAAAATAATGAAAAATAGGTGGAGAAAGGAATGAATAGCCAAAATGCATAATCTTTTTTTAATATGCAGAAATCTAGTCAGAAGCATATTCTTTGGATTTGTTGCCCTCTAGTGGTTTTATTGGAAATGTATTTCTAGACTTTATAATTTAAGATTTCACACAGGGACCACATAAAATGAAATGGACATTTGTTAAAACCTACAATAAGAGTAGTGAGATAATCTTATTTATTAAAATACAGGTAGTCCTTGACTTATTACCACAACTGATACCCAAAATCTGTGTTGCTAAATGAAACAGTTGTTAAGTGAATTTTGTCACAGTTTACGGCCTTTCTTGCCACAGTTGTAAAGTGAATCACTGAAGTTGTTAAGTTAGGAAAACAATTGTTAAGTGAATCTGGCTTCCCCATTGACTTTGCTTGTCAAAGAATCACAAAAGGTGATTAATGACCCCGGGCACTGCAACCGTCACAAATATGAGTCAGTTGTGAAGCACCTGAATTTTGATCACATGAAGATGAGGAAGCTGTAAAGGTTGTGTGAAAAACAATCATAGGACACTTTTTCCAGTGCTATTGTAATTTCAAATGGTCACTAATGAAATGTTGTAAGTCAAGAACTACCTGTGCCTCCAGAACAATTTGCTGAGTTCACTTATTTATTGTTGTAGCTGCTTATGGTATCTGTAGGGCATTCTTTTATTATTATTATTTTTAAAAGCAATTACCAGAAATTATTACAGTTCTTTCTAAATTACAGTTACTATTTCCATATATCCATACCATCATGACAATTTGTGCTGCCTGCAATGTGTTTCATCATGTTCTCAGTTCCTAAAAAAACCTTCTTCCCACCATTCTTTCCTACAGTGAATCATCTCAGCCTTCTACAAATATATATTTTTTTCTTTTCTGACATTCCTTGGCTCCTGAGCAGGCTTGATCTTAATGCTTTTGTGGGGACATGATCTCCTTTTTCAAAACCTGGGATGATGGTGATGGTGGTGGTGAATGAATGTAATGAAGAGATAAGCAATCTAGAACTAAGGAGAAATTTCCTGACAGTTAGAACAATTCATCAGCGGAATAACTTGCTTCCAGAAATTGCAGATGCTCCAACACTGGAAATGTTTAAGAAGAGACTGGACAACCATTTGAAATGGTATAGGATTTTCTGCCTGAACAGGAGGTTGGACTAGGTTGTTATGATTATGATACTTCAGTATGTTTGATGGCCAGTTTGTCTCATTCTTCTTCTTTTCTTCTGCATTTTTGATGTGCCCCTTGATAACCTCTTTCTGTGCTAACATGCTATTTTGTCGCACCCTACCAGGAATCTTTCATTTTTCCTGCTGTGTGTGTGTTATTCATCTGCACCAGTGTTTTCTCCATTCACTCCAAATAAAATAGAATGAAGATCTCTGAGCACTCCCAGCTTTTAATATCCCAATGCCTCTCCTTCTGCCATTTCACAGAAACATCCCTTGTTAAACATCCCCAGCAATCTCTTTCATAACATTATCATGTCTCTTTGCTTGATTCTTCTTATTTTGACATCTTTAGTTATTTTTATTACAGTGGAACATCTTCATGCCTCAGTGACTGTCTTTAGCAGGTATCTGTCCTACATGCCATTTGAACATTCTGTAATTTCACTGTTTTCACTTGCATTCCCTCTACTTGGTTCCCTGCTGTTTCTGACTTCAGAATGTCTGTCATCCCACACCCCACCTATCTCATGACTTCTCAGGATAACAACCATAGGTTTTATTTCAGTAACTGCTAAACCTAGCTCTCCACATCCTCAAGAGAAGTTCCACTTCAGAAAAAAAAATAAAACTGTAAAAATAAATAAACGGTATGCTAGTTATAGCTTGCAAAGTTCAATTCAGCAATAACCAATAAAACATTTGAACAATCTCTAAAAGTTTTACACTGGTGTTAGAAAGTATGAAATTATTTTTTTTTCCTGAACTTTTCTGCAGGAACTCGGCTCTTTCCCTTTCATTCTTCTCTGCCCAGTCAACCCATCCTGTTTCTTCATCTTAGGAAGAAAAAAAACAAAACTCTGCTTGGGTAGAACTTCTGGCTTTTAATCAAATCCAAGACAGAAGATTCTTTAATTTTTTTTAAGCTTCCAGTGGTTGGGGATTTATTTAATCACAGTTTGCTGAATAAACTTGAAGGGCTACATTCAGGCAGAACCCAAATCATAAATGAGAATGGTGTCTGCAGGACCTCAAAATCAAACATATGCCACGTTAAAATCTTGTAAAATCTTGGTAATGAAGATCTTGGCAAGTATTTAGGGTGTTTGTTACCACATCATTACATGATAATACTCAACAGTTGCAAAGATATCTGCCCTCCTATCAATCAGAATTTATAGAAACACTAAGCCAAAATCAAAGCAATCACATAGGTTTAACCTAATGCAGATGATCTAGGTTTTGTGTGCTAGGAGATAACTATTAATTTCTTTGTTCGGAATTTGTTTGAATGTTCTTTTACTTTTTGCACAATTTTGTGACAACTTTGCTACTACTACTGGATACCAGTATTGCCCTACGTATCTAAAACACAACAGAGATGGACACCGAGCTTAGGGTTAACCTCCAGCCCCTTAATTCCTCCACAAAGATAGAAAAAAAGGCCTGCTGAAATGGAAATTGGAGACCATTAAAAGTAAAATAGATGCCTCTGCAGTTTTGCTCCTTAAATTCTCCCAAAACAAATTCTGAAACGTTATGCTGCCCAATCCAGGGATATTTACAGATACAAAAGGGATATTGCCATCAACTGGAAATAAAGTGAAACATAGTTTAATAAATGTGACTATGGGGGCCTGTATTTGTGTTCTTGTTATTTGCCTTATAACATATTGCAACTTATTCTACCACTTATTTCATCTTACCTTTGCCTTCAAAAAGGCATTAAATTGTATGTGAAATCTGGGAATTCACTGTTTCCTAAATGGATTGGTGTTTTTTTCCATTCAATCCTGTCCGATTCTCAGAGAGTGCCTGGACAAGTCCCTGCAGTTTTCTTAGCAAGGTTTTTCAGAAGTTGTTTGCCACTGCCTCCTTCCTAGGGCTGAGACAAAGTGGCTGGCCTGTGATCACCCAGCTGGCTTCATATCCAAGGCAGGACTGGAACTCGTAGTATCTTGGTTTCCAGCCTGATGCCTTAACAACTACCTCAAATATGGTCTCAAATGGGTAATATCAAATGATGGATCTCTTAATTGAACTAAAACAACATGCAAAAATTGACATTTTATGGAACATCAATAGAATTAGATTGATAAACAGCCTTCTGAGGAGGCAATTGTAGGAAAGATTCCAAAAGTGAAGCTTTACCTTCAACGAAATAAAATCTACCAACACCTGGTAAAGCTTAAAACATTGAGACAAGATAATACTTTCTATTTTTTAACTCTCAGGGTCTCAAGTACCTTAGTTAGAACTGCCCATAGAAGAGTAGTTTATGGCCTTAATGGTGACTGTCTCTGGCAGATGCTTCCTTGACTGATGGTTCCTCTTAGGGTGTGGGCTTGGTGTCATAATTGCTGTTACCTTTGAACCAATTCTGCTTTTGCAATATATAAAAATAAGATTGCTCATTATGTTCCCTCTTGCTCTAGCTTCCGTATATCTCACTGTAGTTTGATCTGACATTAAATCAAACTCATTAAATAAAAGTCTCCTACAAATCCAGACAAACTATAAGTTCAGGAAACAAAATGAACCCCGATAGCAACCATACATCTGGCTTGTGCCAAGCTGAGAAATAATGAAATGGACTGTCAATAACAGAATAACAGAGTTGGAAGGGACCTTGGAGGTCTTCTAGTCCAACCCTATGTTCAGGCAGGAAACCCTATACCATTTCAGACAAATGGCTGTCCAGTCTCTTCTTAAAAGCCTCCAGGGATGGAGCACCCACAACTTCTGAAGGCAAGCCCTTCCACTGACTAATTTTTCTCACCACTGGGAAATTTCCCCTTAGTTCTAGGTTGCTTCTCTCCTTGCTGAGTTTCTATCCATTGTTTCTTGTCTTGCCTACTCTAGTGCTTTGGGAAATGGTTGTCCAATCTCTTCTTAAAAACTTCCCGTGTTGGACCATTCACAACTTTTGAGGGCAAGTTGTTCCACTGATTAATTGTTCTGTCAGGAAAAGTTGCCAGGGACTGAGGGCACCCCATTTAATATATGCATTCTGAGAAGTTGTAAAATAGGTTAAATTTTGCTACACCCAACTTTTTCAATACTTAAAAACAAAAACAAATTCTTTAGGTTAGTCGGGTTTTCTTTGGGTTTACAGCGCAATCAATAAATAGTTGAGGTTTTTTTTCTATGAATGGCTGCTTGGCTGCAACACGTGTTTAGATATTTCAGTTGCCAAGACACTGGAAGCTGGTTTCAGATATTACCATGCCTGATGCAGCAGTTCCTGGTCTTTTGTACCGACCTATTCAGGAGACAACTTATAAAGCATTCCATTATTCACGTGCTGGTCCTAGTCCAGGTATCAAAAGTGAGCACATTCTGTTCTCTCCAGTAGGCCTACTGTTGTGTATGTAAATAGTTAGCAATAAGCCATAGAAGATATTGCAAACACTGTGCAGCTTTGCAAGGTTTAAAGCGGGAAAATAAGGTGCAATCATTGGACGCCACAACCAAGGAGCGGGAAAACAGACAGTTTGTATTGGTTACAGTTCAAACGCTTTCTCTATAAAAGGGTTGCAACATTTGACATTTGACAGTTGACTTTGTGTATTCAATAAACTCGTTCAGTGTTAACCACTCTGAGTCCTCGTCAATTCGAACCAAACAACTGGCGACGAAGGTGGGATCGACAGAAGACCAGAGATTAGGAAGAATTGTCGTGAAGGCGGCAAAGTCTGAGCGAGTCACAGTCAACCGAGCGGCCGCGGCAGAATAGGAAAAAAAAATTCTCCGAATGGCGCAAATCGGGTCATTGAAGGAATTTGACCCTAACTTCCCCGAAGATTGGGAAGAATATATTGGTCAGGTCGAAGGATTCCTGTTAGTGAACGGAATCACCGACGACCGAAAAAAAGCGGCGGCACTTTTGACAATTTGCGGCACACCGGTCTACAGAGTCGCTGTCGGGCTGTGCCAGCCACAACCAGTCTCCAGCGTGCCCTATGCCGACCTCCTTGCAAAACTAAAGGTGCACTTTACTCCCCGAAGGTCCGAACTTTTTTGGCGGCGCATCTTCGAGAAGAGAAATCAGAGACCGGGGGAATCCATACAGAAATTCGTCGCTGCCGTTAGGGAAGCCGCAGTTCGTTGCAAATACGATAATTTAGAAATTAGGATTCGGGACAGAGTTGTGCTAGGCTTACGCGATGAACAATTACAAAACAGAATAATCGCCAAACCTACTGGCGATTTACAGGAAGTGCTCGACGAACTCCTAACGTATGAGTCTACCGGGTATCGCGACCCCCCCCGCAGTAGCATGGCGACAGCACCTGAAATTAACCAAGAGGGCTATGTGGACTGCGGGGAGGTGGATCAGCAGTGGGAGGAAGAGATCGCCGAAGTCTCCAGGCGATTTGGGAAGATGGCACCCAGACAACTTAGAAGCGAAGGGCCCGAACCCGGCCGCCGGCAACAACCCGCAACACCGCAGAGACCACCGACCGGGGCACAACGACCGTGGCGGGACACCGCAACCAGACCGCGCGACAACGACACCCAGAACCGATGCGGCAGCTGCGGCGGCAACCATCCCCGCGCTTCCTGCCGATTCCGCACCGCCAAGTGCAGGGCTTGTGGCAAGACCGGCCACATCCAGGCCATCTGCAGAAACCGCGTCCGGGACTCCCGTCTGAATGAAGTCGATGTGTGGCCAGAGGGTAAGGTAACCCCCAATGCTAGTGGCAAGGAGACCCCTAGATCCCGGGCGAAATTTTCAAACCCAGGGGAGGTGGCCCGAGTCAATCGGAAAAGGCAGGGAAGGGGGCACAATTTTCCGGACGGAAAATTAAAAATCACAGTCCTTCTGCAAGGGGTTCCTTGCAGAATGGAAATCGACTCTGGGGCTTCAGTGTCGATAATTTCCACTGAAACCCTGAAAAAAATTGAACAACTAAGTGGAAAAAGAATTCCACTTAGCCCAACAAATATTCAATTAATGGACTTCCAAAAAAGTCCAATAATCGTAAAGGGAAAGACCAGCCTTAGAGTTAATTTTAAGGGATTTAAGGGGGTCTTAGATGTGGTAGTTACGGAGGGGAATAGGACTAGCTTAATAGGGCTTAATTGGTTTCCTGCCCTGGGAATTTGGATAGGGGGAATAAATTCTGTGATTAAAAATAAGACCCTCGAATCCGTCTGCAAAGAATTTGCAGACGTATTCGATGGATCTCTAGGCAAGTACAAAGGGCCCCCCATTAATTTTAACCTAGACCCCTCAGTAAATCCAATCAGGCTAAAGGCCCGGAGGGTACCTTTTGCCTTAAAAGAAAAAATCGAGGCCGAGCTCGACCGGCTTGTAGGCCTCGGAGTTTTAGAACCCGTTGAGGGCGGTTTATGGGAGACGCCGATCGTCACACCCCTCAAACCCAATGGGGATGTGAGGATCTGCGCCGACTATAAAGCGACCCTCAACATTGGAATGAAAAAGCATGCTTACCCGGTCCCGACGGTGAAGCAGGTCCTCGCCACGATCCAGGACGCCGCCATCTTCGCCAAGCTCGACTTGGCGCATGCGTACTTACAGTTGACTGTTTCCAAAGAGGCTGCAGAGGCGCAAACAATTGTTACCCACAAGGGGGCGTTCCGAGTCCACAGACTGCAATTTGGGATTGCAGCTGCTCCAGGCATCTTCCAAGAAGTGATGGAGAGGACCTTAAAGGGCATACCTGGAGTATGCCCTTACTTTGATGATGTCCTAATAGCTGGAAAAGATGAAGGAATGTTAGTAGAGCGGCTGGAACAGGTACTGGGTAGATTTAGAAAGGCTGGATTAAAATTAAAAAAGGAAAAATGTAGCATAGGGGTTAAATCCACTGATTTTTTGGGGTTCAGGATTGACAAAAGCGGGGTCCACCCTACCCCTGAAAAAATTAAAGCAATAAAAGGGGCTCCTGAACCAAGGAACAAGGCTGAGCTACAGGCCTTCCTAGGCTTGGTAAATTTTTATCACACTTTTGTGCCACATAAGGCTGCCATTGCAGAACCACTGCACAGGCTTTTAGATAAGAAGACCCCTTGGCATTGGCAAGACAAGCACAAAGTGAGTTTCCAGACCTTAAAAGATATCCTTTCCAGTAGCTCAACTGTAACCCACTTTATAGAAAATAGACCAATCTACCTGGCGTGCGATGCTTCGCCTTATGGCGTCGGGGCAGTAATCAGCCATTTAGACACCCAGGGAATGCAAAGACCCATTGCTTACTACTCCCGCACACTAACCAAGGCAGAGCGGAACTATGCTCAAATTGACCGGGAAGCTTTAGCCATAGTGGCAGGAGTTAAAAAGTTCCACGACTACCTGTATGGCAGGAACTTTACAATCCTGACAGACCACAAACCCCTGCTGGGACTGTTTACCACAGATAAACAGACTCCCCAAATTATGTCTCCCAGGATGCTGAGATGGTCCATTTTCCTCTCAGCATATTCATTTTCCCTCCAATACCGACCAGGTAAAGACATGGGTCATGCAGACGCTCTTAGCAGATTGCCCCTTAGCACAACAGAGGAGGACCCTGCCCCAGTGGGACAAGTAATGTCCCTACAAGATATTCCTGATCTGCCCCTAACTGCTAAAGACATAGCGGAGGCAACCAATAAGGACCCCATCTTAAGGAGAGTAATGGCCTGGGTCATGAGCGGTTGGCCCAACGCCAACCCAGACGTAAAATACAGTCCATTTTTCCGAAGGAAGGATGAACTATCAGTTCATATGGGTTGCTTACTTTGGGGAACTCGTGTAGTAATCCCAGGAATCCACAAATCAGCTATTCTATTTGAATTGCATGAAGGACACCCTGGAATAGTAAGGATGAAGGCCTTAGCTAGGAGTCACTTGTGGTGGCCAGGATTGGACCAAGACATTGAGGAATGCGTTGCCAATTGCCATCTGTGCCAACGTTCCAGGCCTGAACAACAACACATCCGCACACATAAATGGGAGTTAGCTAGGAATCCTTGGTCCAGGATTCATATTGACTTCGCCGGACCTTTCCAGGGGTTAACGTTCCTTGTAGTGGTCGACAGCTACTCTAGATGGCTAGAAGTAGTACCGGTCAGTTCAGTAACGGCAGGCAGAACAATACAGGCATTAAGGGGCCTCTTTGCCACTCATGGGTTGCCGGATTTAATAGTGTCTGATAACGGGCCACAATTCACATCTATTGAATTTCAGGATTTCCTCAAGGCCAACTCGATTAAGCATAAGACTTCTGCACCCTTCCACCCCTCCACCAACGGATTGGCTGAAAGGAACGTGAGGACCACGAAGGACGCGCTTAAAAGAATTATTCGAGGTGACTGGCATCAGAGACTAGCTGAGTTCTTGTTGGCCCAACACACAACCCCTTGTTCGGCTACAGGGAAAAGTCCAGCTGAAATGAGGTGGGGAAGAAAAATCTTGACCAAGTTGGACAGACTACACCCCGACCGACTCCAACCAAACATTGAATTTGACATTCCTAACAGAACATTTGAAGTGGGGGACTTGATTTGGGCCAGGAACTACGCCCAAGGGGATAAGTGGATTCCTGGGGTGGTAACTGAAATCTTAGGTCCCTTATCATACATCATTGAGGGGGAAGGGAATAGGGTCTGTAAAAGACACATAGACCAGCTGAGGAAAAGATCTAGTGGGTGTGTGCCAGCTGAGGGGGACCAAAGCTCAGTTAGGGCAAACAGTACAGATAACATTAGGCCTGAAAGTGGTGTAGTGGTGGGGCAAGATGACATATTTCCAGATGCCCATCAACAACAATTCAGTCCAATTGATTGGGAAATACCCCTGCGAAGTAGGCCAGTGACAACTGAATCCCAAACACAACCTAATACACAAGGCAGTACATCTGAAGCCAGTAACCCTGAGCCCAGGTCCAGTAGTAACCAGCATAGTAACCAGCAGCCAAGCAGTCAACCAGGAAAAGGGGCCCCTAGCAGCCAAAGTAACAGATACCCTTCTAGAATACATAGGCCACCAAAATACCTAAAGGACTTTGTAAAGAAATGACACCAACTGGGGGGTAAGGGGTGTTGTGTATGTAAATAGTTAGCAATAAGCCATAGAAGATATTGCAAACACTGTGCAGCTTTGCAAGGTTTAAAGCGGGAAAATAAGGTGCAATCATTGGACGCCACAACCAAGGAGCGGGAAAACAGACAGTTTGTATTGGTTACAGTTCAAACGCTTTCTCTATAAAAGGGTTGCAACATTTGACATTTGACAGTTGACTTTGTGTATTCAATAAACTCGTTCAGTGTTAACCACTCTGAGTCCTCGTCAATTCGAACCAAACACCTACAAAACCTGTGCCTACATTCAGTAGAAGGAAATGGCAAGAATATATTTTCTTACCCTGCTCTTGTGTCTGGCAAAGGCATATGAAAGGGGTGGGGATTTCCATGACACCACAAAGGGAAAAAAAACATAATTGCTGGGTTTTTTTGATTTTGTTATGTGTGAGATTATCGCTAACAGCCCAGACACCGATCCAATTTAAAACAAAGCAAAATAAAATATGATGGCAATATTATTTCCCAAAACAAAGGGCTTGTGATTTTGTTTTCTTGCACTGCTTAATACATTTCACAGGTCTAGCATGTAATCGATTTGGCAAAAGTATATGAAATAGCTATAGCAAAAGTAGCACTCAGAACTTCTGGTTACACAAATATCAGAGGAAGGAAAATAAAGTTGAATATTTAGAATTTTGCATGAATCACCATCCCAAGAAAGACAAAATAATGAAGACTACAAAAACCCTTAAAAGTGATCCACCCAGTTCCTGATCCAAGCATGCTTGAAGTTTGCAAATTCTTCTTCATCAATACAGGTAGTCCTCGACTTACAACAGTTCATTTAGTTACAACAGCGCTGGAAAAAATGAATTATGACCATTTTTCAGAGTTATGACCTTAGCAGCATCCCCATGGTCATGTGATCAAAATTTGGACGCTTGGCAACTGGTTCATACTTATGACCATCATGTGATCCCCTTTTGTGACCTTCTGACAAGCAAAGTCATTGGGGAAGCCAGATTCACTTAACAACCAGGTTGCTAATTTATCAGCTTCAGTGATTCACTTAACAACTGAGGGCAAGAAAGGTCGTAAAATGGGGCAAAACTCACTTAACAAATGTTTCAGTTAACAACAGAAGGCTGAATTGTGGTTGTAAGTTGAGGACTAACTGTACACTAGGTAATTGAATGGAGTTTTTAAAAACCAGTGGATTTTTTTTTTAAAAAAAAACTATCAGTGCTTTAAAACTAGGTGGGGGGTTGCCAAGGAAATGGGTAAAGGAGACAGATAATCCTTTCCCACCCACTTCTATCTCCTTCCCACTTGCCATTTTTCTCATTCAGGACAACCTATTTGCTCCAGGCACTTTCTTCAGCCTTTTTCTAATCTTACAGAGGGGTATCGTGCACTGTTGCAAAAATAAAATACCCAAGTTCAGCCTTAAGCATAGTTTTGCCCATCAGGAGATTTGGTTGAATTTCCTATGCTGAGGGCACTTCCCTATGGGGGGTCTTTGCAACAATTTGGAGTTAGTTCTGGAGCAGCCTGTTCTCATATTGGAAGAGGCCAAGAACTTCAGTTGGTTTATTAACAGAGCCATTGCAGTGCCTACAAAATTGCATCAAAGCTAATCTTTTTTTCTTGAAGCCCTGCAGAGCTTCAGGGCAGCTTATTCTCCCTTGCTGGGAATTTGCCTCACCCCTTCTCTGATCACCCATGCGTGGGGACTCTCCTTTCTCTTCCTTTAGCATTTAACCTCAGCTTGAGGTCAGCAATCTTGAAGATGGTTGTGAATTGGCTGTACGCACCTTTTGAAGATTGGGGAATGGGAAAAGTTTATTCTACCTGAGTGTTATCAGCTCCACACAGTTTAGGTTGCTTGATGGCTCTCCTGGGGATCTTTCTTTACAACAGAAATTAACTAACATTGAAATGTCTTTCCTGCCAGGAATGCTAGTCCCTTACAGTATTTCATCTTTTTGTTTTCTTTTTTTTTAACTTTACAACCTAGCCCATAGTTGTGGGATTTCCTGATGGCATCTCATCCAAGTGCAACCAGATCAAACCTGATTAGCTTTTTTTTCTTTTTAGATCAGCTAGATGCTACTAGGGACGTGGTGGCTCAGTGGGTTAGGACGCTGAGCTTGTCGATCAGAAGGTCGGCAGTTTGGCAGGTCGAATCCTGAGTGCTGCGTAACAGAGTGAGCACCTGTTACTCGTCCCAGCGTCTGCCAACATAGCAGTTCAAAAGCACGTAAAAATGCAAGTAGAAAAATAGGGACCACTACGGTGGGAAGGTAACAGCGTTACGTGTGCCTTTGGCATCTATTCATGCCAGCCACATGACCACGGAGACGTCCTCGGACAAACGCTGGCTCTTTGGCTTTGAAACGGAGATGAGCACCTTTACCTTTACCTTAGATGGTACTATCTGAGCTGGGCTCATATAAATTAAAAACAGAAAGGACATATATTGATGTTTTCAATTTCTAATAATTAAGGGTGAGCTCAAATGAGGGTGATATGCTGTAAATTGGTATAAAAGTAATACTTTCCTTCTCATGCAAAGATCAAGACCTTCATTATGTTTAGCTGCTTATGAAATGATGAAGGGTCCAAACATGGAGTTCCTAAACCAGGACAAAGAGAAGGTAGGGTTTGCTTTGAAATCAACACATGATTTCTTTGAAGTCACTTCTCAAACACTTTTTTGATTTGGCTAAAAACAACTAAAATTTCTCAACTGAGAGGAACATTCTTGAGGGAAGAGACTGCCAGATGTCTTCTCGGTTCTGTATATCAAATGCCAATATTTATGTAATTTCAATAAATAGGTGTTTCACTGTACCTAAATTTATTTCTCTCTCATTTTTTATCATACTGGCTGGGAATTCTAGAATTGTAGGGTCACACTGGGAAAATTACTATCGTGCTAAGAACTAAAATTTGAATGTGCAGCTTACAGCTGCCACATTTAAGCCTCTGCCTGACATGTAACAAGATCTTTGCAAACTCTCTAACCCAGAGATATAATGTGCACTTCATGCAATTGACAAATATCAAGCACAGTTCTTATATGATTGTACTGAAATCATAATTCATCCTTTTTGGAACAAGGGATACGTTCAAAACAATACAGGTCGAGAGGTTGAAATGGAGCCCAGTGTTTTTTTTATGACTAAAAGCCAAAATACTGGACTTTGGATTTCATTTGGCTCATTTTGCCTATGTTTATTGGATTGAACTGCTGAAATACTGCTCCTGTACTTGTACTGACACGATAGGCCCCTAAATCATTTTAAAGGACGTTTTTGCAGATCTTATCTGCCCTGTACTTATCATCAGATTACAACCAACAAGATTTTATTTATACTAACTTAATGTAAATCTTGCCAGTATTGCTGAGCCATCAGAAATTAAGAAGGAAACGTTAAAGAATTGCTGTAGCCTTAGGTGACTCTGAACCATAAATATATTAACAATACATTAGTTTTTATTTCTTTCACCTTGAGCAATTTTAGACAGTTCAGAAACCAGTGAAGGTTTTTATGACAGGGAAGTGATCACGTGAGAATTTCACCATTGTTAAGTCACCTCAAATGGCTTATATCCTAGAATAAAACCTAGTTCCTGTGCAGAATTGAGTACAGATAGCCCTCAACTTACAACCACAACTGAGCCCCAAATTTTTATTGCTAAGCAAGACAATTGAGTGAGTTTTGCCCCATTTTACAACCTTTCTTACCACAGCTGTTAAGTGAATCATGGCAGTTGTTAAGTTAGTATCACGGTTGTTAAGTGACTCTTAACTTCCCTATTGACTTTGCTTGTCAGAAGGTCGCAGGTGATCACATATTTCCAAGATACTCCAACCTTCGTAAATATGAACCAGCTGCCAAGCATCTGAATTTTAATCACGTGACCAATGGTTATGCTGCAATGCTCATAAGTGTGAAAAACAATCATAAGTCACTTTTTTCAGCATGACTGTAACTTCAAACAGTCACTAAATGAATGGTTGTAAGAAGTGGTGGGATTCAAATACCTGAAGAACCAGTTCTCTGCATGGATGCCACTTTCAGAAGCCCATTCTGAGCTGAGGAGGCTTCCCAGGCCCAAAATGGACTTCTGGAAGTGGCATCCACACACTTCTGGTGGACCTGAGAGGCCTCCCCAGCTCAGAACAGACTTCCGGAAGTGGTGTCTACGCACTTCCAGCGGTCCTTTCTGGGCCTTGCGAAAAAGGGCTAGGGAATCAGCTGTTTCGCTGAAGTCAACAAAAAATTAGCTAGCCGTTCTACCGAACCAGTGTGAACCAGCTGAATCCCAGCACTGGTTGTAAGTCAAGGACTCCCTGTATTTGCAATCAGAGATTTTTCAATTTTGCATAGGACTACTTTCTGAAACTAACTACTGTAAAAGCAATAATAATTCCCAGGATAGGAAGATGAGACTAATCATGGGTTGATGATTGTAGAAGTGTTGCTATTACCATATTAAAAGTTCAAGCTTGTGGGTGTTCCGTCACAACTGGAAAAATCTACATTAAGCTCACAAGTAATTCCTAATTCTTGTAGTAGAATAGCTTGAGAGTTGAGCACAACAATTTACCTTTCCACTTTGACTTTCAAGGGGTTCATACCTTGATTAGATTACCCTGTCAATCCTTATAACAAGTAGAAAAAGGAACATCTAATAAATACAGTGCATACTGGTTCAGCTTTTCTTCTTGCATAATTTTTAAAATGTGCATAACCAACTCTGGGAATACAGTATACTTAGCTGTGGTTTCATGGTTGTAGATCTGAAGAAGCAAAAGAATATTTTTATTCAGTTTTATATAAAGCTATACAAAGCTATACAAGCAGGTTTGTTTGTTTTTTGCTATAGTGCCCATTAAATGTTGTTTGGGAAAGTATTAACTATGTACCATATCAGAAATCATTTACACGCTGGTCCATGTTCCCTTTTATTTATTAGTTGTGAAAGCAAATGGAGAATAAACTTTTCTTTGTCACTATAAACTCGTTTGATCTTGGCCATCTCAGTTTCACTTCAAACTGGTCTTGAGAAATTGATTTGCTCCATGTTTTCCATTAATAGGTTTGGCTTCCCATGATATGTGGCTTTGTTGATATATGCCGAAAACACATACAATAAGGCTTCAGGCAGTGATCATTAAAAGAAATATAATTCCTAGAATTTGAGGAGTGTAGTGAAGTGGCTAACGCTGATGACAACATCAGTTTAAACGGATAATGCTTAAAGGGATGGGCTCCCAATTGGAAAAGATATTCAAATATTGCATATAATTCATTGTAAATAAGCATAAAATGATCTAAGCTGTCTATAACTGACCAGGGGGAAAATACTGGAATTGTGGTGGGTTCTAGTCACTGAGCTTCAAAAGGGAAGAGACTGTTGAGATTTTTATAATGTAGAGATAGAAAACATGCAAGAATAGCCAACCACCATCAATTTTCTCCTAATGAGAAAAACTTACAATATGCTTGGATTTTTTTTTAAGAAACAAAGGAAGTAAAAGGGAAGTATAAGATTCAACATTCCTCTGTTATAAATTAAACTCCTGGATTATTCATGGATGCTAAAAGCATAAAAATAGCACATAAATAATCTTCATACAACACATAGTTAACAATCATTCATATTTTACAAATCGTAGCAAAAACCGGGAGAGTTTTAAGTGATGTTACACAAATTCATGGAAAAATCTGCTGATGTCTGAAGATCCTGAGACAGAAGCTAGAAAACATGAATAGAAAATGCTATCATGCATTCACATCTGCTTTCTGGTTTCCCAGAAAACATCTGGTTGGATGTTCTGGGAACCAAATATGGAACCAGATATGGCTTCAGCCTATTGTAACAATTTCATTTTTTACTTTGTTTTGGATCAAGAAACTGGACTTCAGAAAAACATTTTTCTTAAAGAGCTATGGAACAAAATGGGAGAAACAAGAGAGTCATGGAGGGAGGGAGCTGCTACCATACAGTTTATACAACCAGTATTTAAAATAAGCATTTCCTTAATATAATTCAATAGCGTATCTGTTCTACATTGTAGCGGTAAAACTAAGATACAAGCATTTATCCTTCCCCTTTAACCTCTACATGAGATGACAGGTCATCATGCAGCATAAGATGCATATCAACAGAATGCTGATAATAGTCGTAAAACCTCTGGCCAACCAATCACACTATCCTGGCACAGACCGAGTTTTTGAAAGCTATAAGGGTTTGGATGGGAGGAATCGGCTTCAATTCAACTCTAGAAAAACAGACTGGCTCTAGGTCTTTGGTCCACTTGGCTCAGATTAGATGCCATATTTGATTTTAGCAGGTGTTGCAGTCTCCTGGACAGGGTTGAACACAATTTGGGAGTCCTCCTAGACTCAAAGCTCCTTCTCAAAGAGATTCATCTAGTGTGCCAATCAGAATCATGGAGTTGGCAGGGACCTTTGAGGTCTTCTAGTACAGCCCTCTGCCCAAGGCAAGAAGACCTTACACCATTCTGGGCTAATCTCTTCTTGAAAACCTCCAACGATGGAGCAACGACAACTTCTGAAGGAAAGCCATTCCACTGATTAATTATTCTCACTGTCAGGAAATTTCTTATTAGTTCCAAATCTGATCTCTTTAATCAGCTTCCACCCACTGGTTCTTGTCCTGCCCTCAGGTGTTTTGTAGAATAGGTCAGTCCCCTGTTCTCTGTACTGAAAGGCAGCTGTTGTGTCACTGCTAGTCCTTCTCTTTATTAGACTAAATATACCTAGTTCCCTCAAACGTTCATCGTACAGTTTAGTCTCTATCATCTTTGTTGCTCTTCTCCATATTCTTTCTAGGGTCTCAGCATCTTTTTTGTATTGTGGTGACCAGAACCGGATGTAGTATTCTAAGTGTGCCCTCACTAGTGCAGTATAGAGTGGCGCTATCACTTCTCGTGATCTTGGTGCTATCCTTCTGTTGATGCAGCCTAAGACTGGATTGGCTTTTTTGGCAGCTGCAGCACACTGCTGGCTGATGCTTAAATGGTGGTCCGCTATGACACCACTTAATCATTTCTTACATTGTTCTGGATCAAGAAGCTGGGCTTCAAGAAAATACCTTCCTAGACTGGGAAGCCTTGCTCATGAGCCATATCATTTCTCAGTTGGATCACTGTAATGAAAGTTGCTTTTCGAGACTCCAAAAATTAAAACTGGTCCAAAGCGCAGCAGCATGCACTGGTTTGGGCACCCCTACTTTGCCAATGTTACACCACTGCTACAAGAGCTTGCATTGGCTTCCAGTTTCTTTCCAGGTGCAATTGAAGATGTTGTTATCCCCTTTAAAACCCTAAATGGCACAGAGCAGAATATTTGTAGGACTACCTCTCCCTGAGGATATCTGCCCACTTGAGATCTGACGGTGGGACATAGGCAGCGCACTTCCTCAATAGCAGCCCCTATTCTTTGGAACATGCTTCCCTCTGAGAACTAGCAGGCCCCCGAACCCATGGCTGTCCAAAACAATGTAAAGACCTGGCTTTTCTTGCAAGCCTTAGTGTGATGAGAATCTGCAGCTTAAGGAAGCTCTACAATTGTTAAATCATTTGTCAGTGCATGCTGTATTTGGGGTGTCAGGAATGTTTTGTTCATTTTTATTACAGTCGGGAGCTACCCAGGTTTATAATGTAAGATAGAGGAAGGAAGGAAGGAAGGAAGGAAGGAAGGAAGGAAGGAAGGAAGGAAGGAAGGAAGGGAGAGCGATAGAACCACCTGATCTTATTTCCTGTCTCTATTATCCACAAATTACATATACTGTATGTATATTACATATTACTATGTATTACATAGAGTATACTACATATAGTGTAGTTGTACATGCAGTTAGCTGGAATTGGTGTGCAGGTTGTATCCCATTGCAAGTGATCTGAAAAATAAATTAGCAAAAAATTACGACGGTGGCAAAGCTGTGCCACTGACCATAAATCCCAAATTGGAATTTAGGATTGCTTTATTAAAATATCCAGTGAATTTAATTTAATAATTAAATTTAATTTTAATTTAATTTTATTAGATTTATATACCGCCCTTTCCCGAAGGACTCAGGGCGGTTTACAGGGCATTTTAAAATCACACCAATACAAAATACAAAAGTTAAAAGACAATTAAAAAGATTAAATTATCCCTGAAAATAAAAACCCCAGTTAAAAATTCTCAACCTGGGCCGGAGAGCTCAAAGAGCCAAGTCTTCAGGTCCCGGCGGAATGAACACAGGTCAGGGGCAGTCCTGAGCTCCATGGGCAGCTGGTTCCAGAGGGCAGGCGCACCCACAGAGAAGGCCCTCCCCCTGGGTGTTATCAGCCGGCAATCTTTTACCGCCGGCACCCTGAGAAGACCCTCCCTGTGTGAGCGCACTGGACGAAGGGAACTTGATGCTGGCAGCAGGTGCTCCCTCAAATATCCCGGACCCAAGCCATTTAGAATATACATCCTGATGATCACAATGACAATCATGCAGTGTGTCCATGATGCTAACAGTAAACACAGTATTTTTGTTGTTGCAACAAAAAGCATTTCTACAGTAAATAACTGAAGAATCACTGCTTTCATAAATGGCTTTTTTTTCAAATAGTGGCCAGTGCATAAATTTATGGCACAATCCTGGGTGGGCTTCAGAGATTAATCGGTACCATGCATTACTACGGTATTTTCTAGTGCAGCTTTTCAGAACTGTAATTTGAAAACTTGACTCGGATGCTTTGAATGCAGAAAAGATGGTTCCAAATGATTCCTACTGCTGTGTAACTATTTGTCCTAAAATTGAACTCCTCAGCTGAATAGGCCAGAAGTTTATTTTCCCTTTGATCTGGGTTACTTAGTGTTGTAATGTACTATATGAAAACACCCATATGGTTTTTCCTCATTCCAATTGCTTCTTTGCCAATTGAGTCTAGCAATTTCTCACCCCATATTGCCAATTAATCCATCAAGTCACATTACAATTACTGCTTTCATGACTGCGTTCAGCTTGGCCAGCATTTCACCTTTTTACTTCTAATCTTTACAGTAGAACATAACAAAACTCTGCTTTCCCACGATCACATTCATCGACTTTAATCATATGAAGAATAATGCTGCACATCTATTATGTTGAAGTAATGTACAGTATTCTCAGTTATGATACCAAATAATTTACGTAGATCTTTTTCAGAAGTTGCTTCTGACCTTATCTTAGCACTATTCCTTTATTTGCGAATAACCGTATTTTTAAAAGAAACAAGATGAAAAATGTTAATGTAAAATCTAAAGTAGAAGTATAACATGGTTTAAAACGGGTGCAACATAGGTTTTTTTTTAAAAAAAGAAAGGAATATTCCCTAGACTCTCATCCAACAATCTAGGAGAAAAAGTAAAATTCTAATCCCATCAAACTGTTCCCATGTGATCCATATATCAAAAGCATAGGATCTTCTCCAAATGACATAATTTTTATACTCTTGGTCCTTCCTAAGATCTTAAATGAAATTCGTGGAGAACAGAAAAACTACTCACCTTAATACATGGCTTTGTTGTTGTTGTTGTTAGTTGCGAAGTCGTGTCCGACCCATCGCGACCCTATGGATAATGTTCCTCCAGGCCTTCCTGTCCTCTACCATCTTCTGGAGTCCATCTAGGCTCACGCCTACTGCTTCAGTGACTCCATCCAGCCACCTCATTCTCTGTCGTCCCCTTCTTCTCTTGCCCTCAATCTTTCCCAGCATTAGGCTCTTCTCCAGTGAGTCCTTCCTTCTCATTAGGTGGCCAAAGTATTTGAGTTTTAGCTTCAGGATCTGGCCTTCTAAAGAGCAGTCAGGGTTGATCTCCTCTAGGACTGACCGGTTTGAACGCCTTGCAGTCCAAGGGACTCGCAGGAGTCTTCTCCAGCACCATAATTCAAAGGCTTCAATTCTTTGGTGCTCAGCCTTTCTTATGGTCCAGCTTTCACTGTCATACATTGCAACTGGGAAGACCATAGCCTTGACTATACGAACTTTTGTTGACAGGGTGATGTCTCTGCTTTTTAGTGTGCTGTCTAGATTTGCCATGGCTTTCGTCCCAAGGAGCAAGCGTCTTTTAATTTCTTGGCTACAGTCCCCATCTGCAGTGATCTTGGAGCCCAGGAAAATAAAATCTGTCACTACCTCCATTTCTTCCCCATCTATTTGCCAGGAATTGAGAGGTCCAGATGCCATGATCTTGGTTTTCTTAATGTTTAGTTTCAACCCAAGTTTTGCACTCTCCTTCACCCGCAACAAGAGGCTCTTTAGTTCTTCTTTACTTTCTGCCATTAGAGTGGTATCATCTGCATATCTTAGGTTGTTGATGTTTCTTCCGGCAATCTTAATTCCAACTTTTGATTCATCTAGCCCTGCCTTTCTCATGATGTGCTCTGCATATAGGTTAAATAGGCAAGGCGACAGTATACAGCCTTGCCAGACTCCTTTCCCAATTTTGAACCAATCAGTGGTTCCGTGTCCAGTTCTCACTGTTGCTTCTTGGCCCGCATATAGATTTCTCAAGAGACAAATAAGATGGTCTGGTATGCCCATCTCTTTAAGGACTTGCCAGAGTTTGTTATGATCCACACAATCAAAGGCTTTAGCATAGTCAATGAAGCAGAAGTAGATGTTTTTCTGGAACTCTCTAGCTTTCTCCATGATCCAGCGTATGTTAGCAATTTGATCTCTAGTTCCTCTGCCTCTTCGAAATCCTGCCTGTACTTCTGGTAGTTCTCGATCCACATACTGCTGGAGTCTAGCTTGTAGAATTTTAAGCATAACTTTACTAGCATGAGAAATGAGTGCAATGGTGCGATAGTTTGAACATTCTTTGGCACTGCCTTTCTTTGGAATTGGAATGTAAACTGATCTTTTCCAATCCTGTGGCCACTGTTGAGTTTTCCAAATTTGCTGGCAAATTGAGTGTAGCACTTTTACTGCATCGTCTTTTAAGATTTTGAATAGCTCAGCTGGAATACTGTCACCTCCACTAGCTTTGTTGTTGGTCAGCTTTTCTAAGGCCCACTTCACTTCACATTCTAGGATGTCTGGCTCGAGGTCAGTGACCACCTCATTGTGATTATCAGGGACGTTAAGCTCATTCTTGTATAGTTCTTCTGTGTAATTTTGCCACCTCTTCTTAATCTCTTCTGCCTCTGTTAGGTCCCTGCCATTTTGGTCCTTTATCATGCCCATTTTTGCATGAAACGTTCCTTTCATCTCTCCAATTTTCTTGAAAAGATCTCTGGTCCTCCCTATTCTATTGTTTCCTTCTATTTCTTTGCATTGTTCATTTAAGAAGGCATTCTTATCTCTTCTAGCTATTCTTTGGAATTCCGCATTTAATTGGGCATATCTTTCTTTTTCTCCCTTGCCTTTCGCTTCCCTCCTTTCCTCAGCTATTTGCAAAGCTTCCTCAGACAGCCATTTTGCTTTCTTGCATTTCTTTTTCTTTGGGATGGTTTTGGTTGCTACCTGTTGTACAATGTTGCGAACCTCTGTCCATAGTTCTTCAGGCACTCTGTCTATCAGATCTAATTCCTTAAATCTATTTGTCACCTCTACTGTATATTCAACAGGGATATGATTTAATTCATACCTGACTGGCCTAGTGCTTTTCCCTACTTTCTTTAATTTAAGCCTAAACTTTGCAACAAGAAGCTCATGGTCTGAGCCACAGTCAGCTCCTGGTCTTGTTTTTACTGACTGTATAGAGCTTCTCCATCTTTGGCTGCAGAGCATATAGTCAATCTGATTTCTGTGTTGACCTTTTGGTGATCTCCATGTGTAGAGCCGTCTCTTGGGTTGTTGGAAAAGAGTGTTTGTTATGACCATCGTATTCTCTTGACAAAATTCTGTCAGCCTGTGCCCTGCTTCATTTTGTACTCCAAGGCCAAACTTGCCTGTTATTCCGGTTATCTTCTGGCTTCCTACTTTAGCATTCCAATCCCCCATGATGATAAGGACATCTTTTTTTGGTGTTAGTTCTATAAGGTGCTGTAGGGCTTCATAGAACCAGTCAATTTCATCCTCTTCAGCACTGGTGGTTGGGGCATAGACTTGGATTACTGTGATACTGAATGGTTTGCCTTGGATTCGAACTGAGATCATTCTGTCATTTTGGGGATTGTATCCCAGTATTGCTTTTCCTACTGTTTTACTGACTATGAAAGCTACTCCATTTCATCTGAGGGATTCTTGCCTGCAGTAGTATACCTGATGGTCATCTGAATTAAATTCACCCATTCCTGTCCATTTTAGTTTGCTGATTCCTAAGATGTCGATGTTCAGTCTTATCATCTTTTTGTCCAGCTTTCCTTGATTCATGGATCTTACATTCCAGGTTCCTATGGAGAATAAATCTTTACAGCACTGGACTTTCCTTTCACCACCAGATAGATCCACAGCTGAGTGTCCTTTCGGCTTTGGCCCAGTCACTTCATTCTTTCTGGCACTACTAGTACTAGCCTTCTGCTCTTCCCCAGTAGCATATTGGACGCCTTCCAACCTGAGGGGCTCATCTTCCAGCATCATATCTTTTTGCCTTTTGGTACTGTCCATGGGGTTTTCATGGCAAAAATACTGGAGTGGGTTGCCATTTCCTTCTCCAGTGGTTGCCATTTCCTTCTCCATTTTGTCAGAACTCTCTGCTATGACCTGTCCGTCTTGGGTGGCCCTGCATGGCATAGCTCATAGCTTCATTGAATTACGCAAGCCCCTTCGCCACGACAAGGCAGTAATCCATGAAGGGGAGCAGTTTCATGAAAACATAATTAATTATCTTCCATAATTAACTGTTCTGACAATGTCTGATATCTATTAAAATGGTATATTGTATTTTTAAATATACACAAAATAGAACAGTAGGAAAACTTATTTTAATATACTATCTACAATTTGTGGGCTGCCATAGTGGCTGTAGACTGTTGCACCTACAGTCACTAGTGACTAAGATATCACGTCTGAAAGATTTTCACAGGTGAAAGCTAGTTTAATTTGTTTACCGTTAAATTATCTGTTCTATCCCTCAATGGATCAAGTTTATATTAAGATGGAGAAAAATACAATTGCTATAGGAAAAAATTGGCTTCACCAAAATTTGGCTTCACCTGTTGTCAGAATAAGAGCAACTAAAATAGCTGTAGCTAGCTAACGTATGAATATTTGATATGTTGGTTTATGGGCATTACCAGTTTGCAGTTACACAGTCTCCATGCATGTAATTATGTATCATGGAATTTAAAAAGCATTAGCAAATCAAATGGAAATCAGACTAGGAAACTAAAGATATCTGCTGACTATAAAAGAAGAAACCTATTTCTAATGCTATTTGCAAGATAACTATGTATAATCACTTGCCGTTAGATCTGTCCCAGCTTGGGCATTCAAGAAAGAAAGACCCTCAACCCCATGTGTAGTGAAAGGTATACTTTTACTGATGCCAAGTGATATGGCATAGCAAAGCCAGTGTCACCTCTGCCTGGTTTGGCTTGGCACCTCACAGGCATCCTGCCATTAAAGGCTGCAAGTGGAGGGAAGATGGAAGGGCAATAAAGCTCTGTGTGTGTGTGTGTGTGTGTGTGTGTGTGTGTGTGTGTGTGTGTGTGTGTAATGGGAAATAGGGAGTGGGGAATGACAGATGATAAAGACCAGAGCAGCTGGATCCACTTTGTACCAGCATCCCAAGGCCAGGCGCTTTGAGCAAATATGAGGATTACGCCCCAATCATCTCTGCATTCTCAAAACGTTTTAGTGAGCTCTGGTTGGCTGGAAATGGACTGGTGACGGAGAGAGGGATGGGCTGCAGGCAAACCTTTCTGTATCTTTTGTGTGCGGGAAAATTCTGAGCTAGCCTGCCTTTACTGCAGCCAACACCTTTAGTAAAAGAAACCTTTGCTTTAACCAAGTGAAGTCAAGGGTCTTTCTCTCCTAAAGGATCAGATTGGGGCAGGTCTGACAGTCAGATCTGAGGATTTCTTAGACCCGGTAATTTTCTTTCCTCCCAAGCTCTCCCACCTTGGTCATCTTGGAAGTGTTCGTTAAGGATCAAATTAGGTGTTTTGGTAACAGTTCCAGATTTTGGCGCTTCTTTGGATGGGCATTCTACACTCCATTCCCAGGCGCATGTCTCTGATTCTCTCAAGCTCTGCTCCGGGTTGGCACCTCTGGTTCCTTTCATTCTGTCATCCCCCCTCCCCATATCCCTTGCTTCTCCCTCCCTCCTTTTATGGCAGGATGCCATTGAAGCAAAACAGGACTGAAGTGATGGAATGGCAGACCTGACACTTGCACTGGCTTGAAAATTCCATGTTAAACAATTTTCCTTTTAAAAGTGTTGCATTAAATATATAGTTTTCTGGTCAAAATCTCAGGGAAACTAACCAAATCCCACATTTAGGGACTTTTATCTTCATAGATACCTATAAACTGCACTGACTCCTAAATCTTTAGTTTGGAAGACCATGTTTCTGATCTGAAAAAATACACTATAGTAATTTTTAACATTGGGCATCAAGTAAATTTAATAACTATTGACCCACTGTGATGCCCCTCTAGCCTTGTCCCTGTGGTCTTGGTCTTTTTAACAGTTATTTCATATAACTGATGTCTACTAGCTGTGATATATCAGGATATGAAAGAAAAGGAGTTACCCTTTGGTTTAAGGAATCAGCCAACGGCATGGTACCAGGCATTGTTAATAGGCCAGGGGTAGGCAACCTTGGCTCTTTTATGACTCGTGGACTTCAACTCCCAGAATTCCTGAGCCAGCCATGCTGAGGGGAAAAGGAGAGGTTTCCAAACTGAGCCATGCTGGCTCAGGAATTCTGGGAGTTGAAGTCTGCGAGTCATAAAAGAGCCGAGGCTGCCTACCCCTGTCATAGGCTTACCATTCTCAGGATCAAAGCCTCTCCTTTTCCCACTTCTTAAATGCTAGGAATGTTATTTTTCATATCTTTGTAATAATACCTACATAGCCTATGATTGACTCTGCACTCAAGATATGGTGGTGTTAGATGGCTTTAAAAGGGAACTGGACAAATCCATGGAGGATTTATTTATTTATTTTTATTTTTATTCCATTTATATCCCGCCCTTCTCTGAAGACTCAGGGTGGCTTACAAGCTTAGCAGTAGCCTTCATTCTATGTATATGCCTGCTTATTAGGGCTTTCACACACACCCCCAAGCGGCATTATTACAAAGTCAGCTTAATTGCCCCCGACAATCTGGGTCCTCATTTTACCTACCTCGGAAGGATGGAAGGCTGAGTCAACCTTGAGCCTGGTGGGACTCGAACCTGCACTAATTGCAGGCAGCTGGTGTTACTTAAGGAGGCATTAGCCCACTGCTCCACCAAGGCTCATAGATGATAGTCCCAAGGATGGGACTATCAACATCTGTTTGCTACTCTGAATATCAAATCCTGGGGTGTGATTATTAGTAAAATACTATGATCCTCCTGCCCATTTTTGTAAGAATCTCAAATGCATCTAGTTGGCCACTGTGGACCACAGTATATTAGACTAGAGGGACAACTGGCCTGATATAGCAAGGCGTACAAATGCCTCCTTTTCCAGTCTTGAGAGTAATCTTTTCCTGATCTTACTTTGAAAGGAACTTTGAAATTAAAATTTCAGATTTCAATAACAAATTCTCCGGCAGAATATTTTGACAAGGATAGGAGTCCATACAGTGCATGACTGAAGAAATTATGGCCTTCCAGATCAGACATGTCAAACTCACGATGTCACGTGACCTCGCGCAACGTATCGGGACTGTTTTGCCATTGCCGGCAATGGGGTGGGCGTGGCTTCCGCATGATGCATCCGGCCCCTGGGCCAGCAGTTTGACACCCCTGTTCTAGATATAGCTGGATTTTAACCAAACCATATTTCAAAATATTCTAAACAGAAATAAACATTAATTAAACTTGGGTCAAGGTGGGCAAATGGAAGAAAAGTGGTTTCTCTTAGTCATTAAAATTACCTGCCTGATTTAGATATTATTGTTGTTATTATTATTATTGTTCATCCCACATATAAGTAAATTAGTGATAAGAGGTGGCACTAATTAAGATGTCATTTTTCATGAATGGAAATGTACATGTGCTTCTTTGAAATCATAAATTGGATCAAATATTTTATTCTCTTATGCATTTTAGTGCAATTCTCTTATTTTTGGGTGATATTGCTTTGCAAAATTAGAAAAAAATGAAAGAAATAAAATCATCCCACTTGAACTTGCATGGCACATAAAAGAGTTTTACTCTGAGGACAAGGTTTTTTTTTAATTCCCATTTCCCGCCCTTCTTCGAAGATTCAGGGCGGCTTACAATCTAAGCACAAATCAATGTGCTTAGCAATAATAATAAGTTATAAGTTATATAATAAGGTTTACTTTTCTGAATTCTCTTCTTCTCTCGTCTAGCGTAACTGCAAGACTTGAATCTTAACCACAATTTATAGAAACAAAACAGTTTTTAATGTCTATTTGAGTTTTAATAAAGAGTGGCACTGAGCAGAGGCAGAGTATGTTTTCTTTTTAATGAGTAATCAGTGGCAATGGAAAATATTATAAGCAGCTGTTAAGCTAGGAAACCTAACTTCTAAGCAAATTTCAATCACAGGACTTGCCTCTGAAATTAAACATTGTTTTGTATCCCTATTCATGCAGGCATACAGTGTTGTATGTATTGGTGGAGTGGGGTGGCTAGGTGAATGAGAGAATGGTAATCTAGTTTATAATTCAGGTTTGTTTTATTTAGCTCCCAGATCACTTACTGAAAGTGTTTTGCTTCTTTCATTCAGAAGGGAGCTTTGTCTAATACCCTGTTCTGTTACGTTCTCCTTTACAGAATTAAACAAACTCAGTATAATATACAGAGGCCAACTTTTCAACTCAACTCATAATCATCCATCTATTCTTAGCTAAGGGCTCTAAATATACCCTAAAACAGGGCTACTTCAAGTAGTCCAAAATAGAGGATAAATGAAAAAGAAAAACCAATCTGGAGAACAACAGCCGTGACGACCCTAATCTATTTACCCTGGCAAAAGAACAAGTAGTATTGTCATCTGTAATATAATTGATGAAAGTAGAAATGGCTGCTAGTGAATTTATTCTTGAAAAAAACCTCTATTGACTTACATCTTTTGCAAACTAAGTTGTTCTGCTGGACTCTCTGTTCAGCGATGCTGGAGAGCTTACCTGGTGTTGGGTGGAATAAGCATCTGTCGTTGTGAAAATACAGCTAAAGTTTATAAAGTGTCACATATTCTGTGAGAATATAATAGCCCATTTTCTGGCTGAATGTTTTCATGAGATTTACACCTCCTCTCTGATTATTTGCTGCTGTGAATTTGACACAGGACTGCAGGTCTCAAATGGTTTCACTTGGAGATGCCTTCCTAACCCAAGTGCTCCACCTTGGCTGAATTTCTTCATGGATCTCGGTGGGCCAAGGAGAAGCTCTGGCCCAGAGAGGAGCCAGCTTGGAGCCCAGGCTGGTTTCTGCCTTTGTCTGAACCTGCAAAAGGCTGGCTGGTCACAGTGCTGGGAAAGTTTCAAGTAACAACCCCGAAAACCAGGAGAATGGCAGGCCTGCCCCAAAGAGTACAGGTAGTCCTCAACTGGTGCAGAATGCGGCCGCACGAGTTGTGATGGGGGTTTCCCGATACTCCCATGTAACACCTCTACTCCGTGAGCTGCATTGGCTCCCGGTTGCCCCCCCGGTGAGATTCAAGGTGCTGGTGATGACCTATAAAGCCCTAAATGGCTTGGGTCCGGGATATCTGAGGGAACAGTTGATCAAGTTCCCTTCGTCCAGTGCGCTCCCACAGGGAGGGTCTTCTCAGGGTGCCACCGGTAAGAGATTCCCGGCGGGTAACACCCAGGGATAGGGCCTTCTCAGTGGGTGCGCCTGCCCTTTGGAACCAGCTGCCAGTGGTGCTGAGGACTGCCCCCGACCTCCGTTCATTCCGCCGGGACCTGAAGACCTGGCTCTTCGAGCTCTCTGGCCCAGGCTGAGGATTAATCTTAATTTTAACTGGGGTTTTATTTATGCAGGGACAAATATAATTTTTTTTTAAATTTGTTTTTAACTTTCGTATCTTGGTTTTTTAATCACCCTGTAAACCGCCCTGAGTCCTTCGGGAAAGGGCGGTATATAAATGTAATAAAATAAATAAATAAATAAATAAATAAACTTACAACAGTCCTTTTAGTTACAACAGCACTGAAAAAAACGACTGATGACCATTTTTCACACTTATAACCATTGCAGCATTCCCCAAGATCAGTTGATCAAAAATTCAGATGTTTCACAACCGACTCATATTTATGACAGTTGCATTCTCCTGGAGTCATGTGATCCCCTTTTGTGACCTTCTGACCAGCAAAGTCAATGGGGAAGCCAGATTGATTCAGAGACGGAACTTGTTAAAGATTGTATGATAAAGTGGGCTCAGAATTTTCAAGAAGTTATTACAATGGATACCTGGGAAAAGATCTGGGTTAGAAATGTAAAATTTACACAGGCCCAAAATTTAAGAGAGAATTTTTATAAAATGTTTTATAGGTGGCATTTAGATCCAAAAAATTTAGCAAGTATGTATCCGAACTGCCAGCCTAAATGTTGGAGGTGTGGTTGTGAGGATGCAACGTATTTTCATATATGGTGGACTTGTAAAAAGGTTAAAGCTTTTTGGATTAAAATTTGGTGGAATATGCAAAAAATATTTAAGAAAAGGATAAAGTTCTCTCCGCAACTGTTTTTATTGGGTATTGTTGTGATTCAGGGTCAGCCTGTGGGTTCGGCAGTTGGGTCGGACGACTCAGAGGAGGAGGAGGAGGGTGTTGAAGACCTTGCTGAGGGGGTTGAAGATCTTGCTGATGAGAGCCCTCAGCCAGGCCCCTCCCACTTGGTCACCACGGAGACACAGCTGTGTGAGCCTGACAGCGTGGATGAAGATGACCCACAGCTGGCCCTGTTCAAGGACGCCCGACGCAGGAGGCAGTCAATTAGGAGTAAACAGAGGAAGGCAATGGGGCTCCTCGGAAGGAGGCAGAGAGAAGCCACGCCCTGAACTCTATATAAGGGGAATGTGTGGGAGGGCTGGTTTGCAACCGCTTGGATAGTTCCTGTTTCTTAAAGCTCCTGTTTCTTGGTTTGTCTTGTTCCGTTTGTTTTTGTAGCAATAAATTTGGCAGGCATAATTCCAGCCTCTTGCCTTCTTGTAAAAGGGGTTGTCCCTGCCTTTTCTGCAGGGCTGGTAGCAGGCTGGTACAGAACAGGTATTATTACAGATACCACCGTTGTAGATACTAAGTTGATGTTGAATTTAATTAGGGCAGCGAGACTTTTAGTAGCGCAATATTGGAAAAAGGAAGAAATGCCGACTATAGAAGAATGGACTTTAAAAGTTTCTAACTTGGCGGAGATGGAAAAGATTTCAGCGTATTTGAAAGATCAATCGCAACAGAGATACACTGTGGAGTGGAAGAGATGGATTGATTATATTCAGAATAAATATGGGACTAAAAAGTTTCACTTAGCATTTGAATAAGTAGCGGATTTATCTGATGTATAATTAGCTTGTAGTTATTTTACTAAGAGTTAAAGTGCGATAGAATTTAATATTTTATTGTTGTTTGCATATTTTAGATTATGTTTGTTTGTATTTCTATACCCTGTATTTAGCTCTAGGAAGTCGGGGTGGGGGGAGGGTTGGGGAGGGTTGGGGAGAGGGGAGGGGGAGGGGGGGTTTGTATTCAAAAATGTATTGTAAAACTTTTCAATAAAAAAAATGGGGAAGCCAGATTCACTTTAACAACCATGTCCCTAACTTAACAACTGCAGCGATTCACTTAGCACCCGTGGCAAAAAGGATCGCACAATGGGGCAAAGCTGACTTAACAAACGTCTCACTTCGCAATAGAAATGTTGGGCTCCACTGTGGTCATAAGTCGAGGACTATCTGTATTTGGGGACAGCGGAGCGAGGGAAAAGCACCTACCTAGGTCCCGGACACACCTGTTTTACCTATTTGCACACAGTTTCTCTACACGCGCATGATAGACATCTTGCCGTGTGGGAATCTCACCCCAACCTGCCGCCAATATTTGAAATGGGTCAGGCGCGACCCCGTCCTTTTCCTGCGCGGATGCAATTGAGGAAGAGAAGGCCGCTGCCGCCGCCGCCGCCACCCCTGGTCGCTTCTGGCTGGGCTGCCCAGACGGGCCCGCCCTCTGCTCAGAGGGCCACCGTCGGGCTCGGGGCGGAAACGCGGGCAGTGAGCGCCGAGGGCTGGCAGCCCATTTGGAGACACGGGTCTCTCTCTCTCTAGCCCAGCGTTTCCCAACCTTAGGAACTTGAAGATGCGTGGACTTCAACTCCCAGAATTCCCCAGCCAGCTACGCTGGCTGGGGAATTCTGGGAGTTGAAGTCCACGCATCTTCAAGTTCCTAAGGTTGGGAAACGCTGCTCTAGCCGTCGAAGCCGGTCCTGCCCGCCGGCAGCGCCACCTCACGGCCGGGATTGGGCGGGAGGCGTGCCTCCTTCCCCCTCCCTCTCGGCCCGGAGGATGCCGCGCGGGTGGGAGCTCGGCGGGGCCGCGGCCGCCGGCTGTGCTCAGTCGGTCGGCCAGCGGAGCTCAGGTAGAAGGCTCGCGCTACCTCGCCGCTCCGCTCCGCTCCGTCCCGTCGGCCATGGCCAGCGCGCTCGTCGAAATCCTGGCTTTCCTGCTGGCCATCTCCGGCTGGGTGCTGGTGTCTTCCACGCTGCCCACCGACTACTGGAAGGTGTCCTCCATCGACGGCACCGTCATCACTACGGCTACTTTCTGGGCCAACCTTTGGAAGACCTGCGTGACCGACTCCACCGGGGTGTCCAACTGCAAGGATTTTCCCTCCATGCTGGCGCTGGACGGTCTGCAAGGCTCCCCTTCTCTCCCTCCCTTCCCTTCCCTTCCCTTCCCTTCGCTTAAGCTAGTGGTGTCCACCCTGCCTAGTGGAAGGGCGGCCCGGCGGGGTTCCGTATGGTGGGCGATGCTCTCCTACAAGAAGCGGGGTGAGATTTGGGGGGGGGTGTCCATTCAGCCACCGAGCGATTGGCTCCAGCCCCTCCATCTCAAGTTTAGACTATGATCACGGGAATAACGGTGTAATATTTGCTCCCCTGTTGTTGTTGTTGTTGTTGTTGTTGTTGTTGTGAGTTGCGAAGTCGTGTCCGACCCATCGCGACCCTATGGACAATGTTCCTCCAGGCTTTCCTGTCCTCTACCATCTTCTGGAGTCCATTTAAGCTCACGCCTACTGCTTCAGTAACTCCATCCAGCCACCTCATTCTCTGTCGTCCCCTTCTTCTATTGCCCTTAATCTTTCCCAGCATTAGACTCTTCTCCAGTGAGTCCTTCCTCCTCATGAGGTGGCCAAAGTATTTGAGTTTTAGCTTCAGGATCTGGCCTTCTAAAGAGCAGTCAGGGTTGATCTCCTCTAGGACTGACCAGTTTGATCGCCTTGCAGTCCAAGGGACTCGCAGGAGTCTTCTCCAGCACCATAGTTCAAAGGCTTCAATTCTTTTGCACTCAGCCTTTCTTATGGTCCAGCTTTCACTGCCATACATTGCAACTGGGAAGACCATAGCCTTGACTATACGCACTTTTGTTGACAGGGTGATGTCTCTGCTTTTTAGTGTGCTGTCTAGATTTGCCATGGCTTTCCTCTCGAGGAGCAAGCGTCTTTTAATTTCTTGACTACAGTCCCCATCTGCAATGATCTTGGAGCCCAGGAAAATAAAATCTGCCACTAGCTCCCCTGTTACTTGATGGCTTTGTCTCCTTATCGTTTTGAAGTTGATAGTGTAAGAATTGGCTGAGGATACAACCATCCTTTGCATATTTAGAGATGTGAAATCCTGAAAGAAATGTCTAAAAATTGTAGTGGGTTAATTTTCTTTTCATTCTAGTTAAGGTTCTTTTGGAAGAGAACTTGTTTCTTTCTAATTATCGTCTGCTTTCCTGATCATCCTCTTTCCTAAAATGTTAATGTATGTTTGCCTTGGTTTGGACTTGAGTTGCTAATGAACAGTTGCTTTTGGCTCTAAAGCTGCACTTGCCCACTGAAGAATCTCAGGAATTTGCCTGTCACAAGTTCCTATCTCAGTGCCATGGATAAATCAATACAAAACCAAACATCTGAAATGTCGGTCTTTTAATTACAGCTCTTATACAGGTAGTCCTCGACTTAAAACATTTCATTTAGTGGCCATTGAAAGTTACAATGGCACTGAAAAATATGACTTATGACCATTACGACCTTTGCACCATCCCCAGAATCAAGTGATCAGAAGGTGGATGCTTGGAAACTGTTTCATATTTATGACCTTTGCTGTGCCCCAGGATCCTTTGATCCCCTTTTGCAACTTTCTGACAAGCAAAGTCAATGAGCAAGCCAGGTTCACTTTACAACCAGATTACTAACTTAACAACTGCAGTGGTTCACTTTACAAGTGGCAAAAAGTCGCAAAATGGAGCAAAACACACTTAACAAATGTCTCATTTAACAACAGAAATTTGTGGCTCAATTGTGGTCGTAAGTCAACTGTAACTGATTGTAGCTGATTTTAAAAATTCTTTAAGGTGTCCACATCTTGGAAAAAAGGGATAAGATCACTTCTGGCATGCCAATCTTGCCAAGGATGTTTTGATCACTCGTTTCCTCTTAGGTATTGGCAGATAGGCTGGGAGGAGCAGGAAGACGGTGCAGCTCAACAGCTCAGATGAACGAAAGGTGCCTTACGCAGTTGGCTTTTCTATCAGAGCTCTCCCATGAATCTGTCAAGGACCAGTTTGTTAGAAATGATTTACCCATGTAGAGTAATTCACGAGCTCCTCATTTCACCCAGAGATTATAGCTATGTTCAGATCCCTCCTGCAAACTCTTTTTGTGAGACCCATTTAGGAAATCCCTATAATGGATCCCTTGATGGTTGCCAAGTTCAGGTCGACTTACAACCACAATTGAGCCCAAACTGTCTGTGGCTAAGTGAGAAATTTGTTAAGTCCCATTTTATGACTTTGCTTGCCACATTGCTTAAATGAATCATCGCAGTTGAATTAGTAACACAGTTGTTAAGTGGCTCAACTTTGCTTGTCAGAAGGTCCCAAAAGCTGATCACAATACCCCCAGGATACGGCAACCGTCATAAATATGAACCACTTATCAAGCATCCGAATGTAAATCATGTGACCGTAGGGATGCTGCAATGGTCATAAGTTTGAAAAATGGTCATAAGTCACTTTTTTCAGTGTCGTTGCAACTTCAGTCACTAAATGAACTGTTGAAAGTTGAGGACTACCTGTATTTACTGGAGCTGGAGCTGAGACAGGGAAAATATAGCTCCTGGAAGAAATTAGCCTCAAGGCCCCATCATTACTACTCATAATCCCTTACCCCAAAATTGCATTGCTAAAATTTTATGTGGCTAATAATTATCTGATTTTCTGTCTGTTGGGGGCAATACTTAGATCATATATTTTAGTTTTAAATCGTACCTCCAAGTTATTGCTTTGGATAGTGAGATTATTTGGATAGTGGGATATCAAATGATAGATAAATAGATAGATAGATAGATAGATAGATAGATAGATAGATAGATAGATAGATAGATAGATAGACAGACAGAAAATTCTAATTCTTATTCTACCATCGCCCTAATTTAAGAGAGTGCACTCAAAGTAAACAGCCTAAAGTCCCCTCAAAGCTGAAAACTAGGATTGGTTGATAAATGAGGATTAACCTTTAAGTTGTCATATGAAAGGGAAATCCTTCCTTACTATTCTTCTTGGTGCAAAATATTTTAATTTTGTTTTCTAAGAGCCATTCATTTTCAATCATAAATAAGTGATTAATATGCTGATTATTTAAATTTAGTTTAGCTTAGCATTGAATAACTTACTCAGCTTTTGTATTGCCAGAGGTAGAGATAGTGAAAGTTTATGACAGTCTTTGAAATATTAAAATAGCTGCATAAATTTAAATGATTTTTCCCCTTTTATAGGATTAAATATGAAGATATTAAATTTAAGTAAATATTAATTTACTACCAGCTGTAGCTCCTGCTACTAATATTTAAAAATTCATTCCATCTAGATTTAACCACCTTTATTTCAGCAAGAGTTCACAATGTAAGAGTACTGTACTTAATTTTTAGATTTTTATTTATTTTTTCACATCACTTATAAGGAATATTGAGAATCAGCTATGTTGTCCACAGGTTATGCAATCTAATTTTTTTTCAGGTAAGACTATAGGCCTTTTATGGCTTGGCACCTGGTCTACCAAGTTGCAACCAGTATCAGCGCAACACACAGGTAGTCCTTGACTTACAACAGTTCATTTAGTGACCATTTGAAGTTACAACGACAATGAAAAAGTGATTTATGACCATTTTTCACACTTACGACCATTGCAGCATCCCCATGGTCGTGTGATCAAAATTCAGATGCTTGGCAACTGACTCATATTTATGACGGTTTGCAGTGCCTTGGGGTCATGTGATCAGCTTCTGCAACCTTCTGACAAGCAAAGTCAATGGGAAGCCAGATTCACTTAACAACCGTGTAACTAAACTGCAGTGATTCACTTAACAACTGTGCCAAGAAAGGTTGTAAAATTCATTTAACAAATGTTTCACTTAGCAACAGAAATTTTGAGGTCAATTATGGTCATACGTTGAGGACTATTTGCATGAGAGTAGGCAGGGAAATACGACTTATAGTCCCACATTTCTGAGAGGTTTGGGGATTGAAGCTAGAAGCAGTACACAAGAATTTTGGAGCTGCTTCTTGTTAAAGATCAAGCTGTCCCCTCCTTGTTAGCTTTTAGGAAAATGTTAAAAACTGAATTTTTGTACAGAGTTTTTTCTATAAATCTATATTTGACATCTTGATGTTTTTTCCCCTTGCTTGTTTTTTTACCTTTATTTTTGTTGTTATATTTAATAAGTGTGTTATGACTTTATCCATCTTTGTTATTGCGATTGCTTTTTAATCTGACGGTGGATGTTTTAATTTTTGTTTTATTGTACTCTATGTGAGTTGCCAAGAGTTGTTTGATTACAGCAGTGCAAAGGTTTGATTTGTAAATACATAAAAGGCAGAGGCTTTTTGTTTTAAGATTTCTGTGTAGTTTAATTGTCCATCAAGAAAATATTCAGGCTATAAAAAGACAGGCTGTTATGCTGCTGGATAAAATTTAGAGGCTGAGATTTTTCATGATCCGAACACCACCACTATCATTTATAAGGTTACATACCGGTAATACTGTGCAGTACAGAGAAATATTTAAGCATCTTAGTAAAGCATCTGAGCTATTATTAATTTTCTTTTTGTAGTAATATGGAATTTAGATTGCTCTCATTACCATGGCTAAAAATTAAGAGTATGATTTGTGTTCATGGATAACAAAAATGTGCTGAACAATATATTTTTCATTACGATTTTCAGTCTCAGCACTTGCAGTTTATGTCTCTTGGTTTCTTACCACGACACATTTCTCTTGATATATTGATAATGCTGGCATCAACTTAAACACAGTCACCACCAAATTTTAATGAAGCATTTTTGTAAGGTGATGCAACTACTTATATATTAGCATTTTGAAAGATCTGTCAAAATTGATGACAATTAAATTGTAGATAGGAAACCAGGAAATAAATGAATGGATCCTACTTTTTACTCATTGCTTACTTTGGTTCATATTGGTTAATGAGGATTTGGCTCAGATACTCTTTCCTTTCTTTTGCATGCAGATGTTCTCATTATACTGGGAAATTGTATCAAAATATGTCCCAAGTTTATAGCACCAAATGTAGGGGCAGAATAAGACAAATCACAATTAATTTATAAAACACTAACCAATATTGTTTTATGGAATGTTTGCTTGTAGTAATGTTTTAAACAGAGGATTTACTTTTACTTACACAGCTGAACTAAGGCACAAAGTGCCTTTCTTTTCTTGAAGGTAGGTACGGTAAATTGCTTCCCACATTTAGTAACTTGTGTTGATTTTTTTCCTCACTTTAAGAAAAAATTATAATTTTCAGGAATAGAACTTCTCCATAATTTAACAATATAGTTTTGATCCTGGTCTCCAGGCAAACAGAAAAACACTTAACTTTCTTTTGTATCATTTCCTGCAGTTGTCTTTTTTTAAGACTGCACATATTTTTTTCCTCAATCTACCCTTGTAAGATACAATTTTAGTCACCTGACCATTCTTACTTTGCCCTCTTTTGCATCTCTTCATTTTCCCCCCTAAATATTTGTTAAAATGTGGCAGTCAGAATTACTCAATTTTATGTTACTTACCTTACCAGCAGAGAATAGAGTAAAACGTGTGGTAATCTGGAAAGCATGTATCCTTGATGCAATATATCTCTGCTCTTTTTATACCCCATGCTGACCTAGTTACAATTATAGTTATAATTTCCACAATTCTCTTTACTGATACTATTGTAAACCAGGAATTATTAAGCATTTTTTCTAAAACTGTTCTTTAAAAAAAACTCTTTCCCAGCCCTTTTCTATAGCTAGTAAACACATTTTGAGCTTTGTTTCCTATTGCATCTTACTCTAGCTTCTTAGATGTATATTCACTCATATCTTTTTCTAATCATATGTCACTTAAATAATTTTGGTTTTTTATGTACTGGGACTCTCAGAGTCAAAAACAATGTTGGAAATCATTGTATAGTCCTTTGATTGAATAATAAAATGTGTACAATAGTGTCTTCTTCTAGATGCAATCACATTTGTTTTTTTGTTTATTTATGGCTTCTGCCACTGCCTGGAGATGCTTTCAGGCAAAAGGAATGTAGTGTTGTGTTAGTTTTTAGGCAGATTGACCCTTGCTATTTTGTGATACTATGAACATTGTCCTCTGTTTGAGAGGTAAAATATAGAGGTCTTCACCTCATCCTTAGGGTAAATTTGTGAATTCCCAGAGAAACTATGTTTGTGAATCAGAGACTTACCTAAACCTTGAGCCTTGAGGGGAGGACAGAACACCTGGAAAGAAACTCAGTTTCTTTCATCTGTATAAAGAAGGAGAGGCAAGCACAGTCTTCTAAGAGTTTTACAAAACAGAATTTCTGCAGGTGCAGTTTTATTCTCTCCTATCTGAAAACTTGGATTTTATAAATACAAGCGTCAGAGTGCAAGTGCAGTACAGAATTCTGCTCAGAAGGATTTATAATCTGATGCTTTCCAGATATGTGTATTATAAAATGCGTATTAGATTCCTACTAGCATGTTCATGAATGGTTGACAGAACTCGTAGTCCTGCACACCTGAAAGTTACTGTAAAATTATGACTTGCCAAGACACATCCTATCTCTGACAATTCCAAACTACATAGTGCAACCATGTGTTCTACTTTCGGATGGCATGCTTAACTCTTAACAAAACTGTAATGTTTAAGAAATTGACCCAATGCAGCCAGTTGTGAAGGGAGCCAATGAGTGAATGGAAAGCAGTAGTGCAGTTCATTCACCACTTACGTTTTGATTAAATATGAGGTAAGATCCAAGCCAAATTGTAGGAGTAAGAGCCAGCATAAGAAATTCATTTCTAACTTTATGAAGTCCCAATTTATATTTGATAAAGAATATAACATCATGTTTCCTTTAGAATCCCAAAAATCTAAGATGAAGTGGATGATGGGTAGAGATGTCTCTTTATAAGCATTGTAAGCATTTTAATTCTCTCAAGTATTTAACTCTCCAGTTGCTCTAATGTTATGAATCTAGTATTGTTTTTATGATTTCATTTTGTATATTTGTATTCTGTTTCACTTCCATGTAAACAATTTTATGCTGGCTGAAGGGCAATAGAAAATACCTAAAATGAAGAAACAACAAGCATCCTCAAAGTCCTGGGTAAATGAATAGGTTTTATCAATTTAGCATACTTAATCCATTAAATTTACTCTACAAGTCAATTTACACCTGTTAAAGCTTTTGTCTTGCCATTCATGGCTTTGAGAGATGGTAGATAACATCTCCTTCCAAGATCTTGTTTGATCTTTGTGGGTTTAGTAGAATGTTTTGTTGAACTGTTGATTGTATCATCTGTGGTCTTCTGGACTAATATCCTCCACTTATATTAATCAGTCACGCTGTTATGTAATTGAGAATGAGCTCTTTTTGTTAGCAGGTTATTCCTCAGAAATCTCTCAAAAGTTGAAAAAAATTCTTCAGCAGTAATAGCTAGCTTATGATATGATCATTTTCATGCTAGAGCAGAGGTCTCCCACCTTTCTGGGCTCAAGAGAAGGAGAGCAGCTTCAAAACTGGTGCACGCACATGCACACAGGGCCATGCACACCAGCGGCACTAGCAGCCCCGTTCACGCATGCAGCATGCATTGGCACCATGCACATGTGTGAACAGCCACGCCACCCCAGGGCGGCTAGTGGCCTGTTCATGCATGTGCAAATGGGCCATGCAAGCCACATGGGTTAGCAGCACATGTGCAAACAGGCTGCAGACACCCGTCAGTTCGCACCCACGCACATGCACAAATGGGGCCAAGGGCGTGAGTGGGGGGAATACACACCCATGCATGTGCACACCAGCCAGCCGTTTCTGCGGCCTGCTAGCCAAGAGCTGGGCCGCAGGACCATAGGTTGGGGACTTCTGTGCTAGAAGACGATTAGTTACATTGGTTAAAGTTTAATGTTAGAGTTTTATTTGTGTTTTGTTGTGCTCACTGTTATATGAAACTTAATCATAGATTTTGTGTATTCATAATAGTGTGAAAATAATTGAAGCATTAGAAATAAACAACTTATTATGATTTTGATCCTTTTGTTTGTAAACACCTGTAACTTTATCTTTCTGGATGTGTTTTACAAAACCAGTGATGTAAGAACTGCTACTGGCAGAGTTGTAAGTATAGCATGTAATAACCGCGTAACTCATATTGAGTTTCTTAATATATGGAGTGATAAAAGATGATGTCCAGTTCTCTCCTGGATCCGTTTACGTGTATAAACTGCAGGAATGTTTTGTAAGGTGGGATTGGGTGCTTATCTTTTGGCCACTCCAACAAAGGGTGCCAGCTTCTTTCTTTTTATTCTCATTTATTGTTAAAGAAAGTCATATTACTTCTACTCCCAAGCTGGCACAATTAACTTCAGTTTTGCTTTAGAGTCTATCTAGAGAGCCAGTGTCAGTGATCATTTTATTTGGGGAGGGAGGAATAAAACTTTTTCTCGTCAACATATTTTTTTTGTCTGTAGATAGTCTAGTCACTAGTGTCAAGCTCCGCAGAAATCAGTTCAAATGAGTGTAAAGCTTTATTGCAAGCTTAAGCTGACTACAAGAATCTGAGCTACTAACAGTCAAGGGAAATTAGCCAGAGATAAGAGAGGCATTCAAGGTGGGCTGGACTTAGATCTCTTGTGGGCACACAGGGATTCATGACTGATGATGTTTTTGACCCCTCCCTCAGGTTCAGCCTGGTCATCTCCTACATCTAGGGTCTTGACATTGACAGTACAGTCAACTGATGGGAGTATACACTGCATATGACACACTATTGCTACCATAGAGAATAAATTAGTGGAATATGTTTCTTTTCAAATTGTAGAATTAAAAAGTGTCTAAACAGATACTTTCTAATTGTGTTTACTATGCCTTTTTTTAAAAAAATGTGAATATAAATGAAATTCTGGCTGCTAGCCTCATTACAAGACTAGCTTTTTAAAATGTGGGTGAAATCCTGTGAAAAATTGATTTAATATGATTGATATTAAGTTAAAATTAATACAATACAAGTGGGGTTCAGAAACATTTGGAGACTCTTCAGGTTAAAATACAATGAAACACAAGGGCTGCACTAGCTGTGCTTTAAAAGTCCCGGTGACACACACACTCCAGAAGCGAGCACATGAAGATTTCAGCAGCTCAGATTTTTGCAACCTAGATAGGGTAGCTCAAAATACATACATGATACATGTAAATGCGTATAACTACATAGGTACAGATTTGGTAGTTCCGCAAGTATGGCAGTGAGATAGCAATTAGAAGCACCATGGCTGGTTGTTATATCCCCAGTAGGGAGAATGTATCACCAAAGAGCGAGGCTAAAAAGCTGTGATTTCTACCCAGCTTACTTGCACTTATAAGGATTGCTCCATGTATTGAATTGGCTGGGCTCCTCTGCCATATTGTTCATATGGGCACCTTCCTTCCTTCCTTCCTTCCTTCCTGTCCACTTGAAGCAAACTGCCTCTGGACATTTGATCAATCCTGCTTTAACACAGGGGCTGCACTTATGGTATAGTGAACCACGTTGAACCAGAAAATACTCAATCACATTTTACTTTAATATTGTGTGAATCCAGTCTATATTGTTAGCTAATGGTTCAGTGTGCCCTATGAATTTGATTGGATGAACATTCTGCACATTCTTTTCATACTGGCCATGTGAATCTGGTATGTTTTCCTTGTGAGAACTAATTGTGTCCTTCCTTCTTTACTCCTTATTCTGTTATTTGTGAAAAATCACATGCTGGCATGTAAATGGTGGGTGGCATCCATTTTGTTATGCTTGGGGTAAATCTTTACCATTTTGCCCAGGAAATACAGCTATAAATTACCTTGAAAGGACCTCTGGGTAAATAACTTCATGCTCCAGCACATTTAATGTCTCAATTAGCTACTACCAATGCCAATAAATTGAATGTGTCGGAAAATAATGACTTCCGTGGCTAATTTTGATCTATATAAGTACCCAAAAAAAGTTACATTGAAAGATTTCCATTTTTAGTAATAAAAACTAGGTGTAGGTAACTTTTCACTTCGTACGGAATCTAGCTTAACAGCCATGTCCAATGCTCCATCAGGTATAATGGTATTTCCTGTGTTGTTTCTAATATAGAAAAGCACAAAAAATTAAGAATGTGCTCCAGGCCTATATTTATGGTTGAAATTAGGTATGTGCATTTACAGTTAACTAAAGGCCTTTTTAAACAACCATGCCTCAGTATACAACCCTTAATAAAATATAAACCTATAAAAATTTAAATAATGGGGAATTTGTTCTGAAATGTGTTTTTTCTGCAATGGCACCATCATAAAGAAAAAACCCAGTCTTTTAAAAACAATTATTTTTGTTCATTCTGTAACAATTTAATATAAATAAGATAAATGAGAGAAGATTAGTGCTAGAAAAAGTGTCACTAGCAAATTTTCTAATATTATGCTGGCCAGTTTTGGCTTGTTGATTTGGATGTCAAAATGCAGATCTTTATACAAACAACACTCATATTTATTGGTGGAGAAATGGGAATGGCAGTGCATTTCTCTAGATAGCCTTTTCTGATGGGGTGGGGGGTGACTTTAAGGGGTGTGTCAGAACTGCAGGATATGAAGTATTGGATGGAACGTGGCCAAAAACTAAACTTGATTTAATTTCATTTGTTATTCATTAAAATTAAATACAGCTAATGACTACTTTTCAGTTATAGATTTAACAATTTTCTGAATCCATCATATTTTGATCAAGGCTATACTCAAGACCATTGGAGCAATCTGCAGTGGTGGTCTTAGACTGTGCAACTCTAATCTAGGCTGCCCCATTTACATTACATTTCAAGCTCGCTGTATGAAGTGATTCTGTTTGCAGTATTTACACATACAGATGTTTCTGTGAAGGGTGGATCTGCCCTCTTTCTTAACATTCTTCTTCTTTTGCACCAAGAACCACAATCGCAGGGCACAGTTAACATGGTCCTGTAGCCTCCTTTTTATATTCCTTGAATGGGTGGAGGAGTTTCTGAACATCCCCCCCCTTATTTTAATGATTTTTTTGGAAGAAATAACTGAGAGACCCTACTACCCCAGGCTTTTAACAGCTTCTGCGCATCAAAACAATGAAGTGAAGCTTTCACTTTACCTATAAGGGAAATGATTTCAGCATTATAAGGGATAAAGTAACAACAATAACAATAAAAGTTGGTACAGTCATCGATCAGACTCAAATAATGGAGAGAAATGTTTTATCCTCTTGATGTACAAAGAGAAATATATCCAAATTAGTTGTCTTGTTCCATAATGGTGATCTGATGGTGTAACTTGGCAATTAGATAATTTTGAGCTCTCTGTTCACCATAACAGTAACCTATGTATTGGTTCGCCCAGGTAACTTTAAAAAGGTATCTGTAGTAGTCTTTATATCATGTCAGAATATGGTGGAAATATAGAAAATATGTCCTATTGCATTTCATAACCTGTCAGATCTGCCATCATCAGCTTTGCTGGCATCCTGTCATAATTTGTTGTGGGGTGGGGTGGGGCGGAGGAAGGAGGCAATTGGCATGTGCAGAGTAGAGATGAGCAAGGCGGGTAGAGTGTGTGTGACAGGTTTGATGGAACCCAGAGGTGTGAGAACCGGCCTATTTCAGTCTTCAAGGACACCAAACCTGGTAAAAGAATGTGAATTGCACGCACCAAACATCCGAGCTGTTCCCTAAACACTTATACAGCATGATATTGGACAGAGACAAGGGGGGGGGAGCGCCAACAAGAAGAGGAAAATCTGTAATGCTTTGCATGGGAACCTTAGATCTAGCCTTGCTTTTGCTGCAAGCCACTAATCCTTAGTAAAAGAACCTATCACTTCAATCAAATGGAGTTGAGGGTCTTTCTTTCCTAGGGGTAGGTCTGGGGTAGGTCTGACATAACACTGGAACCCTGGAGATTTGCTCCACCTGCTCTTCACGCCTGAGCAGGAGAGAAGTTCCACAGCTGTGGAAGACCAAGGACTCTCTTTGGGCAGGAAAGATTAAGATATGATCAGATCAGATCATCTTTATTGTCATTTTTTATTGTGGGCACAAGGACGCACATCAAAAATGAAATTTAGCTGCCCACTCTCAAAGTGAGACACATACATGACACCCCCCCCAAAACATACTACATACAACATACAGTATGTATAGACCCACACCCCTACATATACATAACAATAAAATATTAAATACTGTCCAACCTGAATATACAACAGAAGGAGGAAGCCTGAGAGTTCACAAGGTTAATAATGTATGGAATGAAACTATGGTTAAATCTGGATGTTCTGCTACGGATACCACGAAGCCTCCTCCCAGAAGGTAACAAGGAAAACAGGTCGTGAAGAGGATGAGTAGTGTCCCAGATAATCTTACGGACCCTGTTCAAACAATACTTCTGTGCTATGTACTGGATGGGAGGGAGGGAACTGCCAATGATCTTTTCGGCCATCCTCACCACTCTCTGCACCGCCTTCCTGTCCAAAGAAGTGATGCTTCCAAACCAGACTGTGATGCTGTATGACAGGATGCTCTCGATTGTCCCCCTGTAGAAAGTGGTCAGAACAGGGGAAGGAAGATGAGCTTTTCTCATGCGACACACAAAGTGCAGGCGCTGCTGTGCCCGCTTCGCCAGTTTCTCACTGTTGAGCGACCAAGCCAGTCTACTCATTAGCTGCACACCCAGGAATTTGATGCTGGTAAGCATCTCCACAGGTGAATCATTAATGCACAGAGAAGTGTGGCTGTGCCTGCCTTTTCTAAAATCAACAATGATTTATTTGATTTTACCTGTATTTAAAACTAGGCTGTTTTCTTTACACCAGTTCACCAACCCCTCAACCTCCTTGCGATAAGCTTCCACATTGTCATCATGAATAAGGCCCACTACTGTTGTATCATTGTGAACTTTATAATATGGTTGGTGGCAAACCTAGCACAACAGTCATGGGTCAACAGGGTGAACAGCAGCAGACTTAGGACGCAGCCATGAGGAGAACCTGTGCTCAGGGAAATGGTATTAGAGGTATTTGTTCCAGCTCGCACATATTGGGGCCTGTTGGTAAGAAAATCCAGTTGCACAAAGGGGTGTTTAAGCCTAAAAGGCCCAGTTTGTCTACTAGATGCTGGGGAATGATTGTGTTAAATGCCGAACTGAAGTCGACAACAACAAACACACATGAGTATTTTTTTCCTCTAAGTGCTTCAAGCTCAGATGGAGAACGGAAGAAATAGCATCCTCCGTAGAGCGATTTGGTTGGTAGGCATACTGAAGCGGGTCAAATGCTGGCAGGAGGCTAGATACAATAAAGTCCTTTATCAGCTTCTCAAAGCATTTCATAATGGTAGATGTCAGTGCAACCGGACGATAATCATCGAGGCCTGTAATTGTGGACTTTTTTGGCACTGGCAAGATGATGGCTGTCTTAAAACACAATGGGACCACTGCCTGCTGCAATGAGAGATTGAAAATATCTGTGAGAACACAAGCCAGCTCATTTGCACAATCTCTAAGGACACGTCCAGGGATGTCATCTGAGCCTGCTGATTTCCAAATGTTAACTTTCCTCAGTGTTTTCTGGACAGAGGTGACATCAAAGCTTAGCACTTGCTCATCAGGATGGGGCACAGCGTTCCTAGCAGGAGTGCTATTTGATGTCTCAAATCTACCAAAAAATGCATTGTTTGTTTAGGAAGTCCGTGTCGTCCTTTACTCCTTTTCCACTTAGCAATGTTATTGCTATTGCTTTTTAAAGATCTTTTATAACAGGGGCATTTGTATATCTGTATGTTGCTAGATAATCTCGTAAATCTGAATTCAGGCAACTCTTGAACTCTGAATGAAATTTAATCTAAATCACGTTATCAATATGGATGCAGCCCAAAATTGATCATAGATAAATTTGCTTAGAGTTACTGACAAGAACTACCGATAATCTATATGGTGAAGTAAATGAATGCACTATTGAAAGTTCATTTAAAATTATGAAGCAAATGAAGATATCAGGAAAAAAAATGGGTATTTTGGTCACTGTTAAGAAAACCGTCTCCCACTACCAAAATTAGCACTGAGAATAGTACAGAGCATTGGCAGGAAACAACATGAAAATTATCCCACCATCTAAAAAGTAGCTATCTTTCTTGTGGCCAAGTCTGCTTAGAACAGATCCATTTCTTGAGTAAGGAACAGGGAGAAAATTGCTTTTCCTTTTGGTTTGCTCTGTGCTGTCAGTGTGATACAGAGAATGCCAAGAGATAAATTGAACTTTGAGTAGGAAACAACAGAGAAACAGTAGGGACATGTAAACAGAAGAGAATATGGGAACAGTGATTATTTCAGTTGTTTGTATTTGGATTAAAAATTATTTTATATTTCTTGCATTTGTACAAACATTAAATCAATAATACTGGCTGGGCTTGCAGTATCACATCAAGCTGTGAATTAACCTACTACATTTTAGAACACAGACCATAGAATAACAGAGTTGGAAGGGACTGTGGAGGTCTTCTGCTCCAATCCCCTGCTTGAGCAGGAGACTCTTATACCATTTCAGACAAATGGCTGTCCAGTCTCTTCTTAAAAGCCTCCAATGATGGAACTCCCACAACTTCTGAAGGCAAGCCATTCCACTGATTAATTGTTCTCATCATTAGGAAATTTCCCTAGTTCTAGGTTGCTTCTGTCCTTGATGAGTTTCTATCCACTGTTTCTTGCCTTGTCTTCTAGTGTTTTAGAAAATAGGTTGACCCCCCTCTTCTTTGTGACAGCCCCTCAAATATTGGAACACAGCTATCATGTCTCTCCTTGTCCTTTTTACTAAAGATACCCAATTCCTGCAACCATTCTTCACGTTTTAGCCTCTATCCCCCTAATAATCTTTGTTGCTCTTCTCTGCACTATTTCCAGAATCACATCTTTTTTATGTTGTGGTGACCAAAACTAGATGTAGTATTACAAGTGTGGCCTTACTAAGGCTTTGTAAAGCAGTACTAATATTTCACATGATCTTGATTCTATCCTTCTGTTAATACAGACTAGGCTTGGCTCTAATTTAAGTGATTGTCCCCTTGGACTTCAAGATCCCTCTCACAGTTACTAGCATTGAGCTAGGTTTGATCAAGTTTATTCCTGTACAGTTGGTTTTTCTTGCCTAAGTGTAAAAACTTGTCTCTACACTGAATTTCATTTTGTTATATAGGGTCCAGTGTTCAAGTCTGTTGAGATCCATCTCGATCTTGAGTCTATCTTCTGTAATCTTGGCGATTCCTGCCAGCTTAATGTCATCTTCAGGCCTTTTATTCCCTCATCTAGATCGTTTAAGAAGATATTGAAGAGTACCGGGCCTAAAACTGAACCTTGGGGTACCCCACTGCTAAGTTCCCTCAGTGTGGGTGTAGTTCTGGACTACACATTGAGTATGGTTAGTTACAAATCCATCTGGTGATGGTGCTGTCTATCCTACATTTTTCTAGCTTATCAAGAAGTAGATTGTGGTCTACTTTGTCAAATGCCTTCCTGAAATCTAAGTATACAGTACTCTATCCACAACATTTTACTGGTCCACTAATTTAGTCACTTAGAAAAGGATTAAATAAGATTTCTTTGGCATGACCTGTTTTTGACAAACCCATGTTGGCTTTGGGATATAACTTTGCTTGCTTCTAGGTATTCACAGATCTGCTGCTTGATTATCTTTTCCAGGATCTTCCCAGGTATTGTCAATGTGATTAGTCTGTAGTTTCCTGGATCTGTTTTTCCCCCCTTTTTTGAAGATGGGAACCACATCAGCTCTTTTTCCTCTGGTAGTTCCCAATGCTCCAAAAACTTCGAAAGATATGGTTTAGTGGTTTTGAGACCATGTCTGCCAGTTCCTTCAGAACTCTGGAAAGTAAACCATCAGGAACCAATGATTTGAATCCACCTAGAATTAACATATGTTCTCTTACCTTTTCCTTGCTTATTTTAATTTGCATTCCTAGTCTTTCTTTTACGGTTCTGTTTTTGGTAGGTTAGGCTATATTTTCTCTTCCAATTAGTCTAATGCTTGCGTGGAATCCAAGGCAGTGGCTGCATTCACATGACATGCTTATTCAATTTTTCTGGATTTGGACAGCACATGGAATCCTAACATAAGCTAGTCCTAAACTGTCCTTACCTGCTGGATTTGCCCAATATTATGGACCTAATGTGGCTAGCTTCTGGTTCAGACTTATGAGCAAACACAGATGGATAGTATCAGGATAAGTAACTTTAAATTTCTCGCTGCTGCTGCCCTTTATTGCAAAATATCATGTAAACCCAAAATTTAGAGTAAATAAATTATAGGCAGGTGTACTGTATTGTACAACAAAATCTCTCTAGGGTGGGATGCAAATGCAAGTAGGGCTGGAGAAAAAATTGTCTGCTTAGTTTCCTGCTGTTTGCAAGTTACCTACCATTTCCCAGGTTCTTTGCCTCTCTGGACTTGTGCCTTGAGTTCCCTTCTGTGCTTTCCTGCTGGCTCAAAATACATATGACTTTTTGATCTGACAATCTAAAATCACAGAATTTGCAAAAAAAAATACAGACAGGGCTAAAAAATTTTATTCTTTTATAGCAGTATTTTTATATTGAGAATCTCTTGCAAAATACAGAGAAAATACCTGACTTTTATGAATATATCAATTACATTCTATGTTATTGGAACTTGAAAAAGGGATCCCTCAACGACTAAATATTTACATTGCTGAAATTAAAAGTAGTTATCTTTGAGCTTATGAGCTCACTAGATTTTTAGGACCACTGTTAATAGGACTGTAACGGTGGGGGGGGCACATTTCAGCTTCTTAAACTAATGTAGATTTATTTCTGGTCTTTTGTTGCTTCATTTGAAAACCACTCATCAGTATTAATTCAATACTGTAGAGTGCAGAACAGACAGAAAGAATGAGAAAAGATATAAATACAATGGGAGCTTTTTTTTCTCCTCTGTTTGAAGGCGATCACAATTTGGTCCCCTAGTATGGTCTACCTACTGCAAATTCCTTTTCCCTTCTTTTTAAAGACTATTTTATAAGCAGCTATAGCACCTTGCAACTGCAGGCTTCAAAATAATTTACCCAATTTGTATCAGTAACTTGAAATCTCTTCATATAAAAATAATAAACCACTTTTCAGTTGAGCAAAAATGTTTGCCAGGGCTTGTAATAGAGAATCAAATGTTTCCCTAAATTTGAAGAATAAGTCCCTGAGGTGTTAAATTCTGATTAGCACACAGGGATAGTTTGTTTCTGAACTTTTGTGCAGTTGATCAAAAGCAACCATTGAGTGATCCTTTGTTACGACATGGGTTACTTGGTAGGGTTTCTGCAATGTCCTCTTATAAAAGATAGATAGGATGGATATATACACGTAGATTGGTGACAATCTAAGCACTGACACAGTGGATGTTGCTAAGATCACTGAACCAATATGGTGTTAACAATAAAGTTGGGAGCACTTTTATTTCTAGTACAAACTGGTGTATTCAGATTTACACTGCCCACTGTATCCTCTCCCACCTTTCCTACTCTGCTAGGTACTGCTGTGTGAATTATTGCAAAAATCTGTAAAATAGGGTGGAGATTTGCATTAACAGGAGTTCACCTAATTAGAAGGGAATAAGAAGACTTATATATCCAGGTGACCTATACTGCATTGAAAGCGCTTTGAACGTGGACATCGCTCCATTTTTTTCCTTGTATTTTCAGGTTACATCCAAGCATGCAGAGGACTCATGATTGCTGCTGTCTGCCTTGGATTTTTTGGCTCTGTATTTGCGCTGATTGGGATGAAGTGTACAAAGGTTGGAGGCTCAGACCAAACTAAAGCTAAAATTGCTTGTTTTGCTGGACTGATCTTTATTCTTTCAGGTAAATATGATCAAAGCTGTGATTTTCTAGGCAGATGAAATTAAGTAGGAAAATTGCTGTTGATTTCATTAGTTTGTAGATTCTGGTTGATGTGTATTGAAGCATTTCCAGATATTAACCTGTTCTGCACTTGATGCATTTTTTAGGACTGAGTGCATTGACTGGTTGCTCCCTTTATGCTCACCGAATAACATCTGAGTTCTTTGATCCCACATTTATTGCACAAAAGTAAGTCCAGTTGAAAAAAACTGAGGTAGGAGATGCTTTACTTGCTGTTTTGCTCCATCTGCCTGGTTCAGAGGAACCAGAACTAATTTTACCCACCCAAAATAAAGTTTAAAGTGGCTATAATAGGAATAAAATAACCACTGCTGCCTTTTGCATTCCATTAGTATGTCAGTGATGTTAGAATGGAAGATTACAAGGCCCATAGGCTTGAGATGGATCTTCCGGTCTTTTCAGTACAGTAGTTAAAAGAAACTAACAAAAATTAAAGTAACTTTTGCTCTGTTTCTGAAGTTAAACCGAGAGCCGATTACCTATATTCTAGGATCCTTTTCATCTTTCTAGTTATTGCAACCAAAACTAAAACATTTACAGCAAATGATCTAATTCTGTACAAGTTCAGCGTGCCCACAATATACTGTATTTACAAGCGCTCTCTTTGTGACTCAGCAAGGAGTAAATGATTAGTCTATTATAATTACTCAAATAGTTGATTGTTATTGTTAAATTATATGCAGCAAAGCACCAGTATTTTTTTTTATTGCAGGCAATTTAGGAGCTCTTTCCTTGTAAATAGATAAACCCTGGAAAACAAGACAGTAATTTCTCCAACTCTTAAGAATTGGAAGAAGTGAAGAGGAAATTAAACCTTCAATGCCCATTAGTAGTAACCATAATTCAAATGGCTTGCTTTAGACAGAAGCAATGCTTGCCATGCTTACTGATTTTGTGGGGAGGCTGAGGATTGCACTGGAAAGAGCAAAATATTTAATTAAATTTTTGTTAATACAATGAATGTCTTTATTTAGCCTTGTAAACCCTTCCTATCAACTAAATAAAACTGATTTGTTCATTAAACTATTTATTAAACATGAATTATCACCTACCTGCAGGTACGAACTAGGAGCAGCTTTATTCATTGGCTGGGCTGGAGCATCACTTTGCATAATTGGTGGCAGCATATTCTGCTTCTCCATTGCCGAAAACAAACCAACTCAACGGTACAGACAACTGCTTTTATTAAAATTAATATTAAGGTAAAGGTAAAGGTTCCCCCGCACATGCGTGCTAGTCGTTTCCGACTCTAGGGGCCGGTGCTCATCTCCGTTTCAAAGCCAAAGAGCCAGCGCTTGTCCGAGGACGTCTCCGTGGTCATGTGGCCGGCATGACTAGACGCCAAAGGCGCACGGAACACTGTTACCTTCCCACCGGAGTGGTCCCTATTTTTCTATTTGCATTTTTATGTGCTTTCGAACTGCTAGGTTGGCAGAAGCTGGGACGAGTAACAGGCGCTCACTGTTACGCGGCACTCAGGATTCGACCCGCCAAACTGCCGACCTTCTGATCGACAAGATTAAATTGTAAGAAGTAGCACTAATCCAGTCTGCAAATCTTTCAGAAATAACCCTAGTCAATAATCAAGAATGATTACCGTAGTTGAAAAAAGGATGAATTTAAAAGCCCTGTTTTTTAGGGGGAAAAACCTGGCAGACTCTGCTCATCTTTGTAAGATTTAAGCATAGGATTAGAACTCATGTAACCCAAGCTGATGATTTATGCCATGTAAGATGCTTAGTGCTTCTTTAAAAGAATGCATGTTGCATTTTCAATGCTTTTAAGATGCATGAATGCGATGACTCACGCGTTATGTTTAAATTTATTGGGCATTTTAGATTTATAATTGTGGAATCACTTTCCAACTACCTCCCTTTATCTTAAATAGTACCAAGGCAGCATTCACTAGTAGTCCTTACTTATCCTTCCAAACTATCTTTTTTCATTCATCCGTTGTGGAACCTTAATTTTTCTTCCCAGTACACAAAATACGAAGTTGAGACAAAATTGGGTTCTAGAAGACGTAAGGGACAGTGCAGTAATGCATTTGCTGTGACTTTACCTATTGTGTTGAGAATGCTGACAATAAAATTAGGGTTGGAATAGGAACTCATGAAGGGTTCTGCACTTTCCAGCATGAGCTATGTGTAATCGTCTTAATTTGGGAATAAATCCCCTAAATTACATAGGATTGACTTCTGAGTAAGCCAGCTCAGGTTGTCCTGTTTTGACATACAAGTACATCTCAAAAAATTTAAACTCCATAACTGAATTGAGTGTTTTAAGGACATGGAGGGGGGAAAAACGCATTGATTTCATGATTATTTGGTCAAATAAAAAAAAAAACACCCGAGGCTGCTAGCATGGCTGAAAGGATAAGAAACGGTTGCTAAGCTAACACTTTTATTCCCTTCTGAAAATGAAGTGTTAGATTCTGAACATCAGATGACAGGGTCCCTTTCCCAGTTTTTAGTGGGAAGCAATTAAAAATATCTGCCAAGGGAAGCTCTGTGACATTTGGGGATGTTCCACAGGCCATCCTCCACTGTGTCATCAATAATAAGGTAACAGCCACTTTCCCTGGCTTGGCCATTAACTCATGTTTTTAGCATTTGAACCTGTAGGGCTTTGACCGAATGACCTCCATGGTATGGTTATTAAGGCAATTTTAGCTTCCCACAAAGTGATACACAACACAAGAATATTCTTCAGAACACACCTACCGGTATATTTTTCTAGGTTATTTGATTGTAAGCTCAAGACTGCTGTATAAAGAATCTTTAGTAAGTATTCCTACAGCAGTTTTGAAAATTGTTCAAATTTCCACCCTGAACTTTTGGTTACACAAAGCTTAAAAGTATTAGCACTATTCATGTTAAACTGTCACTCTAAAGAATATTGAGACTTGACCACAAGTAGCCTCCTGAACTGCAATGTCTGAAAAGTTTTTACCCACCTTGAACATAATGGATGGGTACAATACTGTTGTTGTGATTAAGGTGCGAGTACATGCAGCCCCTGCAATTCGTTCAAACAGCCATGTCTTTTTCTGGGACCATAAGGCAACTGTGGGAGGTTCCTGGAAATTGATGCTGCTGCTTTAAATGAGCTGCAGAGTGGCTGTGCTCATCCTTCCTTGTATTCCAAAATGTCTGTCTATAGTAAAACCTAAAGCACAGAGCAACCCCATAACATTTTCCTTTCAATATTTCTTGCTATTTAAATGAGCTCTAAACTTTCTCGTGTTTCAGGATGGTTTATACATACAACGGACCTTCTTCTGTGATGTCTACTCGAGCCAAGGCCTACTCAGCAGATTTTAAAGGATCCAAGATGCCTCCAAAACACTTTGACAAAAATGCCTATGTGTAACTGGATGGTTGGAGGAATCTTTTTGTTATTAAAAATCATACCTATGTGCTGTCCATTCACAGAATGATTTTTAAAAGTGGCTTGGTATCTTGAGCATCAGCAGTTTTATAACTATTTTGTAAATGAACTTTTGTCTACTTGATGTAAATTTTCTTCATAACTTGTTTTAAGATTTATACTTATACTAGACATAATTTATAACTGAAAAATAACTGGCTCTTTTTTGCTTTCTGTAAAAAGAAATATAAATGAAGTCATTTTAATTACAGCCAATATTGTTAGGGATCTTCAGAATCAAACATAGCAGTTGCAGCTTTTAAATGGATCCATCGGTTTTGAAGACCTGCTTTTAATAACTTGGGACCAGTTTTAAAAGCATATTAAAACAGATTGAGATAAGCTTCAGCAAGATCTTAGTAATCAATCATGAAACACCAACATTATTTTAATTCCAGTACCACAATTATATGGATTAACACCCCCCACCCAAATACCTCTAACACAAAACAAAAATTTTCTTCCTCAACTTTCCACAAGGTTAAAATTGGAATTTTGGATTTACATAAGGCAGCTTGTGTTCTACTAGGTATCATGAGCAGATAAATGTCTCTGTGTCTGAGAAATTCTCTCTGTAGTTTCACTTAATCCCTCACCTGCAAATAGGTTGATTTAAATCAGGGCAGTCTCAGGTATTGATTGAAACAATCAACTTTGTCCCTGAAGGTTTGTCATATTGCTCTAAAAATTGCAGTTCTCATCAGACCACTAAAATGTACAATGTAATATACATTTGATTACATCATTTTATTTTGTGTAATTTTTGTTAGATAATGTGATTTAAAAACTAGGTAGTATTATTATTATTATTTTGGTGCCTTCTGGTCAGAGTTAATGCCTGGCAACTGCCTGGATTAGTCCTGCAATTTTCTTGGCAAGGGTTTTGGAAGTGGCTTGCCCTTTGCTTCCTCTTCCAAGGACAGTGTGTGAGTGACTGGCCCACATTCACCCAGCTAGCTTTGGGCCTACAGCAACAACTAAAACCTGGTTTCTAGCCTGGTGCCTAACCACTACACTACACTGGTTGCTATAGTATTATAGTGAGGTAAGAATCGCCTTTTCCTTGTTTTTCTTCTATTAACAAAGCTTCACTGCCGTGATACACATTATACCGTTAAAGACCAATCCTATCTTGAGTTTTTATAAGATATGAAACCCATTGAAAGTTAGCATGCTCCACAATTTTTTTTTACTAGAGAACAACACTGTACATTTAAACATCAGTAAGAAGATGGAGGAATGGAGCACACACATGCTGGTTTCCAGATACACTTACCTGTGCCTAGAACTAAATACAAAATGTTTTGGGAAAGAATGAGGTATAAGAAAGGAACACAGCCTTTTAGTCATTTTTATGAGACCAGAAATGTAGTTTTGGTAATTATTTTGGATTAGAAGAACATTAAGAACTTTATTGTTTAGCTGGTTTAAAATAAATAATTTTATTTTTAAAAAAATCTTATTATTTTTATGCCCTCTGTTCCCAATTCAGTTCAAATTGTACTCGTTGAAGGGTTGTTAAGGGTTACTAGGGCTCAATCTATGAAGTACATTGAAGTTATTAAATGCCCTGAAACACTGAGATAGCATCTGGTGTGGTCATTGATCCACCTGTCCCCCTTGGGCAGTTATTTCTGCATGCTCAAGGCAAAAGGCAATTTCGCTCTTCATAAGAAGAGGCAGGAGGAGACAAAAGCAGGGTCATATTAAGCCTTCTCTTACAGGCTTGATAGCAATGACAGATGAGCACAAAGGCCAGGCAAGAAGTCATGTTTGATAGATTACAAAACACATAATGAATGTGCTCAATTTAAGTTGCTGCAAAGCATTTTACTGCATCTTTCCTATGCTGCTTCAACGGATCCCCAAGTAGAGTTCATGTGACCTGATATTATCCCTAATATTCCTGTGCTCACCAGGTGGCAGGATTCTTACACAACTTCTTTACCATTAAGGAAATCTGCTAATCTTTCCTCAAAAGGAGGGGTTACATAGAACGGTTACATCAACAGATGCAGTTGGTCTTTTGGGTAGGGACCTTCAGAAGTTGTGCAGTGAACTTTCAGCTCGGGTGTTACGCCAGAGGAAACTGAATAGTTTTGCAGTGTTTCCTATCAGTACGGCTTTACAAATCCTTAGTAAGACCTGGAATACTGCATCCAGTTTTGGTCACATTACAAAAAAAGATGTTGAGATTTGGGAAAAAGTGCAAAGAAGAGCAACTAAGACGATTAAGGGCATTAAGGACAAAAACATATGAAGATTGATTAGGAATTGGGCATGGCCAATCTAGAGAAAAAAAGGAGAGACATGATAGTAGCTGCATGGAAGTGCCAGGAGTCAAAACAAAGCCATCTTTTTCCAACGTTTTAGTTGTCCTGGATAGCATTACAATAAAGATATGTTTATATAAGGTCTTTTTATGATTTAAATATGTGTTGATATTTTTAAAAAAGAGGACAGTATGAATTGGTACAATACTTGTTCTTCCAGGAGAACTAGCTGGAAGTAATTAACAGCTCGCTTTTGATTAAAAGGTAAAATTTTGGACACAGTTTTGTAAAGAAAAGTTCCTTGTTAGTGCACCATAAGAAAAAAGGACCGACATCAGATTAAACCTCCTTGCACATTCAAATAACTGAAGATTCGCTCCAATCTGTAACAGTGACCAAGCTGCTTTTCGGTGAGGTTGAGATATCTGCATCTTGAAGTCCTATTAAAAAAGAAAAATGCAGTTACTTTGAAAGATATTCATTGAGAAAGATGCTATCATTCCCTGCCACCTATTGTTTCATATTCTTACCCTTAGAAAAGTTCTCATTATTATCCAGTCTAAATCTTTTTGGAAAAAATGCCATCTCCCATATGCATAGTTGGCCAATGTGGGAACTTTTCAGCTTTGGAATCAGTGCCATTGGGCAAAGCTAGGAAATGTGTCAAACTGTCACCAACCTCTCAGTGACTGCCATGGGAAGAGTTGTACATCTTGTTGCCATAGGAACTCTTTCTTCTTTAACACTAGGCTGTTGTGCAACTGGTAGTAGTCTATGTAAATAGTATCCACAGTCACAGTAGATGTATGTCTGGATTAAACTTCCCTTTTCAAATTGTTCAGGGAAAAATGTAACACAGCAATTCTAGCATGAAAATACCTTCATCCTTTATTGGTTTTCTCCATTCATGGGTCACTGACACAGCATATGGACCATTCTTTTCAACAGCACATACATTCTTATTTTTCTCATCTTTCCAAGGTTTTTCATCTTCCAGAGATGATAAATCCCAGTCGTCCTCATCTTCAATGCCTGTAAACTATATATATATAAAAAAGAAATAACAGCAATTTCTTCAACTTAGGAAATGTTTTAGCAATATTTCACTGAGCAGTTATTCTCAATCCTTTTGAACGTAGCACAGTAGGATGAAAGAGATATATGAAATTATTAAAAGAAATTTGGAATTCTCAGGACTAATACAGAAAAACAATGGTTTTATTTTCCTGCTCTAAAAAAAACAAATTGAGAAGACAGTATAGAAATGCGTAGAGTATTTTCTTGATTCATTACTAAACACTGTATCACTGTAGGAAAAAATTGTTATTCTAAAAAAAAACAGTGACCTCTACTGAAAGGAGTAAAAATGAGTAAGGTGAAAGAAAGAAAAAACACAATAGTCTATCAGATTTTACAGTTGGAACACTTTAAATTCAGCAATGTTAAAATGTTTCTACTAGTACCTTTCATGTACACTGGAAAGTATTAAATGTGTTTCATTCTCCATTGAAAGTAATTGGAAAGTATTAAATGTGTTTCATTCTCCATTGAAAGTAATGTTTCATTAAAGCTGCATTAAGAATTCCACTGGATACAAAGGAATACAATCATTCTGTAGGATTCTACTGCTGTGAACTTGATTCTGGCAGTTGTTTGCTAGGAAAAATCTTAGTAATAATACGATCAGTGTGACAGTGGAACCAACAACCATAGAAGCTGTTGGATTTCTGGCACTAGATGTACTGTATATGAGCAGAGGCTGGAAATGTTAGGGATTTCTGCATGCAGGATTCTGGATCTGATGGTTTGAGTTGCCTTTTGCAATCGTAGAATTCTATGGTTATCCCAGGTCACATTGGAGTCAAATGAAAACATGTACAACAGGATCACAAAACATTTAATGGGACAGTTTAGAATCTTATTTGTAAAATACCTTTACTCCTTGTGCACATGTCTGAATAGATGCTGAACCACCATTAGTTTCTCCAATTTGTTTCCTTTCCTTTCTTTGGCTTAAGAGAAACTTTTCCATTTCATCCATTTCATTTTGAAGTAAAGAGCCTAAAACCCATCAAGACAAAAGACAGGCAGTTTATAAAACAAATATCTGAAGACACAGTGACAATGCCTGCTGTGCTATCAACATTTCCTCAACAAGACTTAGTCCAGAGATTAACTGTACAGTTCTTTCATCCACCCCCATCCTTCCTCCAGGATCTCAAGGGGACATACATGGCATAACCTCCATTTTTTGTCTACCACAAAAACCTGGTAAGATATGTTAGTCTAAGAAACTGATCCCAAGTCACCCAGTAAGTTTCCAAGGCTGAAATCTGGACTCCCTTTCAAAACAAGCTGCCCTTGGCCATGCTGGTTTGGGTTGTGAAACTGCACACCAGCTGGGTGATAAGGACAGTTTCTACTTTTGCGCCCAGCCCAGGTTCTGCCCCTTTCGTTCCCCACCTTAAACATAGCTGGTGCTGCAAGAGAATGAGAGGAGCCTTGTATGCCATCCCAACAATCTTGTCACATTGCTGTAACATCTCAGCTTCACTCATGCAAGAGAGAAGCCTTTGGGATGCATACACACCAGCCTGCCTCTCGCACAGCCTGGTTTCGAATAGACCACAGCCTGGTAGTGGGCCACAGCCTGGGAGGTTGGGGACCCCTGTTCTAGACATTATGCTACTGAAACAAGTCATCCAGCAAAGTAGAAGAAACGAACAGTTACATGCAGAGATTAGCAAATTTTGTAGGCACCGCTGCATTATCACCCAAATCTGACCAGGAAAATTAAGTAAATTAAAATCCTGAGATTAGACTTTATAAAATAGACTTTGTAAGACCCAAGATCACATACAATAATGATGAAATATTAAAATAACTTGTCCATCTCACAAGATTTCAGTCAGTTTGTAAAGTTGTAATTTGGTGGTTTACATGGATCATTTAGGTTAGATATTGTTTTTCAGTTCTCTGACACGGTTCATCTGCTTCAGCTTGCCAATCTTTATAAGGCAATTTCTCCTCCCCCACGAGTGCCACATATTTTTAGCTTTCCCCCAAATACTGCCCACATAATTAGCTTTTGTACTTCTGCTTCTGGATGGCTTAAGATCTACTTCATCTTCAGGCATGTTTATATCACTCCGATATGCAAATCTTGGCACGTTGTCTTTGCTGTGGCCCTTGGAGGCCTTGTGCAGAGATAATTCAGGTGAGATGTAGGAGTGCCTGATATCATTTTCCTCCACTTCCTCTTCTGAGCTAAATGGAGGAGTTCTGGGAGAACAAAAATTCATCTATGAATTTAACCTGTTCCAGTTACAGTAATTTTAAAAATATAAACTAATTTTCTATAATAAAAGTAGAATCTATCACACATTATACCTAAGACAGTTCCTTAGGAACTCTCTTATCAAAGCAAGGATAATTAGGAGCTGTACCCATTTCTGTTGAATATTATTTTGGCATCAATAGGCAGATATATAACTATTACATTGTAGGAGCAATGAAGCACTAAATTTTAATCTAGAGTAACACCAATTCTACAAAAATAAGAATTAACTAAACTATTTTTTTTACTCTTTAGGCAGCATTCTATTTCAGCCTTTTCCAAAGTATTGCCCTCCAGAGGTGCTAGATTAACTCCTTCATGATTTTTGGTGAAATAACCTGTATTCCAGCTTCTTTCAAAGGCACAAGGTTGGGAAATGCTGATCTACAGTAAATGTAGATTTTAGCCAATCAATTTACTTCATTCCATTCAAGTTAAAAGATGACCAAAAGTAGTTGACTCATAATCATTGGTTGATCCTGTTACGTATAATATTGAATGTAATTTATAAAATCAGAAGTATGCAAATAGCATTTGAGGAGGCTAAAAAAATCAGAAGAGGATTAACAGATTTTTGATCAGAGGCAAAATATCCTGCCCAACCTTCTGCTCCCCTCTCCTTTTTGCTCTGTCCTAACTTCCAATCAGCCAACACTACTTCTTTAAAGCAAAGTGGTACATCCAATTTGTTCCAAAATTAATATTGGTTTTTATAACAGAATTCTTATTTCAAAGCACGCAAAACAAAATGAAGGCAGCTTACTCAGTACTAGGTGGCTTTCTAGAAATTTCATCCTTCAACATATTCTTCTTGATTCTGGAAGGAAAGGAAAACAAGTAATTGCAGCTTCTTTTGGCTAGGAAGATGGATATTTCATATATTGGCTATTTATTTTCTTGCATTTCCTCACTGGCTCCATTGGCTTATAGATTTGGTTTATATGAAGATGAAACTGACTACAGGAAGTCTTCGGCTTACGACCACAACCAAACAACATTTCTGTTGCTAAGTGAGACATTTGTTAAGTGAGTTTTGCCCCATTTTACGACTTTTCTTGCCAGTTGTTAAGTGAATCGCTGAAATTGTTAAGTTAGTATCTCAATTGTTAAATGAATCTGGCTTCCCCATTGACTTTTCAGACTTGGTTTCACTTTTGATCGTACTGATACTTTGTAACTAATAAACATGTTCTTTGAGGAATTTTCAAGCCTCCGAGTTCTGCTTTATTTGTCTCTGTCTGTCAGAACCATGACAAGTAATTCCACCATTACTTCCTGATCATCAATGGGCCACTCAAGAATTGCCTGAACCATGAGATGGGCAGCAAGTAAATTTGCTTGAATGAATGAATGATTGAATGAATGAATGAATGAATAACCAAGAAGACAACTCTTAAAAGCCTCCCATAAAACATACAATTATATCTTACCTGAACTTTTTAACTTACTTTGGGGTTGATATGCTTTCAACAGGCAATTTTCTTTGCATGAGTGAATGTTTGGCAACGGAAGAACGTTTTACTGGCTTGGGCAAAACAGTGGGTAAAGAAGTTCCTAAGCGAGTTGTCTTGTGTTTAGCTGTAAAGAAATGATAACTAAGGAGAATCCAATGTTATTTATAGATGGCACTTGCCACCAGCAAGACTTGCAAAAATGTTTAAAAACATGTCAGACAGATGTGGGAAATGCAAACATAAGTCAGGCACTTATTACCATGTTTAGTGGACATGTGCCAAAGCAAAGTGTTATTGGAAAAAGATACATGCTTGGCTAGAAAAGATGTTGGGAGTATACGTAGATTTTAAACCTGAACTTTTTTCATTGGGTATGATGCCAGAAAAAACTGATAAACAAAGCATATATTTGACTTTGCATATTACAATAGTGGCAAGAATTATATTTGCGCAGTATTGGAAAAATGAAGAAATACCAACAGACGAAGAAATAATTAAAAAAATATTAGAATGCACAGAGATGGATAGACACTCTAAGGCTGAAAGAAAAAGAAGTAATGAATTATCAAACTTGGGACTTATTTTATCAATGGCTAGAGGAAAGAATAAAGGATTAGGAACTAAATATGCATTAGCGAATGTAAACTCAGACAGCATGTTTGTTGAATAAATACTATTGAATGTATGGGGAAAAAATCAATAAAAAAAGGGGGGGGGGAAGAACACTTTTTACAAAATCTTCCAAGCAAGTTACCAATCCAGTGATTTCCTAATACAAGCCCCCAATATTCTACTTGATATATACAAAAAAGATGTTACACTTTATAATGTATTTTAGGGCATAAGTGTTTAGATTATTAATCTAGGCACGGCAACCCTCCTGGAAACTAAGGCATTTTTGCAAATAGACCTGCTGCAGTCAGTAGAGGAGAAGTCAGAAATCAGGAACAAATATGAAGAGAGCAATTGTGCCTTTTAAGTATTATAGGATTAAGTGCAATTTTTATATTCAGCACATTCAAAATTGTAGAATTGCCTTGAAAAACTGTTTGAGAAATTCTGGGCAAATTCTACAGAAAATGCAAACTCACCCTTAATTTTTTTGCTAAACAATGTTTCCATATATGCAATTTTCTTGTATACTGTTATCAAACACTATTGTTCCCGTTGATTGTAACTGAAAAGCATTACTGAAAAGAAATTTTAACTGTTCAACTGATAACCGGTTAATCACCTTTTTAAAATTACAAGCAGGTTGCATTAGTGCAAGTTCAAATAATGTGATAATTTCTTCAGCACAAATTATAAATTCATACTAGGTCATGTTTAATTATGAACCAAAACTCAGTGTGAAGCTAGCCCTCAAGCGCAGCTGAGGGCTTTAGACACTAGTTAATCGTGTGTGAAATATAGAGGAAAGGGAAAGGAAGATTCCATTCTAGGAAAGCTTAAAAAAAGAAGTAATTTTGAAGAACTACAGTATGGCGCAGAAGAATATAGAAGATAGCAGTTCCACTTTGGACATGGTTTTATTCCCCAGGTTGTCCTTTGTTCACTTCTTTATTTCCACTTTTACCACTTCAAATGTCAAGTGAAATACAAAGTTCTGGTTTTTGCTTTTCTGGTGGCCTCAACAATTGTTAATTGATGAGTTAATCGATGAGATCTGTCTATCTAGATCAGTGTTTCTTAATCTGAGCAACTTTTAAGATATGTGGACTGTAATTCTCAGAATGCTGGCTGGGGAATTCTGAGAGCTGGAATTCTTAAAAGTTGCCAAGGCTGAGAAATGCTGATCCAGATGGTAAGACAGGAATTATATTTAGAAGATTCTTGTTTTTATTTTGCTTTCTGTAACTTCTCTGTGGCCTTATTAAAAATAAAATTGTTAAGTGTATTCTTTTAATCTTTATTGTGAATATTTCCTTAAGAAAACATAGAAACATTCATGCTGATAATTTTTCATTGTCTATGTCAAGCTGGAACCAATTCCATATAACTTGGGAAATGTTTAAATCTGAATGATAGGATCATTTCATGGGATTTGTGGTTAGCATTAACTGAGATGTGCCTGTAGTCAGTAAATCTAAGAATTTTACAGTCATGCTGCACAAACAAACTGGCACACACTTATTTACAGGCAACAAAATTAAACTTTTAAATCTGACCCCCCCAGAGCATAAACAAAAGACCATACCTTCTGAAGAAAGATGAGGGTTGGAAAGAAATCTGCTGCAAGATGACCTTTCAGCAACTCTGAAACTGACTTGTCGTTCAAGTTGCTCTCGAATGTGTTGAATGTCAGGCAGTTGTTTCTTTCTTTCTTCTCTAGCGGACTCAACAGATATTAAGACTCTGTTCAGATGATCACTTGGGATGCCACGCACGCCCTGGGTAGGACGAATTAACGAACATTAGGAATAGTTTTATTTTTTTAGGAAGTATAAAAATTATTCTTGGGAAAAGATGGAACAATTAAGTCACTACTACCTTGACTACTTTTTTTTTTACAAATTTATTAAGTTTTACAAAGTACGTAAAAACTAACACAATGATGAAGTGCAAAAGAAGCAAAGAGAAGGGGAGGGAGGGAGGGAGGGAGGGAGGGAGGGAGGGAGGGAGGAAGGAAGGAAGGAAGGAAGGAAGGAAGGAAGGAAGGAAAAAGAAGCTTCCAATTTCTTCTACATCAAGGTAAGTACGTTTATATTTAGTTTTATTTCATGATTACAAAAAAAGAGCTCACTTTTTTCTATTTTCAAGATTTTTCTAATAATCAAAGTCACAAATCACGAGTGCATATTTTCATGCAAAAAGTCTACTAGTAATATATATATTTATTTCCGGCTGATTCAAATAATAGATGTTTCTCTTTTGATTAGAATCAGTTTAGTCATCTCTGCAAATTCCATCATCTTCATCAAACATTCCTCCATTGTGGGTAGTTGAGCCTTTCCACTTTTCAGCATATAATAAGTCTTGTTGCAGATGTACATCACTACTTTAGAGGCACTGACTTCTGTGCTGAGATTTGGTCCGTCACCTTTTTCCTATTCAGAGGCAATATTTTGTGTGACATAAGGTTCAGAATGTCAGGCAGGCACACCTGAAGTGTGCTGGCTTGAAAAAGACATTATAATTCCTTCACTCATTTGAACAATTTAAAAGTGATCTTACGGATTTAATTCCCAAGGATTCCAACTTTTCTGCTAGGGTCTGCTCCAAAAGAGTTCTCAGTTCTTTTGTTAAAGAAGGATCGCTCTTCAAGGTATTTATCGTATGAGATTTATTCTTTCCTGTTTGGGGCACTTGCTTTTCTATTTCTGAAACAAGCCAGGTATTTTTCTTTAAAAATCACGGCATAAAATCAATACACACTTTATCAAAATATTTGCAGTGTATTATGCACTCACCTGAATTTTCTGCTTAAGAAATTATACTGTTTCTATCAGTAGTAAAGTAAAACAATAACTTAACTTTAAATAGAACTGGACCAGTTTCTTTGGTCACAACTCCATTGGACAAATCATGTTATGCATTAGGTATCAGTTTAATTATAGATACAGTAAATCCATGAAAAGTTATTTATGATCGATTTTAGTGGACCTATTCTTAAGAATAATTTTCAATTCAAACCAATGTAGGTAAACGTAATGTGATCATTGAATCTTAATAATACTAGTTCACTGAATATAATTTATCATCCACACTGTTACTTATTGTGTTTGCTAGCAATTTCATCTATGTTTTTTTTCTGGGGGATCAATCTGTAGCCAATTATTTGAAAACTACTCTCATCACAAATGATACAGAAGCTTGAATAAATAAATAACCTTAATCACTGACTCTTGTTCAGAATGGTATAAAGCAGTTGGAATAGACGACTGTCAAGGTCCCTTTCAACCCTACAATTGAATTGCACTCCCTGAATGCAACTGTAAATCTTAGATCGGTATGAATAAGACAGGAGGTACGTTCAAACAGTCACACAAGCCAAGAATTGTATCAAATGAACTACAAGGAATTCTGACACCCCAAAATAAAAACAAATTCAAAACCAAAGGAACTGATTGGCCCCCTTCCCCTAACTCAATTATCTGTATGTGTAAGAAAGTTCATGTGGAAGAGACACACCTTGGTTGGACACAAGGGATGAATAAAACAGAATCCTGGAGGGAATAGTGGTGAACATTAATTGGCAAAAAGGCCAAGCAATAGGAGAAACTACTTTTCAAAGGGATCACAGAAATACTGAGGCTATCTGAAAATGTTGACGCAAGACTTTTTTGTGTCTTCTGCTAGAAGAAATGTGATATTGCTCTCTGTCTCTGACTCTCTCATTCACACACATAATGCAAGAAGAATTTAGGCCACAAAAAGGTCAACTGATCCTGTTGATTACCTTTTTCATTCTCTGGAAGCTCCTCTATGGGCTCCAGCATGGGTATCAAAAGGGCCTGTTCTAATATCGAGGAAACACACAAATAGAAGCACAGACAGATAGACAGACAACATAAAAACAAGTAAAGATAAGGCCCAGAGAATGAAAACAATTCAAAAATTTATGGAAAGGTACCAGATGCATGTTTATTTGGTGATTAAAGCCCAATCAAATGCAATTATTCATTATCAACAATGCAAATTGCAACCTGCCTCCAACTACATGCACCTGGCAAAATATTTTTTATCATTTACAAGTGGTTTTCAACCGCTAATCACAAAGTACAGGTTAAATGTATAATAGTATACAGTATTTGGGGGGGGGGTTAAATCATAAAAAGCCATGAAGAAATTTGCTTTATTTTTTTCCTCCTACCATCATATTATACAACAGATATAAGGACTTTGTCCCTACAGCATATATAGATATTGGGGCAGTGGGGAGACACATCATTTCAGTCAGGTTGCAGAAGCAGTCAGTTCAATCTCTACTCTTAAGGATGTATTAATCAATTCCTAAGTTACATCTCCCAATAGATGTACAGTAAGCCATAACAGCTATGTTATTCTGTGGTACAATTCTCAGTACAGTTCACTGAAGCTTTTCTAAATTGGATGGTTACTTTAGCTTGGCTTTAGGATTTTCTCAATAAATGTAAATGAAACTCTTTGGCTATTTCAAGCTTACACAGGGTCCCTGTGCTTATAGCACAACACTGATCTATCAAAGGAAGTATCATTTTACTAGTAGCAGTTCAAAGCAAAGTGAGAAATTATATCCTTAAAAATGTAATGAGAAAATCCTAAGGCCCAAGCTAAAGTAACCATCCAATTTAGAAAAGCTTCAATGGACTGTACTGTGAGTATTATATCACAGAATAACATTGCTGTCATGGACATATAGCAGGGGTCTTCAAACTTGGCCCTTTTATGACTTGTGGACTTCAATGCCTGGCTGAGGAATTCTGGGCGTTGAAGTCCACAAGTTTTAAAAGGGCCAAGTTTGAAGACCCCTGGCATATACCATAAATCTTCACAACTGGTTCTTATTTACACTTAGCTAAATTTAAGGTAACCAATGAACATTTAAGATTCTCCTCTTCAGTTTTCCAGCTTAAATATAAATCAAGAAGCCAAGTGGACACTATTTTATATGGAAGAATAGTTAAGCCAACTTGTGCCATCTACCGAAGCCATTTCCCTGCTCTATGGAACAACCAAAGTTCCAGTGATTATGGCAGCTATGCTCACCAAAAAAACCCCATTCAAACCTCTACTTGGAATACCTCAGTTTTTGCATCTACCTATCTTAATATACTAGCTTTTCTAGGGAGAGATACTGTCATTATAAATCTAACTTTTGCCAACTGATTGTAATAAAATGTCATCAAGAAATTCCACACTCTGAGTTTGCCATTCTCCTTCAAAATTGCACACAGAAGTCTTCAGTATGGCTACAGGTACATGAAGATCACCTGGATGCTGGGATAGCCCCATGTCCAAGGACATGTTTTTTTTCCAGCTCAGGCAATGATGTTAAATAGTCTTTCCCCAAAACAATCATTCCTCTAAAAATATCATTCTATCAGAGGGTAAAAATGCAACCATACTAGACTCACACCTATAATGTGGGAGAGTTGGGAATAATGCATGGGCACAACTTAAACCTGGTAACTTACTATTTGCACCTGGTGTCAAGTCACAAGCAGGAAAGGGTTGTTGCCACTTGCAAATTAAGTTTCTTCATTTGTCACCTAGTTTGTCATGGATACCTATGTTCATACAGATTTGATTTTAAAGCAGTAACTATAAAAGGCAGGAGGAATGTAAAGGTGCAGGAAGAGAGGCATACAGAAGTAGAAAGGCTTTCTAGTACTTAAATAGGTAATCACCAACAGAATAATTCAGATCAAAACCCAAATATGTTCAAATTGAATAAGGAATGCTAAATACTGAAAACTTTGAATACTGATAATTTAGACATTTTTGTAGAAATATCACAGGTTAAATTGCGATTCAAAGGTAGCTTTAAGAAACAGTATCTGCTATTACAAGTAATGATCTAGATTTATTTCGAAAAATAACATTGATACCTGTACAAATTGAGCAGCTACTAGCAATGACAGATAAAGATATTCCCCACATCTTAAAACTTCCTATCCAAACAATCCAATTATTTGAAATGGCAATATCATGTGATACAATTCCTGGTGCTGAAGGAAATTATACTTCTATAATCATGAGCATTACATATGGGTTTGTAGAAAGATCACATCTTACAGTGCTGTAATTTATAATGACACACTGGGCATTTTGTCTCGTGATTCCACATAAATTGTCTAAAACTGGAATTGTCCCTGGTTCCACATAAAAATGGCGCTGACAAATTATCATAGAAAGGCAAAAGGCAAACTAGCAAGGCTGAAATGCAACCAATTCAACCGTAAAGTACAAAATAGAAATGCAGTTTGTACCCTGAATATACAGTAAAGCTAGTCCATTGACTAGCTTTAGTTTCTATTCTAGCAACATAGTTTCTATTCTAGCAAAAACCCATTTTATAGCAAGCAAGCAATTAAGGCAAAAAGATACATAACTTGCTCTGCTCCACAGCTGAGCGTTAAAAGTACAAATCTGTTTATTCCCAGACTTCTCTTCTGAATATAGCTTCTCTTTCTATCTTACCAGTAAACCCACTCATTTCACTTCCTCCCCACACTCTTCATTTTCTCTTTGAGAATCATCCCTTTCCAAACACACTCGTTTCTCCTTGAAGTGCTCCTGGGTAGCCAGAAAAGCAATTAACTGTTACAAATGAAATAATTTCCAAGATCCTCTCAGAGCCTTTTGCAAAATGTGGGTGATGGTTCTGCAGGTATAGCAGCACCTGGGAGCACTCTGTTGCTCTCTCTCCAGCTTATCCATTTTCTCACATCTCTTGCATATTTAGAAACCTCTTGAAATAAAAGACATTTCAATTAGGTGTTTTTTAAAGGTTCTCTTGTTACAAACTTCATTCAAGGTGCTCACCCCAGTTTAATATAAACTAACCTTGGACAGCAGATTCTGGATGCTCTTTTGATAACAGTCTTACAGCTGGGAGACTGGACTGACTTTCTGCTTCAATTTCAAAATCTATTGAACCAGCCACAAATTAATTTGATTACAACAAAGTTTTATGCTCTTAGTTAAAAATCCTTCAATTTTGATTTTTAGTAGAAACAATTGTTGTATGGAAATAAAATCTCAGCAAGTTACATTTATGTCAACGAATACAATAACTGATCTTTCTAATATATTTCAAGAGAGATTAATGAAAAAAGATTGTTCCATTAATTAAATTTAGTTATTTATTATTATCCCAGAGGACAATAATTAAGAATTTGCATGTCCATTACTGAAACCTACCATGCATGGATGACAGGCTTGATTTGGGCTGAACGTTTTGCGCTGAAGCTTTCACTAGAACAAAAATGTGAGAGGAAGTAAGTGTCAACCTTCCCATTATAATAAACTGCACATATTTCTAAACAAGGGTTTTTTCCCCCTGCAAAACCAGTTTTGTAATAATTTTTTTTTAAAAAGTATTTATGGCACGTTAAATTCTTTCTTCCTTAAAATTCCCACTTACCTTCGGATAACTTTGAGTTTTCTACTGGTTTTTTTGAAGCCAGTTTTTCTATCTGAAATTACAGGGACGGAAAACAATGGACAGAGATGCAGAAATGAGAATTTGCTTATACATCTTAAGCATCTGCCATTTTGACAGAGTAAGGCTTCCAGGTAGGTGACAAGGCTTCATGCACAGACAAGAAGCCAATACCTCCTCCCTGCACAAAGTCCCCCCCTCCAGAGGAACTGCCCTTAATTGGTCCCAGACATAAAGACAAGCACATACAGTAGATGGGAAGAGAGAGACTATTCCTTGCTATAATGACCTCCATGTTGGCTCAATATAGTACTGTCAAGCCTGGACCGGTGGCAAAAAGGACCTTTTGTCACGGTCAATTGCAATTATAAGTAAAGTCTCCTTCACAAGTTAGTTCTGGTGACTTCATGGCCATGAGATTTCCTGACAGTGGTCCATTGAAATTCTAGCTTCTGAATCCATCTCCCTAAGTTTATATTGCCCTTTTCTGCACATTTCCTTTCTTTTTTCTAATTCTTTGAAAAGCAATGCCCAGATTTATTTATTTATTTTTATTTATTTTAATCCCATTTATATCCCGCCCTTCTCCGAAGACTCAGGGCGGCTTACAATCTAAGCACAAATCAAATGTGCTTAGCAATAGCCTTCATTCTATGTATATGCCTGATTATTAGGGCTTTCGTCCCCCCCCCAAGCGGCATTATTACAAAGTCAGCTTAATTGCCCCCAACAATCTGGGTCCTCATTTTACCTACCTCGGAAGGATGGAAGGCTGAGTCAACCTTGAGCCTACATCTCAAGATGCAGAACCTGTATTCACCTTTCAGCAGCCATGTTCTACTGCTAACTTGCAGCTGCCTTAGTACTAAAGGAGCATGTAAGAACGCAAAAAGAGAAGTGTAGAAGGATAGAAAATATTTACTTGTGTATTAACTGAAATTCCATCCAAATTTTTTTATATATAAAAAGGGCCCTTTGCTCACACTCCCGGCATTTTAGAATGGCACCATTACACGGAACAGACCTGATGTTTCTGGGTAATAATAAGATCATTCTGTTCTTGCAGCTTTTGTCCTAGTTCTTCTAGTCTCTTCTTATAGAAAATGTTGCTCATATTCAGATCCTCAGACACTGATGCTTTAAGCTTCTCAATTTGAGATGTGAGCTGAACAGGTCAAATATGGGAAAAGTCTATTTAACTGGAAACACTCTCTTTATCTTATATGTATCTTATTATATATTTATAATATAAAATAAAATTACTGGTTTAATTTTCTTCCTCCCAGCTTAATGGTTTTTTGTTCATAAAGGTTGAAGGCCAGACTCTGCTCCCCTTCAGCTCTAGGAAAATAGAAATATATCCACTATGGAAAATTAATTAAGACATTTTCCTTTTAGGAGAAATAATTTAGATCTACAAAACAGGCTTATTTTCTTAAGGAGTTAGATAATCCATTAATTTATTATACTTTTGTGCTCTTTGGTATGGTTAGGCAACTAGAGAGTTTCAGGGTGTCTATATTACTCAACAGGATGGTGATGACACACAGATTGTAGCTGTCACAATCAACCAAAACCATTATTATGGCATTATGGCCATAATAGGCTGTATAGTTTGCAGTGGTAGTCTTTCAGAGAAAAAGACAGATATCCTGATACCAAGTGACACTTTTTACACCATTCCACATTTCTCCATTTTGTAAAACTCCTTTTCCTGAGTGTCCCTTACACTGGAAGCTAAAAAAAATATGCAAGGTAAGTATAAATTTTGGCAAAATTCCTAGGTTTACTTTGTTTGTGATTATCTTATAAACCATGAATATATACGCCTATCTTATAAAATATGAATACACACACAAACCAATTTTTACCCTAGACTTTCTGTAGTTCTTTGAACCTTTGTCATATATAAAGCACTTCAGTGAGGGAAGATATTTCTCCATTGGAATTCTTGGCTTTAGCAGTTCAAATGTCAGATAAATCTGAATTTAACTGAAAAGGTTCAAAGTAATTCTTGTCATAGCATGCTTCTGCATGCTGTAGCTTATTTTTCAACAAAAGAACTGAATGCGAATAGCTTCATGTAGTTTTTCAGCATGGAAATCAGTGAAATTTTACATAATCTAAAGTGGATTTTAAATAGCCATTCTGAATGGTTTATCATGTTTTCCTGTAATAAAGATCCTTTTTTGTATTATTTATTTTTATGTAGGAAACTTTCATTCAGATTTACCTGATACTTTTCATTTTCATGTTCTTCTTGAAGACCTTGTACCTTAGAAGACCACTTAGCTTCCTACATCAAACAAATATGATAATATGAATAATGTCTTAATTTTATAGTTTAACTTTGTTTTATTGAAATCCAAATTATCAACTGGTGTCAAACTCACAATATAAATAAAATCCCAATATGAACAGCTGCACCAGAAAAGCAGCCATGGAGGTTAAAAGCTGTTGATACTAGCATAACATCATTATTTGTTACACAATATTAAAAGACGAATATGTTGTGGCATATACTAAGAAAGTAAATTTAAATGAGTTATCTGAAACTAGAACCATACTGTGAAATTACTTTTGCTTTCTGTGCCCAAGTTGATTGCCTAGATCATTTCATGTTCATGTTGGAGCTACTGAGACAGACGACTGCTTAGTCTGAGACCACAATAGACATTATGAACTAATTTAGTTTGTAATTTTAAAGTATGTGATCTTAATAATGCACCTGGCTCTGGGATTCTAGAATACCTATTTATCAAAAACCAAATTCCAAGCATTTCTGGAAAACATTGGGGGGAGGGGGAAGGATAAGGATATCTCAGTGGCATTAAGAGGGAATCTCCATTCAGATGAAAGAAGACAAACGTTCTGTCCAACCCAGGTATACCTTATGCCACATTCTAGAACAAGATATAAAGCTGAAACCACATTTACCAATTTAAAGCACAAATGAGTCTGAATCTGGAAGAAAATACATTAAAATAATCTGAACATTCCTAAGAGATCTAATTCTGCCTTCACTAGCCCCATTCCTCAGTTGAATTGTAATCTCAATCATCCCCAACCAGTGTGCTTATTTTTGGATTTAATAGGAACTGATAGGAACTATGTTCAACTTACAGGGAGGTGAGGGAGGACAATATGCAGATAAATTCTGTCTCCCTATTTAACCCAGATACTTGGAACCTGGAGTCTGAAGTCACAGTGCCTGACATTTGTATTAAATTACCTGTTTTTCAAGAAGCTGCATTACATTCTGAGGATCCATAGCAATCTGATGTTTCTGATCTATTAATTCAGTGGCATCTTTTAAAGTGCCTAAATTGGATTTCAGATGTTGGTTGGATTTCTGCACCTCTAGCAAATGCTAATAGGAACACAACAACAGCAATAGTAAATTCAAAGTTCTCTTTGAAAATATAAATAAGCTGGCATATTCTGCTAAAAAAATATAAATCACAATGAACTGCAACATTTCTCTATAGAGTACACCATCCAATTTCTCAGCTACTTACATTTTTTAATTCTGAATTTTTTGCAGTTAATTCTTTAAATTCCTTCATAAACATTTCTTTAACCTTCTCAAGTTCACGGGCCAATTTTTCCTTTTCTTCTTCTTTCCATTTGTGAAATAAGTGCTGAATCTCCTCCTCTTTGGATCTGCGTTCTTCATATTCCTGAAATTGAATGGAGAAGCTATTTTTAGAATTCCAGAAAATCCTTTTCTACAATTCCTGTCTGTTGATAATGATGCTTATTCCAAACCCATAAAACCTTATCATAACTTAGTGTAATATGTGGATTATAAAATATTCCAATCTAATTACAGGATTGCTGATCAGTGAAAAATGTGGTAGTTTGGATGCTACTTATTTTCATATTTGGTGGACTTGTAGAAATATAAAAGCTTTTTGGATTAAAATTTGGTGGAACATTCAAAAGATTTTTAAGAGAAAGATAAAGTTTACTCCACAATTATTTTTATTGGGTATTACAGACTGTGACACTAAAGAAATTAATCTGATGTTGAATTTAATAACAGCTGCAAGGTTATTGGTAGGGCAATATTGGAAGAAGGATTGTCTGCCCACTATAGAGGAGTGGACGATTAAAGTGTCAAATTTAGCAGAAATGGCTAAGATTTCTGCTTACTTGAAGGATCATTCACAAGAAAGATACATTTCGGTTTGGAGAAGATGGATAGATTATATTCAGAAAAAATATGGGACTAAAAAGTTCCATTTAGCTTATGAGTAAATTTTAGATTGTTATTGTTATAATTTAATTTTTTTCTAGAAATTGGGTATTTTAGAGTGTTGGTAATTATGTTAAAGGCGGGTTAAAGTGTATTATGTATTTGGTTTTTTATATAGTTGATTAATGTTAGTTAGATTATGATTACTATATATTTGTAACGCTGTAATCAACTTTTGGAAGTGGGGGAGGGGGGTTAGGGGGGGTTGGGAATGGGATAATATTGTAACCTTTTATAAAGCTTTTCAATAAAAAAAGGTTTGTAGGGAGACACAATGGAAATGGTGGTGTGTGAAAATGTATATCCTTTTAAGCTGGCTCATTGCTAGAACAAATTTTCGATAAAATCTATGGGCAAGATAGACAAGTGGGCTAATGCCTCATTAAGTAACACCAGCTGCCTGCAATTAGTGCAGGTTCGCATCCCACCAGGCTCAAGGTTGACTCAGCCTTCCATCCTTCTGAGGTAGGTAAAATGAGGACCCACATTGTTGGGGGCAATTAAGCTGACTTTGTAATAATGCCGCTGGGGGGGGAGAAAGCCCTAATAAGCAGGCATATACATAGAATGAAGGCTATTGCTAAGCACATTGATTTGTGCTTTAAATTGTAAGCCGCCCTGAGTCTTCGGAGAAGGGCAGGATATAAATGGGATTAAAAAATAATAATTCTTTGGAATTTCCCAAAGAAAGTAAAAAAGAGGTCCAGATTTTATATGTAGCCATCAGGTCTAAGATAGTCAATGGTCTTTTTCCATCTACATATTTCACTCTGTAAAGTGTAAAAGTATTAGACAAGGCTAGTCACTTTCTGAATGTTGATATTGGTTTAGACTTATAATCTTCATTAGTATTGTATAATTGATGGGATCTTAAAATTGAGTCATACAGAATATGCCCTACCTTAGACAGTTTGACTACATGGGCGTGTTGCTCAGCTTCTAATTGAGACCTGGTAAGTTGTAACTGCTCCTTCAGTTGGTTGATCTCCTCCTGCAGTTTATCAGTCTGTGATTTTTTCTTTTGATTTGCTTCAAAGAATGTATAAGAGTGATAGTGCCTGTTAATTCAGAGAAGTGCAGTTCTACTTACATGTACATTTGAAGCATTATTTCTTCATGTGGATTATAATACCAAGTACTTCCTCAGTACATTATCATCTAAAGGATGCAACAGGTACTCCTCCAAGCTACTTTAACAGTAAACATTCTGTAAAAGCTACACAGTACTTTTATAACCATTAGTTCAATGTATTTGGCAAATACTAACCTGCAAGAAAATTCCTCATTATTGTTTTCATTTCATTATCACTTTTTCTTCCAAATGCAATATACCCCAGACACATTCCAGGTCAGAGTGGATCCTTCTATATGTTCCTGTACTACAGCTCACACCTTTTTTCACATTGAACATGCTGACTGAGACTGCCAATAGTTCAGGAACATCTAGAGGGCCACAAGTTTCCAATTCTTCTTTTTGGAATGAGGAACGGGAGGAAAGGAATAGGAATAACTTCTTCCTGAGCACTGTTGAACTCCATCTCAATTAATAATAAATAGATGTATTATCCAATCTTAAAGCATAATCACCATGAGTGAACAAATAAAAGAAACTATATTTGACATATTCCTTTTCAACTATTTTGACGAATTTCTCATCAGCCACAATGCTGAATAATTTTTATGACAGACATCCTGACAAATCAAACAGATTCCCGACAAACCTAGCAGACAACTTTTTCTCCCAAAAAGTAGAGAAGAGAACTAGAGGATTAGCCATATTGGATTTAATTCTCACTAACAGAGATGAAATGATAGAAGGTGTTGAAGCCACAGGAACCTTGGGGGGAAGTGATCGTGCAATCTTGGAATTCAACATTCTGGAAGCACAAGCAATAGAACACAGTCAAACTAGAGTCTTGGACTTTAAAAGAGCTAATTTCAATAAACTTAGAGAGAGCTTGGGAAGGATTCCATGGATGAGATTCCTAAAGGAGAAAACAAGAAGCTTGGGAAATTTTGAAAAGTGAGATAATAAAGGCCCAGTCCAGCACAATACCAACAAAGAAGAAAAATAACAGCTTTCAAAAGAAACCAGCATGGCTGCATAAAGAACTCTCTGATAAATTGAAAGATAAAAAGGACAAGTATAAAAAGTGGAAGGAGCACATAACTAAGGCAGAATATCAGCAAATAGCCTGAGCCTGCAAAGATGCATTTTCTGATGAAGTGAGGAAAGCTAAGGCTCAAAATGAACTAAAGCTTGTGACCAAAGTCAAAAATAACAAAAAAAGCTTCTTTCAACATGTAAAAAATAAGAAAAAAGTTAAGGAAATGATTGGTCCATTAGCGGGGGAAAGTGCCAAGAAGGTGACAAGCCAACAGGGAGAAAGCAGAACTATTTAACTCGTTTTTTGCATCTGTCTTTACACAAAGGGAAAAAACAGTGCAACCCATAAAAAACAGAATAGAAACACAAGTTAAGATAGGCAAGAAAATGGTTAGTGAGCACCTGTCCAGCCTAGACGAGTTCAAATCACCAGAACCAGATGGATTACACCCCAAGGTTCTCAAGGAACTGGCAGATTTGATCTCAGAACCACTGAACTATTTTTTTCAAAGATCCTGGAGCACTGGGGAATTACCAGAGGACTGGAAGAGAGCTGATGTAGTTCCCATCTTCAAAAAAGGGGAAAAAATAGATCCAGGGAACTTCACACCTATCAGCCTGACATCAGTACCTGGGAAGATTCTGGAAAAGATAATCAAACAATGAATCAGCGAACACCTAGATCAGGGGTGTCAAACTGCCGGCCCATGGGCCAGACACATCACAACAAAACCGCACCCACCCCATTGACAGAAATGGGAAAAAAGCTCTGATACGTCACGCAACGTCACATGATGTCGCGAGTTTGACATGTCTGACCTAGATGCAAACAAAATCATTACCAAAAGCCAACATGGGTTTGTCAAAAACAGATCATGCCAGACAAATCTTATTGCATTCTTTGACCAAGTGACAAAATTAGTGGACCAGACGAATGCTGTGGATATAATTTACTTGGACTTCAGTAAGGCATTTGATAACATAGACCACAACCTACTACTTGATAAGATAGAAAAATGTGGGTTAGACAGCATCACCACCAGATGGATTTGTAGCTGGCTGACAGGCGGTACTCAGCATGTGTGGTGCTCAATGGAACTGCATCTACATGGAAGGAAGTGTGTAGTGGGGTGCCCCAGGGCTCTGTTCTGGGCCCAGTGCTCTTCAACATCTTCATCAACGATTTGATGAGGGGATAGATGGGGAACTTATCAAATTTACAGACGACACCTAGCTGGCAGGAATAGTCAATACTCCAAAAGATAGGCTTAAGATACAGAAAGATCTGGACAGACTTGAACACTGGGCGCTATCTAACAAAATGAAATTCAATGGTGAAAAAAGTAAGGTTCTACATTTAGGCAGGAAAAACCAAATGCACGGGTATATTATAGGGGGTATCTTGCTCAATAGTAGTAACTGTGAGAGGGATCTTGGAGACATAGTGGACAATCACTTAATATGAGCCAGCAGTGTGCTGCAGCTACCAAAAAAGCCAACACAGTGCTAGGCTGCATTAACAGAGGGATAGAATCAAGATCATGTGAAGTATTAATACCACTTTACAATGCCTTGTTAAGGCCACACCTGGAATACTGCATCCAGTTTTGGTCACCACAATGTAAAAAAGATGTTGAGACTCTAGAAAGGGTACAGAGAAGGGCAACAAAGATGATTGGGGGACTGGAGGCTAAAACATATAGGGAATGGTTGGTGGAATTGGGTATGTGTAGTTTAACGGAGATAAGGGTGAGGGGAGACACGATAGCAATATTCCAATATCTCAGGGGCTGCCACAAAGAAGAGGGAGTCAAGCTATTCTCCAAAGCGCCCGAGGGCAGGACAAGAAGCAACAGATGGAAACTAGTCAAGGAGAGAAGCAACCTAGAACTAAGGAGAAACTTCCTGACAGTTAGAACAATTAACCAGTGGAACAACCTGCCTCCAGAAGTGGCAAATGCTCCAACACTGGAAGTTTTTAAGAGAAGACTGGACAGCCATTTGCCTGAAATGGTATAGGGTTTCCTGCCTGAGCAGAGGGTTGGAGTAGATGACCTCCAAAGTCCCTTCCAACTTATCATCATCATCATCATCATTGTATATAAATAATCTGTGATATTCTCAATCAGTCTTCAATTGAAACACTTTGAATCAATTAGATCCCTCCTTCTGCCAAAAATTCAACCCTATAGAGAAAAGCAAATATGTATAATGAATATAAGAAATGTTAAAATGCAGATGTAGGTTGCATAAATCCGTATGACCATTAGATGGCAGCAAATACTTTTTTGCAACCTAAACTGTTAACCTAAATTTCTCTTTATCCATAAAAGCAACTGGATCCTGAAAAGGCAGTTAAGCTCCTAAATATCACATATGATAATCTATTTTTGAGCTAGTTCCTTAATACCAATCCACTGCAATTTAACCAGTCAGAAACTGCAGTAATTGGAAGAAAACAATTTGTTGAAAAAGTAGTATACAGATAGAATGTCTTCGATTTACTTTTGCTTTATGCCAATACTTTTAAACTATGTCCAATTATGTCCCAGAAAATTATATCCAGTTATATCACAGAAAAAAATATCTGTTACAGTGCAGGAAAGGAAATTATGCCCAATTATCCAAAAAACAAAAAGAAAAGGAGTAATAACTACGTCATGCTAGGATGAAGTTTTAAATGTTTTTGATTTTGGAACCACCCAGTAAGTTGACATTATCTTTATTTCCTTTTATTAGTGGAATCAACCTAGAATTATTTTTTAATGTTACAATTTCATAAATGTAAAGTCATCCTCAGATAAGAAGGAATGTTTTGTAAAGCATTGCTAGGTAAGTAGACCTTTTAAAGCAGTGAATACACTGATTCCATATAGTCACATATATTATTTCACCATCCAAGATCACTTTATTCATATATTGTAAAATATATTTTTCATAATATAAATGATCCTCAACTTAGTCACAATGACCGTTTGCAGTTCTGATGGACTCCCCAAAATCTAGTTACTATCCAGTTTCAAAGTTCAATGCAGCAGCTTGCACTCACATAACTGATTTACAATGGCTTTGCTGAATCCTACATTTACTTCTATTTTCTAGAAAAAAAGCCTATAGCAAACAATAGATTTGCTTAATGACCATAGTGTTTAATGACTACTACACAAAAAGCTTGTAAAATTGGGTCAGTCATGTGATGACCTGCTTTATTTATTTATTTATTTATTTATTTATTTGTTTTTATAAACCGCCCTTCTCCCGAGGGACTCGGGGCGGTGTACAGAGTAAGGTAGGCAAACATAATGAAACAGTACTGAAAAACAATAAACAAAACAAACTGGGACCCCAATTAGAGCTATCAGGCCAGGCCGGACTGCTGGAATAGGTAAGTCTTCAAGTCGCGCCGGAAGGTGCGGAGGTCGGGAGCCATCCGGATTTCAGTTGGTAGGCAGTTCCAGAGGGCTGGCGCACCCACTGAGAATGCCCTCCCCCTGGGGGCCACCAGCCGACATTCCTTGAGCGGTGGCACCCTGAGGAGGCCCTCTCTGTGGGAGCGCACAGGACGGTGGGGTGTTGACATTGGCAGAAGGTGCTCCCGTAGGTAGTCCGGACCCATGCCATGTAGGGCTTTGTATGTCATTGTTAGCACCTTGAACTTCACCCGGAAGGCAACTGGAAGCCAGTGCAGCGCACGGAGGAGAGGTGTGATATGGGAGTATCGGGAGGCTCCCAAAAGTGTCCGTGCCGCTGCACTTTGCACCAGTTGAAGCTTCCGAGTGGATCTCAAGGGCAGCCCCATGTAGAGAGCGTTACAGTAGTCTAGGCGAGAGGTCACAAGGGCATGGGTGACTGTACGTAAGGCATCCAGGTCCAGATAAGGCCGTAGTTGGCGCACCAGTCGAACCCGGGAGAAGGGCCCCTTGGTCACAGCTCCTATGTGATCTTCCAGGGAGAGCTGTGAGTCTAGGAGGACACCCAGGTTGCGGGCCCTATCAACAGGGGGTAGTAACTCATCCCCGATGTTAAGGGATGGGATGCTCTGAGTAACCTGGCTTGCCGGTACGTACAGCCATTCAGTCTTGTCCGGGTTCAGTTGAAGCCTGTTCCTCCCCATCCATTCCCGGACCGCTTTCAGGCAGCGGGACATCACGTCGAGGGCATCACTGATGCTGTTTGGAGTTGAGATGAAAAGCTGGGTGTCATCAGCATACTGATGGTACCCTACTCCAAAGCTACGAATGATCTCACCCAGCGGTTTCATGTAGATGTTGAACAGGAAAGGCGAGAGAACCGACCCCTGAGGGACTCCGCAAACGAGAGGCCTCGGAGTCGACCTCTGTCCCCCTGCCAGCACCGACTGCGAGTGACCCTGGAGAAAGGAGGAGAACCAACGCAGAACCGTGCCTCCCACTCCCAGTCCCCTGAGGCGCCGCAGCAAGATACCATGGTCAATGGTATCAAAAGCCGCCGAAAGGTCTAATAAGACAAGGACAGAGGAATAGCCCCTGTCCTGGGCTCTCCAGAGATCATTCATCAGAGCGACCAATGCCGTCTCCGTGCTGTAGCCCGGCCTGAAGCCCGATTGGCACGGGTCTAGATAAACCGCTTCATCCAGGACCTGAGGAAATTGGTGCGCCACCACGCTCTCAACAACCTTCGCAAGGAAGCGAAGATTGGAGACTGGACGAAAGTTATTCAATGAGGATGGGTCCAAGGTGGGCTTCTTGAGGAGAGGTCTCACCACCGCCTCCTTCAAGGTGGTGGGGAAGTGACCCTCACTCAGAGAAGCAGAGATGACCGCCAGGAACCAGCCTCGTGTCCCCTCTCGAGCCGCATAAGCCAGCCAGGAAGGGCACGGGTCCAGTAAGCATGTGGAGGAGCTCAACCTCCTCATAATCCTGTCCACTTCCTTAGGAGTCACAGGATCAAATTCCTCCCAGATGATGTCGACAAGACTGTCCATGTCTTGTTCTTCCAACTCAGCCCAGTTGGAGTCCAGGCCGGTTCGAATCCGAGCAATTTTATCCAGCAGATATTGACCGAATTCCTCGGCTTGACCCTGCAAGGGTTCCTCCCTCACCTCTTGGTTCAGTAGGGAGCGAGTCACCCTGAACAAGGCAGCCAGGCGATTATCTGCGGACGCGATGAGGGTGGAAAAGTAGTTGGATTTTGCCACCCTTATCGCAGCGAGATAAGACCTGGTGAGGATTCTTAATCGCAATCGGTCGGATTCGGATCGACTGGATCTCCAACGGCTCTCTAGGCCCCGTCTCCGACGCTTCATCTCCCGGAGCTCCGCAAACCATGGGGCTCGCTGGGATCTGCGCCGGGTCAGAGGCCGCATGGGTACAACTCGGTCCAGAGCCTCCGTGGCTGCCTTTTCCCAGGCTTCCACTAAGGCATCCGCCGAGCTGTGAGCAGGGAGTGCATGTGCGTCCCCAAGCGCTGCCTTTATGGCTTTACAACCATAATGACTTATGACCTTAAGTGCCAGACTCAATTACGGTTGTAAATTGAGGATTAGCTATACTGGAAGATCTTTTCCTCTGATCATAATTTTTCCCCCCGAAGTCATTAAAAAAATAAAACTTACAATTTTAAAAAACTAAATTTAGATAAGTTTTATATATACACACCGTACAAAGTTCATTTGTACAATTCAACTTAATAAGGGCCCTAGTAGGTTCTCACATATTAGCAAGAAGTAACAAACGTGGATTTCCTCTCTAAACAAAGTCTCCTCATTCTCTAAATAGCACCCACTGCACTTGTTTGCTTTTTTCAAACAAGAAAAATTATGGATTGGATGTCAGTTTTGAAATCTATTTATTTATTTATTTATTAAACACTCACCAGTGACTGGTTCTTCTGAATGGCGACGCTGCAAATGACTGTGCAGGAAGGAAGAGTTCACAAAGGCTTTGTCACAAAACTGACACTGTAAAATAAAAGTTTGGTTAAACAACACCTGCGGAACAAAGAATATTTATCTCTGTATATTTATCTTTATGTCTGTATGATTCAATGTTTGTCATTATTTTTAATTGCATAGTTTTGCTCTGAAAACAACTGCCATTTGAGCAATTTAATGGTAGTAGTATGATGCAAGGAACTCAATCCTCAACCAAAAGGACCGGAAAAGACTTCTGATTAAAATATATAAATATTAAATTACAAATATGCTTTTAAAAGTACAATGCAGATAAAGAAACTTATTTCTTCTAAGTTACTACTGGTGACAGCTACTGGCAGTACCCAGCTGATGTGGGCTAATCTTGAAAGAATCCTTTACGGGATGGAAATAGAATGGTAACTAGACAATTCATGCCCCATTGGATTTATTACCTGAGCATGAGGATGCTGCAATGGTCATAAGTATGAAAAACAGTCGTTAAGTCATTTCTTTCAGTGCCTTTGTAACTTTGAACGAATGTTGAAAGTTGAGGAGTACCTGTATATTATTATCATGTAGATTCAAGCTAGCTTAATTCACACTATATTACACTTAATTAGGTTATGGCAGATGAAACTGAGTATTGGACTGTAGGTTTCAATTCTGCTGTAATGTACAAAAACTACCCAGTAGGGGCATTATAAAACAATTCAGAAATGCCTGAAATTCTGCCAGTGGAGAAGGTAAGCAAGTCAACAATTCTGTACAACTCTTTAAAATTTAGAGCAGAAAGAAGCGACAGATAGGATTAGCCCACTTCAACGAATTTAAGAAATTTAGGAGAATCGCATTACTGAATGTATACAGGGCAATGATTCACTTAACAACTGTGACCAGGTCATCAAATGAGGCATAACTGGCTTAATGACTATTTCCCTCTCTTCAAAAATAGTCTCCAATACTTTATTATTGTTTTGCTTTGTTTACAGCATTTGTTACTCTTAGGTATGAGAGCAAAATCAAAAGACTAATTTGTAGGGGGCTTCCTCACAGGCCAATATTCAGAATGGTACCTTATTTGATACCATCCATACTGAGTTCAAATCACCAAGCTCACAAGCAAACCTATTCCAAAAAAAAGGGGGAGGAGGAGGAAGAGAAAGAAAATGCTGTAATCCTGCATTCATACAGACACATCAAAATCACAATGGCCTTTCGGTGGACAATCATCTTTTATGTGACAGTTGTCTTGACAAGCTGGCTGCCATGGGGCTTTTTTTTTCCTTCCTTTTTTTATTACCTCCCAGAGCTGGCCCCAAGAAGTAACCGAAGCAAGGCCTGCTTAGCTTCCCAACTCCACCCCAGCAGGCCATATCCCACCTCAGGGGTCCTTGGTACTCTCAGGGCTGGCTTGTTTTCTTGCAGACATTTCATTAACCCAGGGGTCTTCAAACTTGGCCCTTTTATGACTTGTGGACTTCAACTCCCAGAATTCCTCAGCCAGCTTTGCTGGCTGAGGAATTCTGGGAGTTGAAGTCCACAAGTCATAAAAGGGCCAAGTTTGAAGACCCCTGCTGATTAACCAAATCAGTTCAGAGAGACAGCAAACCTGTATAGAGTAGCAAAAGTTTCTGAAGCTGATTTATTAAATATTGATTTTGATTACACAGGTTTTCTACATGTATAGTATGGTTTATTTCTGATTTTACTGCTACATTCCTCAAAGAATCAGAATGCTATATATATGAAAATGAATGCAGGATAAAAATGGCAAACTAAATCAAACTATCCAAATAATGCATACTCTACATTAAATTAACATTGAAATCATGTTGTTCATGAGATTACAGAAAGCGCTTTGAGAAATCTAATGTCAAAAACCTCCTTCATCCAAACTCTTTCCTAATGGAATCTTGAGGACAACATATATCATGGGAATAGGGCAAATCCAGTTGAAATCTGCTGGATGCACAGACCTCTACCCTATGGATAATTTAAGGTGGGATTACAGGTTTGCTGTCTCTCTGAACTGAGAGGAAACCCGACTGCTTATTCAGGCTGATGGTGTTACCCCAGCGTGGGTGAGGAAAAGTCTGCAAGGAAACAAGCAACCCCAGAGAACACCAAGGACCCCTCAACCAGTCAATCCTTGAGCTACAAATCTTCTCCTTTGTGAAAATATCCCACCTCCCCAAACCCATCACTAGGCGTCCCATGGCGATTGGGAGTCAAACGCCTTCCCCCCCCCCCCCCGCCAGCCCACCTGGTGATAGGTGGCCCCGGCCTGGAGCACCATCTGCTGAGTGGCGATCATCTTCTTGCGGCGTTTGCATTCCTCCTTGAGCAACTGGATCTGCTGTGCCCCGCGGGCCACATCCTTGGTCAGCAGGTCGCGCTGGGCATCGGCGGAGCGGAGCAGTTCCTGCCCGGCGCGGACTTGGGCGCTGAGGTAATCCTGAGAGTGGAGGAGGTACTCGAGGCAAAGCTGGGCCAGGCGCAGGAGCTTGAGCAGCAGCGGGTCGGCGGGGCCCCGGCAGTGAGGGCAGCGCTCGCGGCCGGCGTTGCAGAAGGTGACGTGCTCCAGGTGCTCCTGCAGCACCGCCACGTTCACCTCGGCCGCCACGCGGTCTACCTCCACCGTGCTCAGCCGACGCCAGTCCGGGCCCTCGTGCCTCGGACGGAATTGGAAAGGGGGCAGGACCGCTCCGGGCGGCGGGGAGGTCGTTGCCGCCATCCCAGCCAGCGGCTCCGCCTGTTGGGACAGAAAGAAACCGGGGTCCCGCACCGCCACCTGCCGGGGGTGACTTCGCCGGCCTGGCGGGCGCCGCATGATGCCTCCCGGCCCGGTTGCCGCGGCAACCGAGACGGCGTTGCCGGAGTATCACGCGCGAGGACGGGGGTGTGTGTCCCGGCTAACGGCCCACGAACGTCTCCCCCGACCCTCGCGGCGAGTGCGGGTTTTTCCCGCCATGACATCCTCTCCTTTTCAGCTCTTGCCAGCGGGCGGGTCCCGCGCTGCCTTCCCAGAGGGTTTCTCAACCTCAGGCGCTTGGAAGGCGTCCGTGAAGGCCAACGCGCCTTCAAACGCCCGTGGGTGAGGAACGCTGCTTCGGCCACGGAGCTTCGGTTTCAGCTCCTCGCTGCCAAGCCGGGCTGAGGAAATCTGGAGGCCCGCTGGATGGCACCAGAACGAGGCTTGGAAACTCCCTCCCTGCTGCCTTTTTATCCGGATTGTGAGGTATTCTGAATCCAAGCCGTTGTGCATTAATTAATCTCTTGATACCATTAGGGATCCAGACTGTTAGGGGCTCCAGGTAGGCTTCGGTTGGCCTACCTGGCAGAGGGGGAAAAAATCACACAGATTTAATCGCTTTACCAACTCCCTGTCATAAAAATAAATCCCGTTGCATTAGAGCAGGGTAGTTTATTCCCTGGCCATCCAAAGTGTCCCAAGTAGGAGGAATCATTGGTCTCTACTTAAAAAGATTTGAATCATATGCAAGCAAAATTGCCAGTTTCAGTTTTGGCACATCCAAAAGTAAGGGTAAAAAGAATAAATAAAAGCAGTTAATTTTTGGTTACCCACTGAGACTTCAAGAAAAAGAAGGCGCAGAGGAGTTGAATTCAAGCAGGGAGATTTTCACTGGATTTCATTGTTTTTGGAAGCCTCACTCTTCCTGTAAGCACCCATTTTGCACTTGCAACCCTATAATCACTAATTTGCAATTGTTATGGGAGTTGCAATCCCGTAACAGTGCATGCCCCTAAAACGGGGGGGGAGGGGGGAGGAAACCACAATACTATTTTTTATCCAATAAAAGCTCACGTCGAAAATGCCAAATGAATATTGACACAACATGCAGCTCAGCCTACAGGGCGCATTGCTCTAATCGCGAAGTAAAAAAAAAAAGGCAATGCGATTCGAAGCATTCCTTTCCCGCGAAGTTCGGAAAGCCAAGCGAAGCCAGCGAGAGGACATGGTCGAAATCAAGCTTTTATCCCAAAAGCCAAGTCCTGTTGCAAAAAAAGAGCCAGCGAGAGAGGGAGGCGAGAGCCGGGGCTCCCGGGCTTTAAGAGAAGAAGCAAACGGGTTTCCCGCCACCCCCGCTTCCCTCCTGGGCTCTGGCCGGGTTAAACACACACACACACACACACACACACACACACACACCGCGATTTGATCGCCAGCATTGAGCGGCTCCCCTTCCACACACACACACACACACACCGCGATTTGGTCGCCAGCATTGAGCGGCTCCCCTTCCACACACACACACACACACACACACACACACACACCGCGATTTGGTCGCCAGCATTGAGCGGCTCCCCTTACACACACACACACACACACACCGCGATTTGGTCGCCAGCATTGAGCGGCTCCCCTTCCACACACACACCCCGCGATTTGGTCGCCAGCATTGAGCGGCTCCCCTTACACACACACACACACACCCCGCGATTTAGTCGCCAGCATTGAGCGGCTCCCCTTACACACACACACACACACACACCGCGATTTGGTCGCCAGCATTGAGCGGCTCCCCTTCCACACACACACCCCGCGATTTGGTCGCCAGCATTGAGCGGCTCCCCTTACACACACACACACACACACCGCGATTTAGTCGCCAGCATTGAGCGGCTCCCCTTACACACACACACACACACACACCGCGATTTGGTCGCCAGCATTGAGCGGCTCCCCTTCCACACACACACACACCCCCCGCGATTTGGTCGCCAGCATTGAGCGGCTCCCCTTACACACACACACACCGCGATTTGGTCGCCAGCATTGAGCGGCTCCCCTTCCACACACACACCCCGCGATTTGGTCGCCAGCATTGAGCGGCTCCCCTTCCACACACACACCCCGCGATTTGGTCGCCAGCATTGAGCGGCTCCCCTTACACACACACACACACACCCCGCGATTTGGTCGCCAGCATTGAGCGGCTCCCCTTACACACACACACACACCCCGCGATTTGGTCGCCAGCATTGAGCGGCTCCCCTTACACACACACACACACCCCGCGATTTGGTCGCCAGCATTGAGCGGCTCCCCTTCCACACACACACCCCGCGATTTGGTCGCCAGCATTGAGCGGCTCCCCTTACACACACACACCCCGCGATTTGGTCGCCAGCATTGAGCGGCTCCCCTTACACACACACACACACACCCCGCGATTTGGTCGCCAGCATTGAGCGGCTCCCCTTCCACACACACACACACACACACCGCGATTTGGTCGCCAGCATTGAGCGGCTCCCCTTCCACACACACACACACACACACACACACCGCGATTTGGTCGCCAGCATTGAGCGGCTCCCCTTACACACACACACACACACACACACACACACACACCGCGATTTGGTCGCCAGCATTGAGCGGCTCCCCTTCCACACACACACCCCGCGATTTGGTCGCCAGCATTGAGCGGCTCCCCTTACACACACACACACACACCGCGATTTAGTCGCCAGCATTGAGCGGCTCCCCTTACACACACACACACACACACACACACACACACACACCGCGATTTGGTCGCCAGCATTGAGCGGCTCCCCTTCCACACACACACACACACCCCGCGATTTGGTCGCCAGCATTGAGCGGCTCCCCTTACACACACACACCCCGCGATTTGGTCGCCAGCATTGAGCGGCTCCCCTTCCACACACACACCCCGCGATTTGGTCGCCAGCATTGAGCGGCTCCCCTTACACACACACACACACACCGCGATTTGGTCGCCAGCATTGAGCGGCTCCCCTTACACACACACACACACCCCGCGATTTGGTCGCCAGCATTGAGCGGCTCCCCTTACACACACACACCCCGCGATTTGGTCGCCAGCATTGAGCGGCTCCCCTTCCACACACACACCCCGCGATTTGGTCGCCAGCATTGAGCGGCTCCCCTTACACACACACACCCCGCGATTTGGTCGCCAGCATTGAGCGGCTCCCCTTACACACACACACACACACCCCGCGATTTGGTCGCCAGCATTGAGCGGCTCCCCTTACACACACACACACACCGCGATTTGGTCGCCAGCATTGAGCGGCTCCCCTTACACACACACACACACACCGCGATTTGGTCGCCAGCATTGAGCGGCTCCCCTTCCACACACACACACCGCGATTTGGTCGCCAGCATTGAGCGGCTCCCCTTACACACACACACACACACACACCGCGATTTGGTCGCCAGCATTGAGCGGCTCCCCTTCCACACACACACACACACACACACACACACACACACACACAAACCGCGATTTGGTCGCCAGCATTGAGCGGCTCCCCTTACACACACACACACACACCGCGATTGGTCGCCAGCATTGAGCGGCTCCCCTTCTACACACACACACACACACCGCGATTTGGTCGCCAGCATTGAGCGGCTCCCCTTCCCCGGATGCGGCTATCCACCCAGGCCAGGGGTAAGCAACCTTGGCTCTTTTATGACTCGCGGACTTCAACTCCCAGAATTCCTGAGCCAGTTGAAGTCCACCAGTCATGAAGGGGCCAAAGTTTCCCCCATGCTGGCTCAGGAATTCTGGGAGTTGAAGTCCGCGAGTCATAAAAGAGCCAAGGTTGCCGACCCCTGACCCAGGCTATCCCCTTTCGCTGGGATCTCGACTCGCTCGCCTCACCTGGATCAGCCGACGTTCCAGAGAAGCGGCTTCCTCGGCTGCCCAACCCCGCCTCCTGCTCTTGCGCATCCCCCCGCTTTAAGATGCTCGGGCGTTCCGCAATTCCGCCTGTCTTTTCCCCCCTTCCTCCCGTTCCTCCAATCCGATTTATCCCCAGGCGGGGGAGGAGCAAGCGGAGCAAGCCTTGGTCTGGTGGCCGGGAGAAAGACCGGCACGCAGAAGAATCAAAGCAGCTCTTTCTTGTTCCTCCGGGAGTAAAATTCCAGAAGTGTGGCTGGGACTCGCTTGGGATCCGCCTTTCGTTACCGTGGAAGCAAAGCGCGGCCAGCTGCAATGCCGCGGGGTTTGTAAGAGTTGGCTTTATGCAGAAGAAGCCACTTCGGTGCAAACGCGTCCCGAATGAATCGGTGCCTAGATCAGGGGTCTTCAAACTTGGCCCTTTTATGACTTGTGGACTTCAACTCCCAGAATTCCTCAGCCAGCGTGCCTGGCTGAGGAATTCTGGGAGTTGAAGTCCACAAGTCATAAAAGGGCCAAGTTTGAAGACCCCTGGCCTAGATGGTACAGTCAAGCCACGCTGTTCGTCAAGACTCGCCTTTCGGGGCAGCCGTGCAGAAAGGGGGCTGCCTTTCCCTTTTTCTGCATCGTCTGACCCACAGGCTGTAGAGGCCTCAGCCAAATATTGTCAAAGTGAGACACTGCTCAGCTTCTGAGCTCGGGTAGGCTGTCCACCAGATGCATCAGCAGGATCAGGGGCAGGGCTCCGAATGCACAGTTACAGCCACCATCTTGACAATACTGAAGCCCCCCCCCCCCCACACACACCCTTGGATTATAAGAGACAGCTATGCTGTTGTGTGCAAGGATGGGGGGGAGTTCTGGTGATATCAGTTTGGTCAGGCTGTAATTAAAGGGAGGGGCTGCGTAGAGGGGGAGAACCTCCCTAACATTAAGCCAACCCCTTTTTCTGGTTTTATGTGTAATTGCTGGGAGGCATAAGTAAAGAACATTAGGAGTGCGGGCCTAGAATAATATAAATAAGTGGTCCTTGATTTAGGACCACAACTGAGCCCAAAACTTCTGTTGCTAAGCAAGACAGTTGTTAAGTGAGGTGCCATATTTTATGACCTTTTTGCTATGGCTGTTAAGCAAATCACTAGTTGTTAAGTGGACATATAGTTCTTAAGTGAATCAGGTTTACCCCACTGACCTTGCTTGTTGGAAGCTGGCTGGGAAGATTACAAATGGTGATCACATGATCCTAGGACAATGCAGCTGTCATAAATGAAGGCCAGATGCCAAGTGCCTAAATTTTGGGGGGGAGGGTATGAATTTTTATTTATTTCCAAGGTTAAAATACAAATAAAGAAAAAAAAATACAATACAAAAAAAGAATGAACGAAAGAAAAAAAATGTATATGCACAAAACACAAACTATGCACACAAAATGTCTTCCTGGTTGAATACTGATATATTTCAGTGACAACAACCCCCCCTTGCAAAACAGGTTCACATCAATATACAGTATGAAAAATTTCTATATACCAACAAATGAATGTTGAAATGAATCAACCACACCTTGATTTCTTAGGTATCAGTGAACTAAGAGTGGAACTGGATACTTTCAGAAAGAACTACTGGGACACAAACTGCAAAGCCTTTCATATCCAGAAAATGTATTACAAGAAGAGTTGTTGAGTTCAGTGTGGCCAGTGGCCAAAATGTAAGGTTCCAGGCCCTTACTTAAATTTGAGACACCATTAAAAGTCTAATCAGGCAACTCAAACAGGCTTCTTGAGGAAACAGTGCTTTAATTGATCAAATTAAGCAGCTGGGTGGCAAACAATCTGTAACGCTGGCAGAGTTACATCCAGAAGTGCCACACCTTAGAAAGTTGGAAACATTGCTTTATAAACTTTGTTAGCCAACGAAAATCAAGCAACAGAACCATTACAGCCTTGGTGGAGCAGTGGGCTAATGCCTCCTTAAGTAACACCAGCTGCCTGCAATTAGTGCAGGTTCGCATCCCATCAGGCTCAAGGTTGACTCAGCCTTCCATCCTTCCCAGGTAGGTAAAATGAGGACCCAGATTGTTGGGGGCAATTAAGCTGACTTTGTAATAATGCCGCTTGGGGTGTGTGTGAAAGCCCTAATAAGCAGGCATATACATAGAATGAAGGCTACTGCTAACCTTGTAAGCCGCCCTGAGTCTTCGGAGAAGGGCGGGATATAAATAGAATTAAAATTAAAAAAATTAAAAATTATAAGGAAGACATCAATCATTCCTGTACACTCCCTTATTCCCTCCTTCAGTACATCCCATCCATGTTTCCCACACTTGCATGAAATTTGTCCCTGACCCAAACGCTGATTACAAAAGCAAGATAGGAATAGGCTACACAATTTCTTTTTGTTCCAGTTACAGAACCCTTCAGAATAGTACTAGTTGGACTTGAAACACATAATCAGTTGTCATAATCTTTTAGCTCAGCCCCTCAGATTATGCCAAATTTTCTGATCTGGAAGAGGATAGCGGTGGCTTCTTCCGGAGCACCTCATCACCATTCTCTTGGGTCATCACATGTTCTCCTCCTGCACCTCTCTGCAAGTCTGCTGTCTTCATGTCCTGTCTTATTTCAGATCCCGTCCGACGAAGCACCCAAGGAGTGAAACCGGAACGGGAGCTGGTTCTTCTAAGCCGTGTTTATTATCCACATAAACGTTCGCTCAAAGACAAATGAAGTCAGCGTTGACTTTACAGCACAGTCAACGCTGGTTAAATAGCCGGCAAGGCTAACTCCCACCACCACACCCTAATTTACACCACCACGCCCCCACCCTACTTAAACCCCGCCTCCCATGGTCCCCTCCTTTTGGCTCCCGTCCCACCACCAACGCAGTCGGTACGTTACCCCCCAGCCTAAGCCTCCCTCGTTTCCCCCAGAGTTCTGCCTTGACTCTTCTTTCCCCTCACCACCCCAGACCGCCGTGAGCTGCTCGCTAAACCCCTTCCCGACCCACCGGTTGTCTCTGTCACTCCTTGACCCACCCAGGCACCCATTCCTGCCCTGCGGCTCGGGCGCTGGGCAGCCACCGCCCAGTCCTTCGCACGGCCCCTTCCCGGCCTGTAAGCAGCCCCTGTAGCCCGACTGGCTGGTCTGCGGCCTCCCCAGCTGACAGGCGGCCCGCTGCTGCACCGTTCTTCTTGCTGGCCCATTCCCCGATCCGTCGGAATGGCGTGGGCGTGGCCAACCGTCTCTGGAACCCGGCAGCATGGAGAAGAGGCGAGGAAGCCTGCGAACGACTTCGCGGCCTGGTAAGTCGCTCCGTGCGGTTACCGGGTCGCTGGGGAGGACCGCGTGCTGACCCGGCTCTCCAGGAGACGACGGGCGACGGCAGGAAGTTTTGGGGCCCGGTGGGTTGCCGCGGGTCGACGGCCGACGGCGGGAAGTTTTGGGGCCTGGTGGGTTGCCGCGGGTCGACGGGCGCCGGCGGGAAGCTTCGGGGCTTGGTGGGTTGCCGCGGTCGCCAGAGCGCTGGGGAGGGCCGAATGCCGTCCTGGCCCTCCGGGAGATGACGGGCGCCGACGGGAGGCTTCGGGGCCTGATGGAGCGCTCTGCGTGAGTCTGGCGGCGCGGTGAGTCACCCCGCGGCCGCGGCCCGTCCGAATGTCGGGCGTGCTCGGCCCGACATCTTAGAGGATACTGGCCCAAAAAGGAAATAAAAGAGCTAAACAACCCATGGCCCACTGGGTCACTGTTTCAGAAGTATTTCCTTACCTAACACTTATAAACCCTTGTATAATTTTTGCAACACTTGCTGCACCTCCTTGCATCGTTGTACCCCACTGCACAATCTCCCCAGCCCTATACGGCATCTCTTGAGCAAACCTTAGAGAGATCCAACCTAGAACTAAAGAGAAATTTCCTGACAGTGGTAACAATTAATGGAATGGCTTAATCTCCAGAAGTAGTGGGTGTTTCATCAATGGAGGTTTTTAAGAAGAAACTGGACAGCCACTTGTCTGGAATGGTATAGGGCAGGGGTAGGCAACCTTGGATCTTTTATGACTCGTGGACTTCAACTCACAGAATTCCTGAGCCGGCTGCCTACCCCTGGTGTAGGGTTCCCTGCATTTCTTCTTCCCATTTTAGATTGAAGCCATGTTTAGTTACTCTCCGCTTTATTAACAGATCTTTCCTCTCTATCAAGATCATCTTCTTTACTATACACCAGGGGTGTCAAACTGCTGGCCCACAGGCCGGAGCGTCACGGAAAAACCGCGCCCAACCCATTGCCGGCAATGGGAAAAAGTTCCGATACATTGCATGACGTCACGTGACATGTCTGCTCTACACTCTCCTCTTCCACCTTCTCTCCTGAAGGTCTATATGTGGGATTTGCTCTGCTCTATTATTGTTGTTGGCAGAAGCTGGGACGAGTAACAGGCGCTCACTCTGCTACACGGCACTCGGGATTTGACCCACCAAACTGCCGACCTTCCGATCGACAAGCTCAGCATCCTAACCCACTGAGCCACTGCGTCCCAACCTAGCAGTTCGAAAGCCCGTAAAAATGCAAGTAGAAAAATAGGGACCACTACGGTGGGAAGGTAACAGCGTTCCGTGCGCCTTTGGCGTCTAGTCATGCCGGCCACATGACCACAGAGACATCCTCGGACAAGTGCTGGCTCTTCAGCTTTGAAACGGAGATGAGCACCGGCCCCTAGAGTTGGAAACGACTAGCACGCATGTGCGGGGGAACCTTTACCTTTACCTTTATTGTTGTTGTTGTTGTTATCATAGTGAATAAAATATAAAAAATTAAAACAAACAAAACAAAAGAATATATTCAACCCTAACAGCAACAAAAAAGAAAATAAGTGTACAAAAAAGAGGAAAAAGTCATCAATTAAATTTAACATTAGGATCCACCCTGGCTGGGTGCTGAAAGAAAAGAAAAAGCAGTAAATTTTCCTCTCCTTTTACAATATTGATTTGTAGTTCAAGATATATTTGATTCATCTCTTACTATGTGGATAAAGTTATTATTAATCCAAAGGGAAATGTCCAGCTATATATTTTTCTAGACTTTTCAATATTAAGGTTTTAAACTGATGCCTTTTTCTGAAGAGTTTCAGTTGATATATCTTAAAATATTTGGGCTCCATCTTCACCACAATATATGTTTTCAATTGTTCTAGCCTTTGCATAGCATTTATAACATAATAGTGTGAAAATTTAATCATAATAATAATGGCTCTAGTTTTTTTAATTACCCAAAAGATTATAGTGCCCTATCTGGTCCACACTTTCCATGTCTTCAGGACCAACAATAATGTCTGGTAATAACTAATTTAGCCAATTTACCTGAAAAAAATATAGCCTGTCAGCATAATTCTTTTTAATCTAAAATTGCAATAGCAGTTGGCATTCTCTAGATAAAATACAGTAATATTTCACATATATCTTAAGATTGTCTTTTCATTACCTAAATTGTGTATGGATTCCATTCAATGACTTAAAAGTTTTATTTGTAGCCTCACCAAGATTACTATGGTGAAGGATAACTTGGGGATTTCTTCTTGCAATGGTTTAATTACTTTTGATCAATTTTTTCAGCTCAGGAGATATTTATTTCTACTGGTGAAAAAGAGATAGATTCATCACCTTTGTGTTGAAAACTTCATGATTGATTATTCCTACTCCTCTGAGGTCTCTGAAGAAAGACAGGTACTACGGTATCTGCTTTCATTTTAGAAAACTAGGATGGTAATTGTTTTTAAAATCAGTTGTTTTTTGGTAGAGACCCCAACAATAAACTTTATTAGGAGACAGAGATGTTTATTTTCACTGTAGAGCTCAATTCAAAAGAGGAGAGCATGAAAAGCCAAACTAAGTCATAATTTCTATCAGTGATGCCTTCCCCCTTTCCCCACTGTACTGTTAAATTTTACCATAATTCTTATGGAAGCCTAACATTAACCCTAACTTTATCCAAATGGCAAAATAAATATTATCCCGGTCAACAATATTTTTTATAAAGTTTTATTTTAAAAAAAAATAGAATTCAATAGTAATCATCCAACAAAACGTGTTGTCTGAGTATCTTATTCACTACCGTAATACAAATTAAATTCCTAATCCCTAAATCTTTTCTCTAAGCATTGATAAAATACGTCCCAAGTTTGAAAATGTTTTGTTTCTTCTTTTTTCTTTCAGCCTTAAAGTAAGTCTGTCCATTTCCGCAGTCTAGTATTTTTTTAATTATTTCTTCTTCTGGTGGTGTTTCTTCGTTCTTCCAGTATTGTGCAAATATAATTCTTGCCGCTGTTGTCACATGTAAAATCAAATATGTACTTTGCTTATCAAGTTTTTCTGGCATTATACTTAGTAAAAAAAATCAGGTTTATAGTCTATGTGTTTAATATCTTTATCCTATCTCACTGCTGTATCTGCTTTCATTTTAGAAAACCAGGATGGTAATTTTTTTAAAATCAGTTGTTTTTTGGTAGAGACCCCAACAATAAACTTTATTAGGAGATGGAGATGTTTCTTTTCACTGTAGAGCTCAATTCAAAAGAGGAGAGCCTGAAAAGCCGAACTAAGACATAATTTCTATCAGTGATCCCTTCCCCTTTCCCTGCTGTACTGTTAAATTTTAGCATAATTCTTAGGGAAGCTTAACATTAACCCTAACTTTATCCCAATGGCAAAATAAATAATATCCCGGTCAACAATATTTTTATTTGTATTAAATTTCTATCCCCCAATCTCATCTAAATGACTTTGTCCAGGGTCCAGTCCAAGCTGGAAATAAACAAATGGAGACTGCTTTATAAAGAAGGTTGTAGTTTATTGCAGAGGAGAGCCAGACAGAAAGATGGCTCTAGGAAAGCTGACTACATTTAGTAGGGAGTGGTGGGTTTTGATACCTTCTTGAGCTTTTATTTGGGAGTTGTTCCTGTGGCATGAACTTTGACCTGAGTGAATGTGCCTTTCTGGTATTCTGATGGTGGTGGGTTAATCCTATTATGTCACAAAGGTCATATCCTGCTTCCCCTGGGGCTGGGGCTGATGACTGTTGGATTTTTTGGTGTGAGAGATTGTTGATTCTAAGGATTTTTGTTTTCCTAATCCAAGCTTCCTGGCTCCAATCTTTCTGACAAGATTATCACATCTGCATTTCTGCAGACCTGGTTTCTGTTTGGGGCACAGAGACTGGGGGGGGGGTCTGCCTTTAAGATCCTTTGGGGAAATATATTGTACCTTTTTAATATTTCCCTTCTTAAATGAACAGTGCAAAGAAACAGAAGAAAACAATAGAATAGGGAGGACCAGAGATCTCTTCAAGAAAATTGGAGAGATGAAGGGAATGTTTCATGTAAAAATGGGCATGATAAAGGACCAAAATGGCAGGGACCTAACAGAGGCAGAAGAGATTAAGAAGAGGTGAAAAAATTATACAGAAGAACTATAGAAGAATGAGCTTAACGTCCCTGATAACCACGATGAGGTGGTCACTGACCTCGAGCCAGACATCCTAGAATGTGAAGTAAAGTGGGCCTTAGAAAAGCTGACCAACAACAAAGCTAGTGGAGGTGACAGTATTCCAGCTGAGCTATTCAAAATCTTAAAAGACGATGCAGTAAAAGTGCTACACTCAATTTGCCAGCAAATTTGAAAAACTCAACAGTGGCCACAGGATTGGAAAAGATCAGTTTACATTCCAATTCCAAAGAAAGGCAGTGCCAAAGAATGTTCAAACTATCGCACCATTGCACTCATTTCACATGCTAGTAAAGTTATGCTTAAAATCCTACAAGCTAGACTCCAGCAGTATGTGGATCGAGAACTACCAGAAGTACAGGCAGGATTTCAAAGAGGCAGAGGAACTAGAGATCAAATTGCCAACATACGCTGGATCATGGAGAAAGCTAGGGAGTTCCAGAAAAACATCTACTTCTGTTTCATTGACTATGCTAAAGCATTTGATTGTGTGGATCATAACAAACTGTGGCAAGTTCTTAAAGAGATGGGAGTACCAGACCATCTTATTTGTCTCTTGAGAAACCTATATGCGGACCAAGAAGCAACAGTGAGAACTGGACACGGAACCACTGCTTGGTTCAAAATTGGGAAAGGAGTCCAGCAAGGCTGTATACTGTCACCCTGCCTGTTTAACTTATATGCAGAGCACATCATGAGAAAGGCAAGGCTAGATGAATCAAAAGTTGGATTTAAGATTGCCGGGAGAAATATCAACAATCTAAGATATGCAGATGATATCACTCTAATGGCAGAAAGTGAAGAGGAACTAAAGAGCCTCTTGTTACGGGTGAAGGAGAGTGCAAAAGTTGGCTTGAAACTTAACATTAAGAAAACCAAGTTCATGGCATCTGGCCCTCTCAATTCCTGGCAAATAGATGGGAAAGAAATGTTGCTCTTCTCTGCACTCTTCCTAGAATCTCAAGGTCTTTTTTTTATATCATGGGGATCAGAACCGGAATTAAATTTGCTCCCCACCCACCTCACCTCGAGGTGACTCTGGGTTGTTATTTCAAGTATTGTCTTACCAAGGCAGTATAAAAAGGTAAAGGTTCCCCCGCACACGCGTGCTAGTCATTTCCAACTCTAGGGGCCGGTGCTCATCTCTGTTTCAAAGCCGAAGAGCCAGCGCTTGTCCGAGGACGTCTCCGTGGTCATGTGGCCGGCATGACTAGACGCCAAAGGCACACGGAACGCTGTTACCTTCCCACCGTAGTGGTCCCTATTTTTCTACTTCCATTTTTACGTGCTTTCGAACTGCTAGGTTGGCAGAACCTGGGATGAGTAACAGGCACTCACTCTGTTACGAGGCACTCCGGATTCGACCCACCAAACTGCCGACCTTCTGATCGACAAGCTCAGCGTCCTAACCCACGCGTCCCTAGGAAGGCAGTATATAACAGTAGTAATACTTCACTTGATCTTGGTCCAGGACTGCGACTAAAACGCGACTAATTTGTTACTCGATCTTGTTCCATCTGATTTCAATAATGAGCAGTTATTTCCTAGGATAACAACCTGCTGTGGGCTTTAATATAGGTAGTTTTCAGTGTTTTCCTTGCGCTCAGTCACAAGAAGAATCTCTTGGAATTCCAAGATGCTCTTGTCCTGGGGAACTTTTTTTTTAAAAAAAAATAATCCCGTGAAGGTTTTCTCTTTTTTTTCTCCAGTCGGAAATATCGTTCATCCTGCCGACTATAGAAGAATGGACTTTAAAAGTTTCCAATCTGGCGGAAATGGCAAAGATCTCAGCGTACCTGAAAGACCAGTCGCAACAGAGATATATTGTGGAGTGGAGAAGATGGATTGATTATATCCAGAATAAATATGGGACTAAAAAGTTTCATCTAGCATTTGAATAAGTATTGATGTGATATTTAAATTGCTTGTAGTTATTTTATAAGAGTTAAAGTGCGATCGATTTAATATTTTATTGTTGTTTGCATAAGGTAGATCAGGGGTCTTCAAACAATCTTCATACAAACAATCATAATCTTCATACAAACAATCTTCATACAAACAATCATAATCTACCTCAGGGTTCTTCAAACTTGGCCCTTTTATGACTTGTGGACTTCAACTCCCAGAATTCCTCAGCCAGCAAAGCTGGCTGAGGAATTCTGGGAATTAAAGTCCACAAGTCATAAAAGGGCCAAGTTTGAAGACCCCTGAGGTAGATTATGATTGTTTGTATTCTTATACCCTGTATTGAGCTCTGGGGAGGGGGGAGGGGGAGGGGAGGGAGGTGTTGAGGAGGGTTGGGGAGAGGGGAGGGGGTTGGGAGGGGTTTTGTCTTTTTAAAAAAAAAATATTCTAAAACTTTTCAATAAAAAAAAGGAAATATCGTTCATCCCCCGCGTTTTACACAGCCGCCAACGAGCAGGATATACGTTCGGAGGAAAGTGAGGGCGCCGTTTCGTCAGCTCAGCTTCATTTGCCCTTAACGCGCGCGCGTTCCCAGGCCAAAGTGGGCGGAGACATTTGACAGTAGCCTCTCCTGCTTTCCACGTTCCCCTTGCAAGAGGCAGGACGGCGGGCATGCCAGCCAATCAGAGGCTCCCACGACCCACCCCGGGGATCCTGCTTTAGAATGTTAAAAGAGTTTCTGAATTCCGAGGTAAACTTTCCAAGCGAGTTCGGCGGTTGCGCGCGTTTGAGTCCGCGGGCCGTCATGGTTTCTCCTCGGGCTTGCATTAAGAAGCTTGGCTCGACGCTTCCGTTGCTGTTGGTGCTCTGGGATCTCCACTACGAGGGTGAGAGGAAGTTTTCCCTGCTGGGTTGGCGGTTGTTATCTGGGAAGTTTAGCTGCTTGGGCGAGAGAAGAGACTTCGGGCGGAGGCAGGAAGGTGTGTGTGTGTGGTGGGGTGAGGGGAGTTGGTTAGAAATCCCCTCCGCTGACTGGGGTATAAAGCGCATGCATTATAAATCTTCCTACGAAGCTAAAGAAGAAGATGGTAGAGCAGGGGGTCTTCAAACTTGGCCCTTTTATGACTTGTGGACTTCAACTCCCAGAATTCCTCAGCCAGCTTTGCTGGCTGAGGAATTCTGGGAGTTGAAGTCCACAAGTCATAAAAGGGCCAAGTTTGAAGACCCCTGTGGTAGAGGATAGGAAGGCCTGGAGGAACGTTGTCCACGGGGTCGCGATGGGTCGGACACGACTTCGCAACTAACAACAACAACAACAACATGGAGCTAAAAACATGGTCTCGCTTAGGATAATTGCAAACGTTGGGGGAGGAGGTTAACAGCCTTCCTTGTAGGGAGGGCCATAATGAAACTCCCTTGGAAAGAAACGGAGAACTCACGAGTGTTTCTCAACCTTGGCAACGTGAAGGTGTGTGGACTTCATTCCCCAGCCAGATAGGACTAGATAAATTTTTTAGATTAATTATTAGATGTTAAACGTTGAATTAAACATTGATATTTAAGTATTAAAGTTAAATATTAGCGATTTGCTGGCTGGGGAATTCTGGGAGTTGAAGCCCATACCTCTTCAAGCTGCCTAGGTTGAAAAACATTGGTATAATATATTAAACTACAGAATAATAATAATAATAATAATAATAATAATAATAATAATAATAATAATAATAATAATAATAATAATAATAATAATAAAAATATAAGTTGGAAGGGAAGTCATCTAGTCCAGCCCCTTGCTCAGGCAGGAAACCCTGTACCACAGGTAGGCAACCTTGGCTCTTTTATGACTCGTGGACTTCAACTCCCAGAATTCCTGAGCCAGCATGGCTCAGCTTGGAAACCTCCCTTTTCACTCAGCATGGCTGGCTCAGGAATTCTGGGAGTTGAAGTCCACGAGTCATAAAAGAGCCAAGGTTGCCTACCCCTGCCCTATACCATTTCAGGCAAATGGCTGTCCAGTCTCTTCTTAAAAACTTCCAGTGTTGGAGCATTCAAACCTCTGGAGGCAGGTTGTTCCACTGATTAATTGTTCTACCTGTCAGGAAGTTTCTCCTTAGTTCTAGGTTGCTTCTCTCCTTGACTAGTTTCCATCCATTGCTTCTTGTCCTGCTTTCAGGTGCTTTGGAGAATAGCTTGACTCCCTCTTCTTTGTGGCAGCCCCTGAGATATTGGAACACTGCTATCATGACCCCCCTCATCCTTCTCTTTATTAAATTGGACTTACCCAATTCCAGCAACCGTTTCCTATATGTTTTTCTACTTTTGGTGGGTGGTGTTTAATGATATTAAAAAGGTTCATGAAGAGGGGGGTAATGAATTTCCCCAAGGGAGGTGCTGTCCGTACAGGAAAAGCTCAAAATATCCTAATGGTAGTTACTGTTCTCATGAAACTAGGTGATCCTTAGAAAGTTGGCATTTGCAGGCATAGTCCCAGGACCATTATACTAAAATTAAAATGTTGTAGCTTACATGCTTATTTACTCAGTGGCTTTTATTTCTCGTGAATTGTGTTTAGGAATTCCGCCCATGAACTGGTCAATGCCTATTGTCTGTTTTGCTGAAATCTGCCCAAGTTTCCGAAATAATTAAATCAACCATTTGGTGGACCAACAAAATATTGTGGACATAGTAGTACACATGGAGTTCAATAAGGCATTTGACAAAGTAGATAACAGCTTATTTCTTGGTAAGACAGAAAAATGTGGGATAGAGAGCATCACTACCAGATGGCTTTATTTATTTATTTGTAAAATTTATTAGCCACCCATTTTACGGCACAGTAACTCTGAGCGGCTTACAATATTAAAAGATAGAACTATAAAGCTTAATTATTCAAATACAATACTATGAAAAATCAACCTAGCTAAAAAGATGGGGAGGGAGTATGATGAAAAGGGGGTGTAGTATCTGTTATTAATCTATCAACTACCGCCAGTGTGAAACCCCTTCATAGGAGCCCCAAGTCAGCTGGTACAGCCAGGTCTTAAGTCATTATAGAAGGTAAGGAGGATAGGAGCTGACCTCACGGGGGGGGGAGGGGAAGATACGATGTTGCGATGTTGCAAAGGACAGGCGCAAGGGCAGAGAATGTTCTCCTAGATCACGGGTCGGCACTCCGCGGCTCCGGAGCCGCATGCGGCTCTTTGAGCCGTCTCCTGCGGCTCCCAGCCGCCCGGTGCACGCGCACCTCTTCGAACGGGCAGTGGTGTGCGCACACCTCTCCAAATGGAGAGTGGCACCGCCCGTTTGGAGAGGTGCGCGCGCACCTCTTCGAATGGGCGGAGGTGCATGTGCACCTCCCCAAACCTTTGGAGAGGTGCGCGCGTACCTCCACGCGAACGGGCAGCGGCGCCGCTCTTTGAGAAAGCTGCTGCAGCACGTTTGCAAGCTGCTGAAAGTGGCAGCTCTGCAGACGGGCCGCGGCAGCTTTCCGAACAAGCGGCGCCGCTGCCCATTCCGAGAGGTGCGCGCGCACCTCTCCGAACGAGCGTAGGTGCACGCGCACCTCCGCGCGAACGGGCAGCTGTCGCGGCACGTTTGCAGGCTGCCGAAGGCGGTAGCTCTGCAAACGGGCTGTCACCATCGCGCAACTGGGAACCGGTTCCATCACACATTAAAAAAATGGCAACCGCGCACGTCTGCGCATGCGCAAGAAAAAACCATTTTGCGCATGCGCAAAACGTTTTTTTGCACTTGCGCGTGCATGGACGCACGCACGCGGCTCCCTCTTTTTTTATGTGTGATGGAACCGGTTCCCAGTGGCTCTTTTCCTTTTTCAGGTTGCCGACCTCTGTCCTAGATCCATCCAGCCGAAATACCCTGGCTGATGGGACCCACAAGCATGCTGGCACAGATGGGGTGGGCCAGTCCCAGTGGGATGAGACGGTCCTTCATGTAGCCTGGACCCATGTCATAAAAGATTTTAAAGCAGTGGCCCCCAACCTTTTGAGCACCAGGGACCGGTTCCATGGACAAAGGTTTTTCCGTGGACCAGAGGGGATGTGGTTTTGCATGCTGCCTGCATCCCACAGATGGGTCTTCACTTGTTTGTGCGGCCCAGTTACTCGCGTGCTGCGGACCAGTGCTGGTCCACAAACTGTTGGGGGGGGTTGACCATGATCAAAAGGGCTCTAAAAATGTGACTGTTTCCCCAAGCTTGGGCTTGAGTGGGTGGCAGGTCATATTTGAGGGTTTAAGGATTGCCATTCCTCTAGCACAGAGGTCTCCAGCCTTTCCAGGCTCGAGGACCGGAGAGAAGGAGAGCAATTTCAAAATTGGTGAGCGTGCACACAGGGCCACGCAAACTGGCGTGGCACTAGCATGAGTGGGGGTAATGCACGGCCACATGTGTGCGCATTTCTGCGGCCTGCAGGCTAAGAGCCCGTGGCCTGGTCCCGGACCACAGACCATAGGTTGGGGACCCCTGCTCTATCACCAGGGTATTTTGTGTTTTAATGTTAATTGTATTGTATACTTTTACTGTATGCTGTCAGAGAATTGGGCGGCATTAGAATTAAATTTAAAAAAACTTTTTTCGCTGGCTGTATGCAAATAAATATAGTTGGATAATTGCAAATGTATGTACGAAGTTGTAGCATTCTCAATATTACAGTATTTGAAAGTTTAGTCTCTTATTTGCTCTCTCCTTTTTATGCAATGGCTCCCCATAGAGGTAGAATAGCATGGGTTGCAGTTGTTTTGATTTGGTTGTGAAAATATATTTTATCCTGCAATAATAACTTAATAACACAGTGCTATATTTTTGAGTTTAGAAATATGGACTGTTTTCTTTTACCATAGGTACTAATGTATGTTTATTCTGTTGGATTTTATTTTAAAAATATGCTTTGACCTTAAAAATGGCTTATACATATTTAAGTACATAAATAATTCCTAGTATTTTGTTTTCCTGAAATATAGACTGTATTAAACATTCAATTCAGTTCAGTTCATTAAAGAGAGATTCCACCTGGAACTAAGGAGAAACTTCCTGATGATGTGAATAATTAACCAATGGAACAGCTTGTCTCCCGAAGTTATGGGCGCTCCATTGCTGGAGATTTTCAAGAAAAGATTAGACAGACATTTATCTGGAAACTCTTGCCTTGGGCAGGGAGTTGGACTAGACCAGGGTTTTTCAACCTTTTCACCCATTGTACCACTTTTAGGATATGGCAACATCCGAGTACCACCAGTCGCCTTGATGACCAAATTTGATGACCAAAAAAAAAGGAAAAAAGTGATGAAGTACAGGTAGTCCTTGACTTACAACAGTTCACTTAGTGACTGTTCGAAGTTACAATGGCACTGAAAAAAGTGACCCCCAAGCCATAGCCGAGCAAGACATCTGCCTGCCCGCCCGGTGGCACTCTTCCTCCTGTCCAAGGTTTTCATTGTTGTGAGCATTTCTTTTGAGGATTGGCAGTGGGGGTGTGGGTTTGTGTGTTTGGTTTTTATTCCCCCCATCTGCTGGGTGGTTACAGCAGGTTTTGATCACTTCACATGACCCTGGGACAGTGTGACCGTCATAAATATGAGTTAGTTGCCAAGCATCTGAATGTAAATCACAAGACCCTGGAGATGCTGCAACATACCAGCTGATTGGTGCTTCTTCTGGGCTCAGAAGCACCAGGATCAGCGCTGAGCTCCAGCTGGAGCCTTCCACTGAGCCCTGATAGCCCCGAAGATGCGCTGATCCTGGCGCTTCTGCTGAGCCCTGACAGCCCTGCAGCTCCAGCCATCTCTCCCTCCGGCTTGTGCGGTGCTGCCACCGGTTCAGCTCATTCCCCTCCCCCACTACCACTTCTAGGATGGCTGCATAGCACCTGCCATGTGCCAATGTACCACAGGTGGTACGTGATTAGAAGACCTCTAAGGTCCCTTCCAGCCCTATGACTCTTAGGAATCAAATTATGTCATTTATATCTTGGCCTTGATTGGTGAGGGACTATATTTCATAAAGTTATGAAGATTTAAATTAAAATTGACTTAATCAAATAGTATTAAAAGTAAATATATCTAATTAGTAGTAACTGTGAGAGGGATCTCAGAGTCCTAGTGGACAGCCCCTTAAATATGAGCCATCAGTGTCCTCAAGTGCCAAAAAGCCAACACAGTGCTAGGCTGCATTAACAGAGGGATAGAATCAAGATCACATGAAGTATTAATACCACTTTACAATGCCTTGGTAAAGCCACACCTGGAATATTGCATCCAGTTTTGATCACCATGATGATGTAAAAAAGATGTTGAGACTCTAGAAAGGGTACAGAGAAGAGCAACAAGGATGATTAGGGGACTGGAGTTTAAAACATATAAAGAACGGTTGCTGGAATTGGGTATGTCTAGTTTAATGAAGAGAAAGACTAGGAGTGAGATGATAGCAGTGTTCCAATATCTTAGGGGTTGCCACAAAGAAGAGGGAGTCAAGCTATTCTCCAAAGCACCTGAAGGCAGGACAAGAAGTAATGGATGGAAAATAACCAAAGAAAAACAACCTAGAACTAAGAAGAAATTTCCTGACTGAACAATTAATTAGTGGAACAACCTGCCTCCAGAAGTTATGAAAGCTCCAACACTGGATGTTTTTAAGAAGAGACTGGACAGCCATTTGTCTGAAGTGATATAAGTTTTCCTGCCTGAACAAGGGGTCGGACTAGAAGACCTCAAAGATCCCTTCCAAGTCTATTATTGTTATTGATTAAATATATCTCACAACTTTAATCATTTTTCTCTTCTATCGCAATTGAATACTCTTAATTTACTGACAAATTTGAAGGGATGCAAAGATTCCATTAAAATTTTGATGGAGGAGTTCATATCTGATGAACTTTCAATCAATGAGTTCAGAATTGGTATGTGGGACTGCTCTAATTCGAAACCTCACTTCAGATTGTAGATGAAAATAGATTCATTTTTCTTTATATACACAATATTTTTTCATTGTAAAGCTAGCACATACTGGATAGCACTGGTTAAAAAAAAATTCTTGATAACTGATGTAATACGGCTTCCAGCTTTTTTTCTATCCATGATGATACATGAAATGGAAAAGAAAAGTATATTGACAGTTGAAGCTTATTGAATTTGTTGAGCATTTAAAAAGAAAAAGTTATACTCACTTCAGTATGGTACTTTGCATTTGAAAATCAGGGGAAAATCAAAAAATAAAAAAGAAAGATAGTTTCCTAACTTTCCTCTGTTCTATTTTGATTTAACTTGTTTAGATCTATAGGTATGTATGTTTGCTAGTATTGGTTTTTCATTGAAATAACGAATTTTATATAACGGGACTATTATTTCATGGGCAGAATTATTTGTTCTATTGTATTTTATAATTCAGTCTGAAGCCATTTCAGTCAACATATATTTTAATTTGATTTGTTTCCTGAATGTTACGTTACGTTAGTTACGTTAATTTAGTCTTTAAATTTATGCCTTCTGCTTTTCCTCGTACTGTATAGCAGCTGAGATGAATAAAAAGGCAAAACATCAAAGTATATACATTTAAATATAATAGTATAAAAATGCAAGCAACCTAGTTAAAACTTGCATGGAAATCAGTAGAAAAGGAAAAAAAACAGATCTGTTAGAATTATTTTTTTTACTGTTGATTGAGAAGAAGTCCATGGGATGATTAGTAATGGCTTCCTTAGAAGGCTAAAGTGCCTTGATTACATGCAGTCAGTGGCCATCCATTGCGTTCCACAAATGCTAGTGGGGCTAAGAAGAAAGCTTTAGACAAATGTGTAGCGCCTTTAAATGACTTGCAGTTGAACCTAAGAAATTATATTGTTTATCATTGTGTAGGGACTGAAGTTGAAGGATTGGTTGTGGTATTAGTTCTATGAAGAGTAATTCATTTATGCCATCTGCCAGTTGAACAAGTATGTGATGTCCATATATGAAATCCAGAGGGGTTCTGTGTATGTGCATGCATATTGGAGCCCAGACACCGAGACATGTACAGTATACGTTGAAGCGTAAATTGATGTATTGACCAATATAGTACTCCCAATGAGTAATGCTATACTAAAGAGGAGTAAGATCACAAGTCGTCTTTATTGATATATACAAATATAGTAATAATAATAACCACAATAATAATAAAGTTGGAAGGGACCTTGGAGGTCATCTAGTCCAACCCCCTGCTAAGGCAGGAAACCCTTCATGAGTCATAAAAGAGCCAAGGTTGCCTACCCCTGTCCTATACCATTTCAGACAAATGGCTGTACAGTCTCTTCTTCCAGAGTTGGAGCATTCACCGCTTCTGGAGGCAGGTTGTTCCACTTGTTAATTGTTCTAACTGTCAGGAAGTTTCGCCTTAGTTCTAGGTTGCTTCTCTCCTTGACTAGTTTCCATCCATTGCTTCTTGTCCTGCTTTCAGGTGCTTTGGAGAATAGCTTGACACTCTCTTCTTTGTGGCAACCCCTGAGATATTGGAACACCCCTCATCCTTCTCTTCATTGAACTAGACATACCCAATTCCAGCAACCGTTCCCTATATGTTTTAGCCTCCAGTCCCCCAATCATCTTTGTTGCTCTTCTCTGTACTCTTTCTAGAGTCTCAACATCTTTTTTACATCATGTTGGCCAAAACAAGATGCAGTATCATCCCTTCCATTTGATTGGTTCCATTTTAATTAAGCAGAAACAATATAGTAATAGATCAATATTGTTACAGTAGTGCAACCTTTATTGATAGGCTTTATTTTCATGCATACTAAAATATTAATTGATGAAGTGAATAGGTTGGGGAGGAAGGTATTTATCAGCCCCCTGGAAGCTGTGGAGATGCCTAGGAACCCTACGGGTGAGCCTGAACACCAGAAAGTGAAGAAGAAGGCTGCTGGGAACATGGATAATCTTCAGGCACAAGCAGAGGGAATGGAGGCTACTTGGCAGTCTATTGGGAATGCTGGGGATGTGCTGTGTGGGAGGTGGAGATGCTGCTGAAGCTGCTGTGGCTCAGAGGCCCTGGAGTGGCCACAAGAGGCTTTTTAATTTCTGCACCACCTTTGGACTGCTGTGACCTGGGCTGGTTTGGTCTTCTTGAATTATGTCTGTACGTGTGTGTGTGTGTGTGTGTGTGTGTGTGTGTGTGTGTGTGTCCTGAGGGCTACTCTGGAGGGAGGAGGAAGGTTGTGGGTCATGTCAGGAAGTGGCGGGCTTGGGGATGGTGTGCTTTTTAGGGTTTTGTTGACAGCATTGAAGCCTCTGGTAGCCTGACCGTTCTTGCTGGGCTTTGGAATTACTCAACCAGGGATCTTCCCTGGGGGTGTCATTCTGTCCCTTCGGAGTTTGTGATCTTTCACGCTGACGATAGGTGACAAGTGGCCCTGGGCGTTCTTTCCCTAGAAGAGCTTGGGCCCCCGAGCTAACCAAGTGCCAGGATGGTTGGGTCACTGTGGGACAGGATGGGTTGTTGTGGCTTGCTTGCATGTTGATTCTATCTATTGATTGAATGAGGAGGAGGGACCAAGATGTGGAGAGAGCTGAGAGGGCAGACAGGAACCTCAGGATGGTAGATAGGGCATGGTAGATCATTGGTTATTTTTTTATTTCCATTTTTTGGGAAAATGCAGAAAACCCAAAAAACCTTATTTTTTCTTTTTCTTCCTACAGGAGTACAATGTGGCATAAATGCAGAAGTAGAAAAGCAGCTTGAATTGGGGAAGAAGCTGCTGGCAGCTGGGCAGCTGGCAGATGCCTTGTCGCATTTCCATGCTGCCATTGGTACGTACCTGAAGACCGCTGAGTTTTCCTTCTAAATAAATGGTTTTTGCTCTCTCTAGTCTTAACACCGTTATTTCTGGTATTAGTTTTTGCATACTCCTCACTTAAAATCTAAGTAAGCAACAAAAGTATTCACTTCTAGATGATTTCAGGAAAGTCTGTGGTTTGTTGCGTTCATCTTTATTACCATTTCATTTATTCTTAGAATATAGATCAGTGGAACTAAAGTTAGTAATGGTTTTGTTATAAGTTCTTCATGGCAGAGATTAATTGTGGTTTCAGTGGATTCTAACCTGTGCAGACCAAATTCTAGTTTCCTGCTTGACTGTGGAATTCACCAAGTAACTTTGGGCCATATTTCAAACTCCTATGGTGAAGATAAGATAAGGGGAGATTTCCTAAAGCTTTGTCATGGAATTTTTTTTATTATATTTTTTATTAGTTTGTTTAAGTTTACAATTCATAAATGCTTATTAACATATTGTCTGGGTCTTAGCTTAATAATATATAATAAAATCCTAATCTCTACCTCATTTTTCCAGCCATGGGTAAAATACATCCCATATTTGAAAATATTCTGTATCTTCTTTTTCTTTAATCTTCAATGTGAGTCTATCCATTTCTGCACATCCCAGTATTTTCTTAATTATGTCATCTTCAGATGGTGTTTCTTCATTTTTCCAATGCTGTGCAAAAACAATTCTTGCTGCTGTTAATACACGTACCATTAAATATACGTTTTCTTTCTCATATTTTCCTGATATTATACCTAATAGAAATAGTTCTTAACATTTTTCTTAACATTTTTTCTAACCAAGTATGAATTTTTGTCTAAAATTTTTTTGCTTTACAGCATGTCCACTAAGGTGATAGTATGTGCCTGGTTTTTGCCTACATTTCCAACAATTGCTAGACATATTTTTAAATATTTTTGCTAGTCTGGCTGGTAGTAGGTGCCATCTGTAAAACATATATTTTTTTTATATGCAGTTGCCATTGTTATTTTATAATTTCTTTCCCAGAGATTTTGCCAGTTTTCTAACTCTATTGTGCCCCAAATTTTTAGCCCATGTTATCATTGTTTCTTTTACTTGTTCATCTTCCATCTTTAAGCTTAACAAAAAATTATACAATTTCTTAATCAGTTTTTCGTCTGATGTTAATAATGCCTGATCAAACGGCTGCTCTTTTATAAAAACCATATATTTGTTATCTTTCTCATATCTCGTTTGTATTTGCAAATGAGGCCACCATGATAAATCGATGCCTGATTTTCCAACTCTTGTTTAGTTTTTAATTTTCCTTCCATATTCAAGATATCTTTGTAAATTACAATTTTCTCAGGATTAATTAAATTTGGGTGAGCGAAGGCTTCCATTGTTGAAAGCCGCCCTAGAATTTACATATAAATTTTCACTTTTACCTTTTCCCATATCAAAAATTAAGCATTTCTTATATAATGATTTTGACAGTATCTATGAATTTTGTTCTTCCCATACCATAGAAAAGCGTGCAATCTCAATTGCAAGTCATGCCCTTCTAAGTATAATAATCTTTTACGTCTAAGGGTAATCCATTCCTTTAACCGTGTTAATGCACATGCTTGGTAATATAAGACCCAGTCCTGGAGTCCAAAGCCTCCATTTTCTTTAATTCTTGCAAATTTCAGTCTAATTCTAGCTTTTTTCCCCTCACCAGATAAATGTCAAGGAATAATTTCTAACTTCCTTCACTAACCTCTAGTGAAGGAGTTCAGTGCCAGTTCCACTGTCGAAATTTCCTTATTGTTAGAAGTTTCTTCTAACATTCAGTTGGAATTTTCTGAAATCCAATACTCCATTTTTTTTTATTTCGAGAAAATAGGTCTTGGTGATAAGTTAGACCAGAGTTTCTCAACCCTGGCAACTTTAAGATGTGTGGACTTAAGCATCCAGAATGCTCGATCCAGCATACTTACCCATAAGTTGTTGTAGGAGAAGATAGTCTATAGTAGAACATCGTTTGGAAAATTGCATGTGAGTGGGATGCTGAGTCACTGCCATTCTATCATTCTTCTCTGCTGTTGGATGCTTCGACCATTTTCTCCATTTGCAACTCCAGTCTTTAGCAGAGCAGAGATGAGAAATAGAAAAAAGGGTCTGGTAAACTGCAAGGGGAATAAGATACAGGGAGGAGAGTTGTAACTGTCTCTTGTAATATCTACAAACCTTTGTTTATGTATTAAGAAGTAGATACAAGAAAATAAACATTTTCCATTGTTGATTAAGTATGGGTATTTTTTTAAAAAAACAACAACAGTTTATTAGCTGAGTTTGTATAGCCCACTAAACTAAACCATTTGTAAAGTTGTGACTGAGTTAGAGTTAAGGAAAGACTAGGATCATTGGTGGGCTTATATATTTTATTAATTGTTCCCCTAGATAATACAAGTGTGAGATTAAAATTAGGGGTTGCGAAACCTGTTCTTGCTGAGAATTGTAATTGCTGAAAGAATGTTTTTATATTTGATTTAATATTCTAACTTCTCAAACAGAAATTAAGTGAAAAGGCTGGTGTAGTTTTGTCAGCTACATGTTAAAGTCTTATTAGCAGGGATGGTGAAAAGAATGCTCCCTTACTGACCAGTTATTTGGTCTTCAGCAAGGGAAAGATGTAGAATCTAAAACCAAATTGTAAAATACTTTTCCACATATGTGAGTCTATAGTTAGAGATTGTAAGCTGTAGCATGCAGGGGCTCAACTTCCTTAAATACCCACTTCTGTAAAGCCTTTAAAAGCAAGACTGGTATTTGATGTTCTGTGCATACTGCTGTTAAAATTTCATTACAGTGCCTACATTGTTGGAAATATTCCTTCATTGAGTTATATGCAATGTCACACACATACACAAATTGTATTCCTCCTTGTTGCTTGCTCCATTCTCTTCAAAGCTTTGGCTGACTTAAGGCTATGTTCTGATTGCTACTTTTTTTTCTTGCAGAAGGAGATGCTGATAACTACCTTGCTTATTACAGAAGAGCCACAGTATATCTAGCCATGGGCAAATCAAAAGCTGCCATTCATGATTTAAGCAGGGTAGTTGAATTAAAGCAGGATTTCACATCAGTAAGCAGTACTTTCCAAAGATTCCTTCGGGGTGGCTGGAAATGGCTTTTGGTCTTCATTTTTCTGTTGCCTTTTAAATGGGAGTCAGTCTGTCTTTCTGTTTTAGTAAGTGGTATAATCCAACAGAAAACCTCAATTATACCACTTGGGGGTGATTAAATATAGGCTGAAATTCTAGCTGGGGAGACAGGATTTCCATAGTACTAATTCAGCAGGTGAATTTGCTCCGATTACTTCAAGGAATATTAATTCCCTTGAAGATTTGGGGACAAAGTTTTTGGCATAGCTACAAATTGCTGAAAATATGTGCAGATGGATTTTTAAATCCTTTTTAGATTCTTAAGTAGCCTTTCCCCATTGTAATGTGATATACAGCACTATTTATCTCAATGACACTATATCAACAATAATTACAATATTTCTATTGCTTACGAGGTGTATATTTTTAGAAACATAATACTGATGCTATAAAACATTTGAATAATGAAGTAACACTTTTTAAAATTGAAACGTTCTGGAGATACTGCCCTTTATCTCAATATTTAGAAATTTTATTGCTGACAGCTATATTTTTAGATTTGAATCTTATCTAATATTCAAATGGTGATCTAGATTTTTTTTACAGTAGCATACAATAATTTATTCTATCATTACAAGTGCAGGCATTTTTGTGTGCATATGTTTCAAAAAATCAGTTTGGTGGCTATACTCCGGATAAAAATGGAGCAAGACTTTGATCGTGCAGCTGCCATGTTGACTTTTTTGACCCCTTATGTCTCTAATCAGAAATATTTTTTCTCTCAGCAGTAATGATTTTGACATTTATTTTGGAGTTTCAATAAGACAATAATTTGAGAGAATTTCAAAGTAATCATATGCAGGATCCATTCACTTGTAAATCCTTTGTTTAAAAGAAAATGATAAAACCGTGCCTACATTTGCAATTATACCCTTTTGATTTTGATATAATAATGTTATATATTAAGTATTCAATGTTTGTAAGCCACCCAGAATTACCTCTACGGAAGATGGACTGCAAATGAGTCTAATCAATACTTTTAAAAATTTATGTGAATGTCCTTTTTAGCTTATCATGGCTCAGTGGGTTAGGATGCTGAGCTTGTCGATCAGATGTTCGGCAGGTCGAATCCCGAGTGCCGCGTAACAGAGTGAGTGCCTGTTACTCGTCCCAGCTTCTGCCAACCTAGCAGTTCGAAAGCACGTAAAAATACAAGTAGAAAAATAGGGACCACTCCGGTGGGAAGGTAACAGCGTTCCGTGCGCCTTTGGTGTCCAGTCATGCTGGCCACATGACCATGGAGACGTCCTCAGACAAGCGCTGGCTCTTCGGCTTTGAAACGGAGATGAGTCGGAAACGACTAGCACGCATGTGCGGGGGAACCTTTACCTTTACCTTTAAACAATTCCATTGGCAGTATTAATTTCTAAGGAGCTACGCCAACCTGTCTATTTGCCCCTCTTGTCCCATGAGCTACTGAAGACAGGGAGATCTGCACCATTTATAGACCTCCTTTAAAAGTTATTCTTTGGAATACCTCAGTATTAATCGGGCATTTTAATCACAGTGGTGGTTTTTCTATTACCTTTTTTTTTAGGCACGACTACAAAGAGGCCATCTGCTGCTTAAGCAGGGAAAGCTGAATGAAGCTGTAGAAGATTTTGAAGGCGTGGTAAGTGAAGTGCTTTCGCAAGGCGTGATTGAAGTAGCAACTGTGATAAAAGAATATTAAGCACTGAGCAGGAGACCCTTATATCATTTTAGACAAATGGCTGTCCAGTCTCTTCTTAAAATCCTCCAGTGATGGAACACCCACAACTTCTGAAGGCAAGCCGTTCCACTGATCAATTGTTCTCACTGTTAGGAAATTTCTCCTTAGTTCTAGGTTGCTTCTCTTCTTGATTAGTTTTTATCAATTTCTTTCCTTGACTTTTAGTGCTTTGGAAAATAGGTTGACCCCCTCTTCTTTGTTTCAGCCACTCAAATATTGCAACTGTTATCATGTCTCCCCTAGTCCTTATTTTCACTAGAAGAGACCTACCCAACTCCTGCAACCATTCTTCATATGTTTTAACCTCCACCCCCTCCTAATCATCTTTGTTGTTCTTCTCTGCACTCTTTCCTGAGTCTCATCATCATTTTTATATTGCGGTGACCATAAGTGGATGCAGTATTCCAAGTGTGGTCTTACCAAAGCCTTATAAAGCTGTACTACCGGTATCACTTCGCGTGATCTTTATTTCTGTCCCTCTGATAATGCAGCCTAGGTTGTGCTATTTCCATATAGCACGCTTTTATAGTATTGCATTTAGAAAAGAAGAATTTATTATCAATACAGTTGGTAAAGAGATGTTTGCTTTGTCGTGAATTTTCTTCAGGTCAGGTTTTTTTTTTGTTTCTTTGTTTGTTTTATTTACTCCTTTATATCTTTTGCATTCCCAATATTCTCATGCCTAATTTTGATATGAATATTTTGCATGTACTCAACATGTCTCAATATAAAACAGTCAAAATGGTTCTTCTCCTGATCCTGCACTTACTGGAGCTCAGAATTCAAAATAAATAATTAGGAAGCTAAAGACTGCTCGTTCTGCCTTGAAATAAAAAAGAACAGATTTTGTTTGTCTGTTTAATATTTGTTAAATATTATGTGACTTATTTGGTTTTTCTTAACAGAGCAAATCTTAGTATAGCGAGAAGATATATAAAACCTTTAATGAGAAAACTAGAATGATATTTTGCTAAATTGCAGCCCGGTATATTTCAGGTACAATTAGACTATTTAGAAAAATAAAATTACCCTTCAGAAGTAAGAAACGATGGGATTTGAAAACGGGCGCCCAGGTATTTACTTAAGCTTCCCAGGTGGCAATATTTTAAAAATACATCATCAGGAGAGAGTTATTTTGAATATATTTCGAAGGGAATTTTTCTGTTTGTTTTCAGAGTTGTTTGTAGAAGCCCCATTCCTTATATAAAAATACGGAGCAAGCCTGCATTGTGGTCTTTTGTACATCGAAGTCATAATTCAAACGGATTGCCAATTGATTTGCTATGGACTGGCCAGCCCCTGCTTGGCTGGAAACAGTGCAGGGTTGGTTTTAAAAGGGGCTCAGCCTCACAGCTGGCTGGCAGAAGAGTTTCTAGTTGCTTTTCCCCCTTTTAATCCCATCA